>NW_022992053.1:1611299-2066299 GCF_902827175.1 Gymnodraco acuticeps | reverse complement strand
CCAATAACAAATCATTTAAACTTGTTTATTCTTATCTTATGTTACCTATAGCATTCTTTCTTTTTATATATGCATATTTTACGAATCACTCCCCTTTTTTTACTGTCTTATATAGGGATGTAACGATACCCAAAACTCACGGTACGATAATATCGCGATAAAAAGTCCACGGTACGATATTTATCGCGATATTGGGAAAAAAGTGATATATTTTTTGTAATATTTTTTTTAAATTTTTTTTACTGGAATTTGTTTTCTTTATTAAATAATAAATCATATTTGTACAGCATTTTAGTAGAATAGTAGTATTTTAAAGTGTCAACAATATAATAATCAGACCCTGCAATAGATTAAATCAAGTTTCACTTGAGTTTTTCAAGTAACTCAACTCTAACTCACTCACTCAGCATCATCAAGGTTATCCTTTAGGAATATGAGCATGTCCACATTTCCAGGTAGAAGCTGGGATGTTTGGGCGTTTACAATATCCCCTGCTGTGGAAAAAACTCTCTTGCTTGGTACTGATGTTGCTGGGACAGAGAGATATGCTTTGGCCATGGGTGACAGCAGTGGGTAAAACTGCATTGTCTGTCCACCACTTCAAAAACAATACAGTTTTTGCCAAGAAGGTGAGGATTATTGACAGGGCGAGATATAAATATACTGTTGGTACTTGTCAATGTCTCTATACCTCAATCACACCAACGCAACTCCGGTTCAAGCTCCGTGCTAGAGCTTTTCAGGTTCAGAACCGGTTCTTCGGTTTAGCGGAGGCTCTTTTCACACCGCCCAGAGTCCGACTGGTGCTGCGTCATTGCGTCATCGTTTGCATCATGACGTAACCGTTTGCGTGCCTGCTTCATAAAGCCAAACCGCGCGGAAACCCCTCACAGCTCACAACAACAACAATGGCCGATTGTGCTCCAGCTTCCTCTGTACCTCTTCGGAAGACCAGATTCCCAGTAGGTAGCTTGTCTCTTCAGTGGACCACTGCTGCTTGTTAAGTTTCTCCATCGTTGTGTACAAGCTGGATAAAACGCGGGCTTCTTGTTGTTGTTCAGGAGTTGATCCCGCCCCTGCCCCCGCCTCGACGTAAGCGTGACGTATGCGGTGCTTTTGCTCTGGCTGGACAATTTTTTGGTGCTTGAAACGAACCGGATTCCGGAGCTAAGAGGCTGCTCCGCTGCGGTGTGAAGAGGAAAACCCGGTGCTTTTCAAGCTCCAGCTCCGAACTGGCCCCGAAACACCGTTGGTGTGAATGAGGTATCAGTGTGTACATGTAGCCCTGTAAATACCATGTCCTTTTGTGTTATCTGTTGTTTTATGTTCATGTTGTAACCTACTTGCTGCCATGTTGGACAGGTCTCCCTTGAAATAGAGATTGATGATCTCAATGGGACCATCTGGTTGAATAAAGGTTTAAAAAAAAAAAATTATTTCAAAAAAATAAAACATTGCGGTATATTTTGTCAGTCTCACGACGGTATTGAGACATTTATTTACCGCGATATTCGATATATATCAACTAGGGATCGTTACATCCCTAGTCTTAGGGTGTATTCACACCTAATAGTCCGCTTCTCTGGTGCGCACCAGACCACAGTTTGTTACATTGTTTCATTTTTCAGAAGGTTCGGTTTGCGTTCACATGGGCAAAACTCAAACGGACTATAAACTTTAAACACAAGTCATGTGCACGGAAATGCTGTTCAACCATTGGTCAGACATTAAGGGGGTAAAACCGCAAATCCCGGCAATTTCTACCGGAGCCTCCGCCATGGAGCATCGGCACTTTCGGCAGGTTATTCTCATGCTGCTGTTAATCTGGAGATCAACAGACTCTAGCGGCCCGCGCATATGATTATATAATCAGACAACGTCCGTTAAAAAACATTATAACACATAATGAGACGTTCTGCAGTAAGGAGGGGGTTTCACCGACGACAGGTGTTATACTTTTATGTAGCTGACGGAGCATTTTTACTTTACACGACACTGTTCAACATTTAATTCTGCTTCACTCTTTAACTAAACAACCGCGGATGTCATGAAAGACTCTTTCGCTAAAGATTTTTGAAGACATCCGCGTTGTTGTGACTCGTAAATACTACGCTTCCTATGTTTTGGTGCGGACTGCGTTCATACCAGCAATTAACTGCTCCAGAGTTCGCAAGCAAGCGCTCCGAGACCACCTATTTTAGCGGACCAGAGTCTGGTTGTTTAGTTCACTTAAGAGGTCTCGGACTGTGTTCACACCGACCCAAATGAACCGCACCAAGCGGCTAAACGCACCAGGGTTCGATTCAGGCTCGGTTCTACGGGGGTGCATAAGGGTGCATTGCACCCTCAGTTGAGTCGTTATGCACCCTCATTTGAAAAACGAAAAGTGAAAAAAATTCTAAAGTGAAAAATATTACATATATAATAACAATAATAATAATTGTAGTACTAACAAAAATAATAATAAGAATATAGTCAATGATGGACATCAGAAAATGGTTAAAACAACCAGCTCTTATCACCAGCAGTAACACTGCATCTACTGCAGGTAATAACAGTTCAGATCATAATAATAATAATAATAATAATAATGCATTACATTTTTTAGTAGAGCGCTTTTACAGGTGCTCAAAGCGCTTTACAATTACACAATTACATCATGGGGACATTACGTTACCCGCGGCCACTGTCGAGTACCCAACTCGCCTGTACAGTGGGGTAAGGCGCTCATTTTGCAGCTCATGGTTTAAAAACAGAGATTGGCTGGAATATTCATGTGAAAAAGATGCCATCTTCTGCTATGCATGTAGACATTTCGGTTCAAGTACGTCAGATGCCTTCACCACAACTGTACCAGAGTACCAACCGCTGTCTCCTGGTACTCATCTGAGTAACTCACTCACTAAAAATGAAATACTATATGACAGTAAAACAAGAATGCAGTTTGAAAGAGGAGTGATTTGTAAAATATCCATAAAGAAAAAGTAAATCTGTTTACAGTTCTGTTTCATATGGGTGTTGAGGTGTATCCATAGATCTCTTAATGTTGCTCTCAAAGTGCACCAGATTGATGCTTTTAACTTCAATATTAAAAAAAAATCTTCCCGGGGGAACATGCCCCCGGATCCCCCAAGAGGAGGTGAGGACCCCCCTAGAGGGTGTTAGGTCCATTCCCCACTTATAAAAATAGCACCCTCTCTAATCTCAGATGCACCCTGAGTCATTTTGTTCTGGAACCGGGCCTGGTTCGATTCAACCGGACTATACAAGGCAGGTGTGAACGCACCCTTATAGTACACGATAGCCGCGTTCACACCGCAGTACTTTTCCCACTTTAGTTCCGATATAGTTCCGAAATGTTGCGTTCACACCAAAAAGAGCCGCAACTAAAATTAGTTCATGAGAACCTTTTCACCCCCTTTTCCGTCCCTGCTACAGAGCAGGGGCTTTCGTGGGAGAAAAAGGTTCCTATGTCTGATTGGCTGGGCGGATTGCAAACCACGCCCCGTAAAACTCCCAAAACGTTTTGTGAAGCCGCCATTTTATTATCCTTGCATTAGCATTATTAGCATTATTAGCATTAGCCCAGTGCAGAAACGCAGAGAGACTAACTTATGACAACACAAAAGAAAACATGGGAGCGGAGGAGATGAGGAGGTGTCGGCGTTCTGGCGATTTACTCGGAAGGCTTCAGTAGAAGCTGTTGGGAGTCCCAGCAGCTTCTACTGAAGCCAGTCCCCAACTCTGGGGACTTCCGGCCGGGGACTTGGGGTGGCAGTATACGCCGTGAAGTTGTTTGCGGCCTGCCAGTAAGCCCAAAGCAGAAGAAGAAGAAGTGACGTCAGTGGCTTAATTTGCCTAATCCTCCCCCAGGGACTTATTCCGGTGTGAACGCGATCAGTATAGTTCATGAGAACTAAAGAGTGCTGATTAACTAAAGTGGGAAAAGTACTGCGGTGTGAAAGCGCCTATTGGAATGATTTCTTACTTTATCTTTATTAAATAGATAAAGGTGTGCTCTCTCTCTCTCTCTCTCTCTCTCTCTCTCCCTCTCTAGCTCTCTCTCTGTCTCGCTCGCTCACTGAGGCTGTGTGCTCCTCCGTTAGCGATGACGGCTTGCTTTAAAAAATAATAATAAACATATTTGTAAAGTGGGGGGACACAAACGGGATTTCGAAAAAGTGGGGGGGACATGTCCCCCCTGTCCCCAGTGGAAATTACGCCATGTGTGTGTGTGCGTCAAGTGCAATAAATATATATACAAGTTGCAACACACACAGAGTAAAGCTCTGCCCTCATGTGCTGTATAGGCTGGCACGACTAGGCTGTTCAATGGGGCTGATGTGTTGTGTAGATTCTGCCAGAAGGAAAATCACGGTCACACTCCTTATGAAGCGGTGAGCTGCCGCTCCACATTGCTTTTCTTCCCGACTGCAACGCTGGTCCCGCAAATCAAGCAAGAACATGATTGGTCGATATTCATTGTGGGGGTGGGGTAGGAGGGGTGTTAGACAGAGTTGTAGTAAGTAGAGTTCGCTATGATTGAGGTTTTGTTTATGCATAGGGTAGATTATTTTAATTACATTTCCTTTCCTTTTTTGTTTTGTGTATTTTATACATTTTGGATTGGCTTGGTGAGCTATGTTTAGAACATGCCCGGCAGGTGACTCACGTTGCCCCTGTGGGCGACTAAGTGCCCGCGCGCACCGTGCTGGCTACCCCTGATTTAGATTTTTTTTTTTTTTTTAACCTATTTTAGAGCCAGCCCTGGACTCGGTCTAAGATTTCCTGCTCTTCTTGTTTATTTTTAGAATAATTAAGTGAATATCTTTGGGTTTGGATTGCAACTGGGATATACATTCTTAACTGTTTTTGAAAATGTTATAGACCAGATTATCACTTAAACTAGTCCAAAAAAGAAATGTAATATTAATCTAAAATAAAAATGTTTTAGTTGCAGCTCTATTTTAGAGCTATTTTTATTATTTACAGAACGGTGATCAAATGACTCTTTGCATCATATCACAGTTTGATTTCTGGTTACTCAAACAGTATAACACCTTGTTTATCTACTTCCATTTCCTGAGAATCAATCACTAATCCGTCATCAAGTCAAAGATGTGCAGAGCAGTGGAATTGGGATTATAATGTGAAATGGCAGTCCCCCCCCCCCGAGGTTCTGTTTTGGTGTGTGCAGTGTGGAGCTGGCAGACAGAGTCATCGTCCTCTGCTTGGAGTGGGACGCTCCCATTCCACAGAATGAGACAATGCCTGGCAAACATGGGACCACAGGAACACTTACATCATTCAACAGTTACATACACTTATTTTAGTTTCTCCTTCAGCTGCTAAACTCCTGCCTGTTGATGGAACCCCCCCTGCTGCTGACTGTGTGTGAGGCCATGAGCACACGTGAGCAGGATTTACGTATTCCTGCAGGTTTTATTCTGTCATAAATCCCCCATGCTGTGTGTGTGTGTGCGTGTGCGTGTGTGCGTTTGATTGAGCCACACTCTGGTAATCTTGTTGAGTCAGGGTCCATGCTTACCCCCATTTGAAATGCAGCAGATCTTATTTCAATAAAAAGGCCTGCGTTATCCGGAGAACACAGCCGACCCACACACATCAGCACAGAGACCAGGGCTCTCGACTAACTTTTTTCACCATCCTCCCGGAACCGTCCCGAAATACAATCTAAGCCGTCCCGAAATTAATGTGGACCGTCCCGAATTTAAAATATTAGTTTTTCTACATTATCATTAGTTAAAATCATTCAAAGTGACCTTTAACATAAATAAAACATCATACGTATCTAGATGATAATTCATTAACCTTTTTATTTGAGGAAATCAGTCAAACACAGAAACAAAGGCCAAATATATTAAAAAAAAACACAACCGAGAAAGTTACTCTAATATTGAATCCAATCAAGTCCCATCCAATTAACAAAAAAATCCAACACTGTCCTGAAGACAGAACCCAGAGTAACCGCTAACCAGGATGACAGTCTGTAACACAGTCAGGAGACCTTTACAAACTTCCCCGCCCCCTCGCACACAGACGGGAGAGAGAGATCTCGTCTGGATTGGAAAGATCGAAAATACATCAGACGCATGTTGTAGTGTTATTGCATATTAGAAACAGAGTTGGCGAAACTAAAACTGTGATATAATGTTTATGTAGCAATAATACATAAGACGTATATTTTTTAAATGTCTCCACCAGTACCATAACGTCGGAGCTTAACGGTACCACGGTGTTTAATAATTCCGGCCCGGGTCCCGTTTAATATCGGTACCCATCCCTACATGGGGAGAGGCGCAGCATATTGCTAAGGACTGAATGCGGTATACGTACTGTGTGTGTGTGTGTGTGTGTGTGTGTGTGTGTGTGTGTGTGTGTGTGTGTGTGTGTGTGTGTGTGTGTGAGTGTATGAGTGTGTGTATTTCGCAGGTTGCTAAATGTTTTGTGCGTGTGTGTTTATGTTGACAAGGAGGTTTAATAACTGTGTGCTACACAAAACGTGCAGTCAGTTTCATTTTCATCGCCGTTTGTAGAGAGTTAGCAGGGTATTTTTATTTTAACTCTCGTCCCAAATTCGACCTTATTTTTTTCGGCCCCGGGACGACGGGACGCCCTTAAGCTCGAGCCCTGACAGAGACCTGATCATAATTTCTGATCAGTCAGTTCAAAATGCAAATTGAATTGATTCAGAAGCTGCCCAGCTAGCGGGGAACATTCTCATAACTTTGGCTAACGTTACCTATTGGTTCTAATAAGGTTTTAAAGAAACGTTTTAATCTGATGTTCAAAGAACCTTTTAGGATGTTTATTTTTTCAAATAATGTTCCTATAAGGTTTAAGGTCAACTAAGACATAGCGTTTTAACTGCAACATTCAGAGGATGTTTTGAGGATGTTATTGAGGCCTGAGATGACAAAACGTTTTTTTATAAAACGTTCCTTTAATGTGATATGTTAACAAAGGTGGAACGTTTTGCCTGCAACATTCTAAGGATGTGTTTTGGACGTTGTTGGGGTAACGCATTAAAGATGTTCTTTATAACAGTCTTCAGCAAGAATTGAAACTGAGCAATCTCATTCCTCTGCATGTTTTTAAAGCTAGGCTAAATGAAATGCTCGTTGATACTATGGGCACTTGTAAATGTCTATAACTATGTAAATGTATCATGTAAATATAATGTATGATGTCCTTTATTGTTTTATGTTTCATGTGGAACCTATATGCTGCAGGTCTCCCTTGAAAAAGAGATCTATGATCTCAAGGGACCAATCTGATTAAATAAAGGTTTGAAATTAAATGAAATGAAAATAAAACGTTCCCTCAATGTTACATGATAACAAATGAAGAACATTCTCCAAGCAACATTCTGAAAATGTTTTCAGGATGTTATTCTTTTTTTATAAAACGTTCCTGTGATGCAAAATATTAACACGGTCATGGTCAACGTCAGATTTATTTCTAGAGCGCTTTTAAAAACAAACTTGTTGCATCTGTTTGAAAAGGATGTTTAAAAAAAAAATCTGATGTCACCACATTTTCCTTTTGAAAAAAACAAACAAGCACGTAATTCATGATAAGCTGTAATCAGATATTGCATGTGGCATGTGTGAGTTCCCAGCTAGACATATTTTAGTAAATTGTTACCACAGAACATTTGCATAATGTTTGAAACATAAAGCATGTTATCCTTCTCTAAAATAATAACATTCTGGCAACATAAACAAATCTAACTTGCAGCGAAAACATTTTAAGAACCGTAGGGCATAATGTTCTAACAATGTTATCACCAAACATTTTAAGAATGTTTTTAGAAAACGTTATCCTACCTTTCAGAAGAACGTTCTGGGAACCAAAAGAAAACTTCCCGTTGAAAACATTCCTAGAACAATGAATGTAACATTCTCAGAACGTTTTTAGAACCAAAGATGTCTAGCTGGGTGAGGAGCAATATATACTGTATATCAAACCATTTGTCATCAAGTTACTGCATATTAATCGCTTTTTAACCTGTTCTACACCGGAAACAGCGTCTGAGGGCATCTTAATATTCAATAAACTATGAATGTTTTATATCCATGTAACGGGAAGAAACTCAGCTAACTAATCATTTTCTTTTATCAAAAAAACCCCACTAGCTAACGTTCTGCCTCTGAATTAGCCACGAGCAGAAAAATGCTAACGCATTACTGCACAGAAACTCACTCATAAGCAGTGTTGGGCAAGTTACTGCCAAAATGTAATATATTACATATTACTTATTACTGTCTTTTGAAAGTAATAAGTTACATTACAATATTACTGTCTCTGAAATGTAATGAGTTACACTCCTACTTTTTAGTTACTTTCACCAAAATAACCGCAAAAGAATGGCTAGGTATTTCAAATGCTGAAATGTAGTTTAGTGCAGCTAATTATACATCCAGTGAAGGGCAATGTGGTGTAGCATAACTGTGTAGGCCCTTAAGGCTACTAGTACTAACAACTTGCATTACACGGCTTAGTTGAATACTCGATTCTGATTGTAAATTCTTAACATGTGACACGTTGTTAATCCAGTACAGACCACTGTCAAGGACTATAATGAAGGTTGCTGGAGCAATAGTGGCCGGCAACAGCAATGAAAAATAGCATTGATGGTCCCCAATGAACAGATTATGGCATTTGTTATGTTTTGAAACCAAGCAAGTGAGAACATTTCAAGTGAGTTAAAAGTGCAATCCTGAAATATCTCATATAGTCCAAAGTGGACTGTGGCAAAGAAAAGCACAACAGCTTCAAAGCTGTACTGATAAAACAAATGAGAACCTCATCGTAAATCAAGGCAAATATTATTTGAACCAGCTCATGGTTTGAAATGGCAAACATTGAAAAGCAAAAGTATTATTAAAACCATGTACTAAACATCACCTTGGTCCCATCATATACTCTGGGAAGAGAATATTTACTGTGCTTGAAAACTGGTATCACATCATCATGTGAGGTTGACTTTGTGACCTGGAGAACATTTCAGCTGCAACATTAGCTTGTTGATAAGCTTGGGATATGAGATATTTTTGTAGCCATTCGTGGTGAAGGCATCTGTGCTATTGTATGCATTATTTTTGACCCAACATTTCTACAGGCATGGCAGAATATGGCACTATTTTCACATGAATATTCCCTTGTCTATTTTTATACCACGAGCTGCAAGATGACCGCCTAACCCCACTGTACAGGCGGGTACTTGTTTAGATATACCTGGGCAGGCTCTGTTTTGCCGTGGTATCCTGGCACCTGCGGGCCGCAGAGGGGCGCCGTAGTTTCGGGCGACGAAGACTGCTGCTCCGGGGGCGAGTCAGGCACAGGAGGGTCACGTGATGTCCCCATCTGACCTGTTGCTACGGTCTGTAGTAGATGCAGTGTTGCTGGCGTTTAGTGATGGTTGCTTTAACCATTTTCGTATAAATGATTATCCACAGATGTGTGTCACTGCTGTGGAAGCACTTTGGAAATGATGCACGTGCAGCGGAGCAGGTCACGCGCACCTGACACAATTTGTTGTTTGTATTTTTCACTCCGTTCTCTTTTTTGAATAGAGGGTGCATAACATTCAACTGCCCCGAAGATCCCGACGCGAAGCCTGAAGGGTAAACACCAGGTTTACTAATCTACCCGCACAATTTGTCTGGTGTCGGAATGTCTCGCTATGTTAGTACATTCTTAAAAAACATTTCGGGTTAAAATGTGTTGTAACTGCGTTACTGAGCATTGTAACGGGTAATATATTACCCACATTTCATTAGTAATGCGTTACATTACTCCGTTACAGCAAAAAGTAATATATTACTGTAACGCGTTACACCCAACACTGCTCATAACACCCTTATTAATTATCGTAGCTGCACGTCCAACCCATCGATTAGCATCGTGAGAAGACACAGAATCGATCGGACATTATCACTCCATGATAAGAACTCGCGAAGATATTAACAAGAACAGACGTCAAAACATGTGGTGCTAGGTTGCTAAAAACGGCAAAATGGCTTACCTTGGTCGTTGTCTGGTCAAAAGTGGTCTTCAATGTAGGGGTGGGCGATATTGAAAAATATATTATCACGATATCTTTCAAGCAGTATCACGATAGACGATATATATCACGATATTTTTTCATGTCGGTTATTATGGTTATTTTTCAAGTTACTTAACAGTACAAGCACCTACAAGGTAACAGAAACTAAAACAAAAAGGAGTAACAGACCAAAATAGCATTTCAAGCTGGTTTTATTTCTGAAATGAATCCCTGAATGAACAATTCAACATTTTGATATGGCTTCAAGGCACAGTTTCTCAGTATAAAAATGAACTTTCTGAGGTAGCACTAGCACGACAGTAAGGGGAATACTTACTTCCGGGTGTACAATTCTCCGTTATCCAATGAGAATGGACGCTCACATTGCCTTTAAGGGCAGCCGACACAAACGAATGCTGTGCTTCCATGAGCGTCAAATCCCGCTGCAGATGGGAATACATTGCAATCAGTTGAAAGCTATTTGCGTCCCTTTATGAAGCTGAAGGAGCCTAGTCTCTGTGGCTTCAGGCTTGATCGCCGTTCAAATGACAGTTTTAATGATCTCAATGGGAATGGTTAGCGTTTCATATGCACGCAAATAAAATATAAGCCAACAGAATCAACCAAGACAATAAATGAAGTACAATACTGTCTGAATCCTGACTAGACAGCTTTAGAGCATGTCTTTCACATCAGTTTATTTTTTTTATAGTTTATTTTATTTTCAATTTTTATTTATTTTTTTATCACGATAGATACGATATCTCTGAAAAAGCATATCGTGGAGACCTAATATCGTCACGACGATATATATCGTCATATCGCCCACCCCTACTTCAATGGCATTAAAACGATAAAAACGCTGCTGAAGTTAATCCATAGGTTAATCCAATGTGTCTGTGTCCCTTTGAAATGATTTCTGATAATCCATAAGCAATAAACCTGCTTTTCCATTTCCAGATGTCAGAGCGAGAGATAGGTTCGTTCTGATGCAAAACTGTGTGCACATAGCTCTCATTTCTCAATGGTAAGGTGCGTGTGTATGTGGAAATTCCCCTTTGATTCTATTGGCTCTAACGGTCAAAAAGAATCGACCAATGGGTTCCAGAGAAACGGTAAAAACGGCCATTTCCACCCAAATCACCTCAGAGGTGGAGATTTTTTTGCTAAACCTCTCTAAAAAGGTAAAATGTCACTTGTTTTTGCATCAGTCTTGATACAGGGTACTTATTATATGTTGTATTTTGGATTCCTAAAGCTTTTAGTCTACTAACCCATCATCCAAGGGTAGTTTTCACTATAAGTACAAAATTATTTTTGGACGGACTCTATAATTTACATTTTTCAATCTGAATTTACTTTCAAATAAAATAAAATCTATATTGATTCTTACTTTTCTACATCCAATTCACAGGTTTATCATTGCTTTGAGAAAAAAGATTATTAATTTACCCCTTTTAGAAGGGAAGATATTGTCATTTATTGTGGGAATGTCATTTTCGAGCCTGAGACCTGAAAAACAGGCTTGGGGCTCAACAGGTTAAGGTTAGGATAAGTCAATGTAATGTCCCCTGAAGTAATGTATACATGGTATGTGTGTGTGTGTGAATAGGATGATTTTAAGATGTCTTTTTTCCAGAGATAATGGATTTCAAATTAAATTATGTCAGTGTACTCTTCTTTACGGTGGGGAGTAGTAGCTAACAGTTGTCTCTTTTCCTTCTTTAGGTTCCATTGCCATTGGATAAGATGAAATAAGATTGTGACTGTGTGCTGGATATCTTCAACATTGTTGTTATGATGCAAGGACCAGAAGGAATGCTACCAGGAGCTTATGTGTATGGACGCCTCTTCAAACCGACTCACCCTGTTTAGACATGAGAGATTAACTAAAGTCAACAGGGACGAATCAGTAAGATGCATCATCACCTTGACGACCAGCCCGATCAATAAGAAGCTCCGACTGATCTCAGCCGCTGGTCGGGCGTCTCATCAACAGTTTCTTGTCTTGTAGTTGTCTTCTTGCCACTCGCAAAACATGCGTCCTTCCCTTGCCACTGCAGTCCTGCCCCCCAGGACCCGCTCCCATAACCCACCCAACCTAGCAGTTGGGGGCCGTGAACACTTGTCAGCTCCACGGAGGCGCAGCCCCCACCTGAGGCACACGCTCAGCCCGGACAACCTGAGGACTCTGGCGGAGAGGGGGGGGGGCTGGCGGCGATAACGTCTCTGTCATCAGCAATCCTATCCGGCTTCCGCGGGCCAACAGTGACACTGACCTGGTGACGTCCCACAGCCGATCCTCCCTCACAGCCTCCACTGTGGAGCACACGCTGAACCGGGGCCAGAACCTGGTCATCTCCTGGGACATCAAGGAGGAAGTGGATGCTACCGACTGGATCGGGCTGTATCACATTGGTGAGACAATTATCTGTCTGTAGTTTCAGTAGAGCTGCAGTTAACAGTCCTGGGGAAACTCCAGGACAAACCTCAAGTTTTTCAAGACAAATACGAGCAGCCTCAACTCCTGAGGACAGGTTTGGGTCGAGTCACAGGCTTCCAATAGCAAATTGCATATGCAAATATGTACTACAAATATGATAAATGAAATCTATGCATATTCATATAAAGTCCTAATAAGTATGCAAAGTATGCAGTTATGCATATCATTTGTTCTTTATATTCTGGGACTTTAATTGGTTTTAAAACGGTTGGTAATCTTGAGAAGTTAATGTTTCTAGTCTTACGCTGATCTGTGCACAGTGTGAGATGGTCCATAATAAAGATCTTAGAGACCCTTTGTAAAATATATATTTTGGGTATATCAAATCCTGCAATTAAAAAATTCAAGCAGAAATCAGTTATTTGTCAAACTATCCCGACGTTTGAAATCACGCAAAGTCTTGAGTCAGAGTCAGTTAACTCAGTTGTCATGAGAACTGTTCTGTTATTATATCATATATAGGAAGTACCCTGCCTGTCCTCAGAGCTGTTCAGCTGATGATGGTTTATTGTTGAACTTAGAATAGCCGGGGTTAGTCTTGTGTAGAGCTTCCAACTCCAAGTCAATACTGCAACAGGAGCTGCTGAGACTCCACACTTTAGACTGGAGGCTGAGTCAACATGTAAGCGCTCTGCCTTGGTATACATAGCATACACACCATCACAACGCTTGCACTTCTGTGAGGGGAATGGGTGGTCTCCAATAATGTATGCTTACCCTGCTTAGAGACAGGAATTGGACAGGGGGAAATACACTGACCTGTGTGCTGATGGAGGCTATCAGTCTCTAACTGTCAGGCGGATCAGTGCATCGTGGTGAAAAGTAATACAGAGTGCAACAGCGTACGATCAGCATATTTGTTATTAAGAATATTTTACTTCTGTATTCCACCAGCTTTTGTAACTTAGTCTAGCATTCAGTATTCCTTTCCTATCTTTGGTGTACTCTCCATTAGGGCTGTGCGATTATGGCAAAAATAATAATCACGATTATTTGGTCAATAATTGATATCACGATTATTTTGACGATTATTCATTGACCATTTATTGAACTTTAAAACAAATAATATTTTACCAATAAACAAGATCAATAAATGTGTTGGAGCGCACTTCCAAAACCATACTAAACATATATTAATATGATAAATAAAAATAAATTAGACCAAAATAAATGAAATCAAATATGTTGCAGTGCACTGCACAACCTACTGAAAACTCCTTAACATATAGCCAACATTTTGGTAAAACATATTCATTATTCCACTCAGTTAAACGTTGAAGGCTGGCCAACCGTCATGGTCCAGAAGTAACAGGAAATAAATGTTGAACTACAATTTAAGACCAAATAAAAATGTTTAGGCCACCAAGGTCACACCATGCTGGTAGGGCTGCTCATGTCATCTCTTAAAGATTTTTTGCAAGAAACACCAGCCTGTTTACATGGTCTGGTTTCAGAGATGAGCGCAGGCAGGGGACGATATTGCCACCTGTACTGAAGACCCTCTCTGAAGAGGAACTTGTGGCAGTGCTGCCACATATGACACAGGAAAAAAAGAAAGACTCTGAAGAACCCTTTCTTTGCCATTATATAAAAATAGTGTTGCTACAAAAGTATAAATTAGGCTTACTAATAAGACAACTCAGATCTGAAGCTACACAGTAATCTGCTGCAGCAACAGTGCAATAAAAAAGACAACATTAATAGAATCAAACCCATTTTTTGTTGCATTTTATTAGAGTATAAAAAGAAATGCCTTTAAAATAGGATGCAAGCAACACTAGTTTCTGAACTGATAGACTATAATCAATTTAAACAGAACAGATCTTAATGTTTGCATTCTTATACCATTTTGTACAATAATTATCATGAATAAGTTCAAACAAACTAAAACTTACAGCAGATTAATAACGGTATCTAACTTGAGTTTTTATTATATCAAAAACCTGTTGAAATGCTGCTGTTATTTTTACTGTCCCACAAAAGTGCGTCGGCAGCCTCCAGGAAAGCTTCTTTCATAACTTCGCCGTCTTCGAAAGACTTCATGTGTTTCGCAAGAACGTGACTGACACGATAAGATGCTCTGGTAGCAGCCTTGCTCTTGTTGTTGGGCCTGGTGAAAATGGACTGCTGTGCATTTAGCTGTGCTCTCAGGCCCCTCCCCTTTTGGAGCGTAGGGCAGAATTAGGAGGGAGTTCCATCTCGTAGCGTTTGTGCACTGTTTTGAAATGCCGCTCCTAAATTACCCTTCTTCGATAAAGCCACGCTCGCATTGCAGATGAGACAGATGGACTTTGAATTGGAATAGATACAAAAATAATCATCCTCCCACTCGGAGTGAAAATTATATATTTTGGGCTTTTTTGCTTCTGCCATAATTGCGGTCTTGTGTGTGTGCGTACTGTCACTCCTGTTGACCATCCATGCTGTTGACACGGACAGCGAACTAGTGCACTGCTCACCAGCCACGCCCGGACACATGGGGTGAGGCCGGCCAATCACAAAGCTTTGATGCGTTCAAGTGCATTATTCTGGCACGGGAACATTATGTTAAAGGACATTAACGATAAAACAGAATATTGTTGTTCTATTTTTAGACACATCTCGCGATCGACTGGGAATCTCCCCGCGACCCTTCTTTTTAACTAGTTGCTGCTCTTGTTCTGACATCTTCGCTTGCGCTGAACACTCACAACACATGTCACTCCCACGTGGCCGAGTGGGCTTTTAGGGAGGGGCGAAAGCGCATCCAGCAAAATAATCGTATTTTGTCAATTATGCTGTTTTCATAATCGTCGCAAGCCATAATCGTAATCGCGATTTAAATACGATTAATTGCACAGCCCTACTCTCCATACTCTAATGTCACATTTCCACTGCATGCTCTTCTGAACCCCACTTTTTGTAGTACCGGGTTCTGAGCCGATACTAGAAGGTGGAGTCAAAACACTGCAGACCACTGATTGTTCAGATAAATCAAAACTTCTCTGAACATTTTTAACATTGACTTTAATTAATTAATTAATGCCAACAGATTAAACATAATTGTGTAAAATGAGTTCAATAATATAAAGTTGAACCTAAAATTATTTTAACATTATATAATTGCTTTCAACTAACTTAAAACAATTATGTTTAATCTGTTGATAATAATTTCATTAAAGTCAACATTTCAATTTTTTCAGTGTTGTACACAGCATGACAATTGTAATCGTTAAGCTAACAACAATAGTCCCTGTAATCTTTGTATCATAGTAAAACTACAACCCTACAATGACATTGTACAATTGATGGTGGCGGATTCAAGGATTCAGTGTTTCATTGAAGATGATGTCATAGGAGTTTCACGTGGCATCGCTATCAGCTGATAATCCTGACTACACTGGAATCCAGCCTCCTGACCCTCCTGCCCTCACAAATACAAGTATTCATTTGAAGACATTTATTTTTTCTTACAATGATTGAGTATGCAGAAGCAGCCAACTAACTGATCCCTTTCATTATTGCCCTCACATAAGTGTTCCTTTTCTCTGTCACAATACTGTAGCGATCCTGATAGGCTACTCAGGGTGTCACTTAGGCATCCCCCGTCTCTCTGCCAATCATAGAGCTGCACCGTGATGGTGGCTGAGGTGCGGGCCTGTGGTTGGTGGAGCGGACGGGGGAGGGCGGGGAGTTGTGACGTGGACAGTGCTATATCTTGTGGTTGGTTTAGGAAATAAGTTAGTGTGCGGTAGAACCCACGAAGTGTACTTGACCTGTTATCATCTGTCTTCAAATACGAGTTATTAAAGCCTAATAACTACAAGCCTGTCTCCGACTCATCTTGGGAACGTTACATTGGTGTCAGAAGTGAACTTTTCGAACAAGGGACGTCTATCCGGACGAGAGTCGTAACTGCGTCACGGAGCTAGCCGGTAAGCTAGCGGGGATGGATAAGTTCAGCAAGATGGGAGTGAAGCAGGAACACAGTAGTGATGAAGAGGAAGATGGAGCATGCGGGTGGTCGAAGGACATGAGAGAGGAGTTCATGAGTGCACGGGAGGTGAGAGAGCGCCTGAGAGAGTCGGCGGTGAGGATGGCTAGAGACGCGGGAATGTCTCCGTCTTCTGCGACAGTTCGCGCCATTTCCAAGCTGGAGGTAAACAACAATGGCGGCGCCCATCAACCCGCAGCAGCCGCCGCCGGGTCAGTGAAAACACCCAAATTCTCGGGTAAGGCAGACTGGGAGGCTTTTCATGCCCAATTTGAACTGCTTGCTCATGCCGGGGGGTTGTCAGTAGAGACTAAAGCACTACAGCTAGCTTTGTGCCTCACAGAAGAGGCTCTTTCATGTCTGCTACTACTTAGCCCTGTGGACCGACTCAGCTATGGAGCGTTAGCGGGGGCTTTGAAGAGGCGGTTTGGACAGTGTTTCCCGCCAGAGCTGCTCCGGAACGAGTTGAGTAACCGCTGTAGAGAGTTTGGAGAGACGCTGCGTGCACTGGCTAACAACGTGGAGAGCCTGACGCGGCGGGCGTATGCACACATGCCACCCGGAGTACAGAGTGAGCTGGCACGTGATCAGTTCATCAGGGCCCTCCGGCCTGCGGACTTGAGGGTCGAGGTACAGCTGCAGCATCCACAGTCCTTACAGGCGGCCTTGGAGATGGCTGTGGAGAGGGAGAACGTGTGGAGTGGAGCTGCTAGGAGCGGCGGAGTGCCGGCGGTGAGGAGCTGCAGGGAGGAGGAGAAGCCTGCATGGGTTACCGAGCTGACAGAGATGATAAGGGCTGTTTCTCTGCAGCCAACACACAGACCAGACACCAGAGTCTGCTGGGAGTGTGGTCAGCCAGGACATTTTGCCAGAGACTGCACCAAGGCTCGGCGACGCCAGGGAAACGACGGGGGGCCCGCATAGAGGAGGATATGTGGAACCAAGCCCGAAGACTCCCCAAACAAACCACAGCTTTATTGCCACCGACTCAGACATCCGCGGAGGGAGCCCGACAGCACAGCAGGGGGAGCCAGACTCTACGCCCTCCTGAAAAAGATGACAGCACCGGAGTGGAGCCTGTCGTCGCGGTGGGCCGTGCTGGTGGGCCGTGCTGGTGGGGACTCCTGCTATGTCCCTGTCGAGGTGGAGGGGGTGCCCTGCGATGCACTGGTGGACACAGGCTCTACAGTAACCCTGGTGAGAGCAGAGGTGTTGCCCAGTGGGACTATGTTCGAGCCGACAGCGGTGCGTCTGCGCACAGTCACCGGAGAGTTGGCGGCTATGAAAGGAAGAGGAGTGCTGTCTGTGTCGGTGGGGGGAGTGGAAGTGCGGCACCCCGTGTGGATAGCGGATGTACAGGACCCGTGCATTCTGGGTTTGGACTTTCTGAAGGCGACGGGCTGCCTCCTTGATCTTCAAGCCGGCACAGTGAGTTTCGGGGGGGGGGCCTGTAATTACTATGACCCGTGTCCACAACCCTGCTGAGCCTGCGGGGAGACCCCCGACACCCACCGTGAGTACCCTAGACACGGAAGCAAACCCTCCCTCCCTTCCTGTACCCACGGTGACGCCCACTCAGGACAATTCCCCACCTGTCACCCCCGGGCTGCGCCACCCGAGCACAGCCCCCCCCCAAGTACCCCAGACGGAGGTAGAAGAGGCTCGGTCTGCAGTATTGGAGGTGTGGAGGAAGAACTGTGGCGGCCTGAATCCCGAGCAGCAGGAGCAATTGGGGCAGCTCCTGCTAGAGTTCCAGAGCAGTTTCGCCATGAAGGAGGAGGAGGTGGGCCGAACGCATCTGGTGGAACACGAGATCGATACGGGGGACTCGCGGCCCATCAAGGTGTCGCCCGCGGCGACTCCCCCTGACTCGTCAGCAGGCTTGCGACGAGGCAGTGCAGAGCATGCTGCAGGCAGACATCATCGAGCCCTCAGACAGCCCAGCACCAATAGTCATGGTCCCGAAGAAGACAGGGGGCTGGCCGCTGTGCTCAGACTACAGACCGGTGAACGGGGTCACCAAGAAGGATTCATACCCCCTTCCCCGCATCGATGAGTCCCTGGACCTGGTCGCAGTGTCGTCGTGGTTCTCTTCCTTGGACCTCCGCAGCGGGTATTACCAAGTCCCTCTTGCCCCGGAGGCCAGACCAAAAACGGCTTTCTGCACCGGCCGAGGACTATGGCAGTTCAAGGTCCTCAGTTTTGGGCTGTGTAATTCCCCGGCCACCTTTGTGCGGTTGATGGACAGGGTGCTGTCTGGGATTCCCCGCCAACAGTGTTTGGTTTACCTGGACGACATCCTGGTGCATGGCAGCTCGTTTGAGGCGGCCCTGGGATCGCTAAAAGTGGTGCTGGAGAGGATCAGAGCCGCTGGGTTGAAGCTACATCCAGATAAGTGCCATTTCCTACAGAGAGAGGTCACCTTCCTGGGCCACAAAGTGGGGGGGGAGGGCATCGGCACCCTGCACGAGAAAGTGCAGGCGGTCACAGGCTGGCCAAATCCTCGCAACCAGAAACAGCTCAAGAGTTTCCTGGGCCTGGCCTCGTACTACAGGAAGTTTGTACGGGTTTTGCCTGCATTGCCGCACCCCTGTTCCAGCTGCTGCAGAAGGACAGGGAGTTCCTGTGGTCTGAACAATGTCAAGCAGCGTTTGACGGCCTTCGGCGTGCCCTGAGCGAAGCCCCGGTTCTCGTCCCAGCCAACCCCCGGCTGCCGTTCACCCTGGACACCGACGCTAGCGGCGTTGGGGTAGGCGGAGTGCTATCCCAGACTACACCAGAGGGGGAGCGGGTGGTGGCATACTTCAGCCGGGCGTTCAACAAAGCGGAGCGACGATACTGCGTTACCCGCAGAGAACTTTTGGCAGTGGTGCTGTCCATCAAGCACTTTAAGTACTACCTGTGCGGGCAAGCGTTCACGGTGAGGACGGATCACTCTGCATTACAGTGGCTCATGACGTTCAAAGAGCCAGAAGGGCAGGTCGCCAAGTGGCTAGAAGAGTTCCAATCGTTCGACTTCAGGGTGGAGCACCGGGCTGGGGTGCGCCACACCAATGCAGACGCCCTCTCCCACTACTGCGAGAAGAGAGAGACTCGCGAAAAGGAGCTGCTGGAGGAGGACACCGTCTGTGCGGCAGCGCAGCAAGTGGAGGAGGCTATCTGCAGGGAGCTCCAGACAGTGGATGCGTCAGAGTGGAAGCAACAGCAAGAGCTGGATGCCGTTCTTCAGCCTGTACTGCAGTGGGTTGAGTCGCAGCAGCGGCCACCGTGGGAGGAAGTGGCAGCGCTCTCCAAAGCAACAAAGGGGCTGTGGTCTCAGTTTGAGTCTCTACGTCTGTCAGGGCGTACTGCAGCGGGCGTGGAAGGAGCCAGCAACGGGGGAGAAGAGGTGGCAAGTGGTGGTTCCTAGGGTCCTGCAAGGGGTCGTACTCAAGGCCATGCATGGCACGGCAGGCTCTGGTCACTTTGGAGTCACTAAGACCCTCCGCCGCCTTCGTCAGGGCTGCTACTGGGGACAGTGCAGGAGGGATGTCGAAGACTTCTATCGCCGCTGTGATCCGTGTACGGCACGGAAGGGCCCCCCGGGGCGTTCCCATGCTCTGCTGCAACAATCTCCCGTCGGGGACCCGATGGAGAGAGTAGCGGTTGATGTGGTGGGGCCGCTACCCTTGTCAAACAGGGGTAACCGCTACGTTCTCACGGCCATAGACTACTTCACAAAGTGGACAGAGGCGTATGCGCTCCCTGACCAAGAAGCAGAGACAGTCGCGGATGCCTTGGTGTCCGGCATGTTCAGCCGGTTTGGAGTACCGGAGACCCTGCACAGTGACCAGGGGAGGAATTTCGAGTCCCGGGTGTTCGCCTCCATGTGCTCTCAACTGGGCATTCACAAAACACGCACCTCCCCCCTGCGACCACAGAGCGACGGACTAGTAGAGAGATTTCATCGCACCATGGGACAGCAGCTGGCCATCCTCACGTCGCGGCATCAGCGCGACTGGGACGAGCATCTGCCCCTAGTGCTCATGGCATGTCGGTCTGCAGTCCAGGAGTCATCAGCCTGTTCGCCGGCCCTCCTCATGCTGGGGAGAGAGCTTCGAACCCCTGCGGTGTTGGCGTTTGGTCGGCCACCAGATTCCCTAGACACGCCTCCTGGTCCTGAGTACGCAAGGAGGCTGCAGGACCGGCTTGAGTCCGCTCATGCCTTTGCCCGCGAGCAGCAGAAAAGTGCTGCGGTGAGACAGAAGCGGATCTACGACATCAGGACCAGAGGGCAGCATTTCCGGGCCGAGGAACTGGTTTGGGTCTACAGCCCACAACGAACGAAAGGCCGGTGCCCAAAGTTGGACAGTCAGTGGGTGGGTCCTTGCCGAGTACTGGAGAGGGTGGGGGAAGTGGTCTACAGGGTGCAGCTGCCACCAAAGGGGAGAAAAGTGGTGCTCCACAGAGACAGGCTGGCTCCGTACAGAGGCGTCGCTTCCCCACAGACCGAAGAAACCTCGGGACACACAGACGTCCCATCGACATCCCTCCGCAGACCCCCCGGCGGACAGAGCAGCAGTCCCCCATCAAGGACTGAGAGTCCCCCCAGTCTTTCGGCGCCTGGGCCAGATCCGGCAACCCCAGCCCCCCTGCCGAGAAGGCAGACACGACCCCCGGGTCGTTTCAGAGACTTTGTGTGGTAGTAAGGTTATAGTGAGACCCCCCAGTTCCTGTAGAGGGCAAGAATGCGCCCTGGTCTCACTGGAAGGGATGGTAGTCCACCCAGCTCTTCCTAGTCAAAGTGCAGTGTGTAGGTGTAGTGTGGGGCTGTGTTTAGTTGTTCCTCGTAGGCGAGGAATTTTGTAGTGGGGGGGTAGACACTATAGAGGGCTGGGATTGTGGTGGGTTTTCTGTGTTTTCAAAGGCTACTGGTTTGGTTGGGGACAGCCAGTGGGGTAGTCCCTGCAGTGAGCTGGAGAGGGTGGGGGGAGTGTTTTGTACTGTGTTTTATATGTTCCTCGTGGGCGAGGAACTTTGTAGTGGGGGGGTAGTGTAGCGATCCTGACAGGCTACTCAGGGTGTCACTTAGGCATCCCCCGTCTCTCTGCCAATCATAGAGCTGCACCGTGATGGTGGCTGAGGTGCGGGCCTGTGGTTGGTGGAGCGGACGGGGGAGGGCGGGGAGTTGTGACGTGGACAGTGCTATATCTTGTGGTTGGTTTAGGAAATAAGTTAGTGTGCGGTAGAACCCACGAAGTGTACTTGACCTGTTATCATCTGTCTTCAAATACGAGTTATTAAAGCCTAATAACTACAAGCCTGTCTCCGACTCATCTTGGGAACGTTACAATACTGTAGATACATGTCTTAAAGGTCCCATGTCATGCTTTTCCGGTTATTACCCATCCCCTTGTGTGTTATGAAGGTTTTATGCATGTAAACGGTATGCAGAGTCACAAACCCTCAAAGTACACCCTGTAGGGCAGGGGTGTCAAACTCAAGGCCCGGGGGCCAAATCCGGCCCGCGAGCTAATTTTATGTGGCCCGCAAGAGCTTGCAAAGAATATAATATACAATACAATTGGTGTAATTGTTGAATATTTACTTTCAATTATTTGCCCTAGAGCAGTGGTTCCCAAAGTTTTTGTGCCCAAGGCACACCAAAGGACAAGTACAAATCTCAAGGCACACCTATTGTGCAAAATAGCCCTTATAACACGTGTTATCACTCATATCATGTAAAATATCTGTAAATGTGCATAATTATTTACTAATGCCAAATAAAATGTGACAAAGACAACTATATTACTCGTGAAATATTTATTAACGAAATATTTCAGAAATTAATTAATTAAACTTTATCAAATTAGGCTTCATCAAAGCAGCAACACACTCATTTAAACCAGACAGGTCACAACATTTAAAATGAGGCAAAGGAAACTCAGCAGAAATTCAGCACAGAGAACTGTCAATGCAAGGAAGCTGCATTGTCCATGGTCCTGAACTACAAATTATAAATGTAACATTTCAGCAATCAGCATTGAAACATGTGCTATTGTAAATATTTGCCGACTTACAAATTAGTGAGCTACATGTGCCTGATGGGGCGTGCAATTGTTTTTTAATCCTTGGTGGCACTGAGGAGAGGGCCACTCGCAAGTCCTGTTCAACAGAGCCGTGACCTCCTGTTGTTCTTCATGTAAATCATAGTAGAGAACGCCAACTCCAGAGATGGGGTCGTTACTAAAAATTTTTAATATATTACATATTACTTTAAAAAAAAATATATATATATATACTACACTAATATATTACACTACTTCGTTACTATGTACATAAAGTAACTCGTTACTTTACTCGAGCACGTACAAACTGCGCATGCGTGAGTGGCAATAACTCTCCTTACCAGCAGGCGGCGGTAGTGTGTATTTGTCATTCAAAACAGGCAACAACCGGAAGACAGAGAAGAAGAACAGACTACGTGATATAAACAAACAACAAATAGCATGTGCGGTAGCTTCACCTTAGCATGTGTTCTTTGCAGGTGCTTGTTGAGGTTTGACGTGGTGTTTCCAGCAGTGGATAACAGCTTCTGGCCTGGACACAGTTTGCACCTCACCGTCACATTCCTGTCTATTCTTCGGACGAACTCAAAATAATGGCCATACCTCCACCCTTCGAAAGTTATCGCTGACTCAGCCATGTTTGTGCAGCACTGCACGTGGAGATGTGGACGCGCAAGTCGCGCAGATTATGTACATATAAACCTACAAAGTACTGATATAGTACATTAAAAAATAATTATTTTTGTGTAGTTGTATATTGCAATAATAACATATGGTTGTCACAAAATCCCACGGCACACCCGGACTTGCCTCACGGCACACCAGTGTGCCGCGGCACACCGTTTGGGAACCACTGCCCTAGACTTAGTTATTTAGGAAGATCTGATAATAGATTTACCAGATCTGATAATAATCCAATGCAGGCCAACAATGTAATATAATACATTATTTAATATATATTATATATTTACATAGGCTATGTATATTTATGTAAATTACAACTGGCCCTTTGAGTGCAACCATAATGCTGATGTGGCCCGGGGTGAAATTGAGTTTGACACCCCTGCTGTAGGGAGTAAAACTCTAACACAGAAAATACCAGTCTATGCTGCCCCAGAACGCCTCGTTGGAGATTTCTCTTTTTCTTCCTGGGTACAGTGACGTGCCCATACCCAAATGGACCCATTGGTCCAAATGGACCAATCCCTGGAGCCGTTACGTCCGCGGAGCCGTTAGGTTACACACACACACACACACACACACACACACACACACACACACACACACACACACACACACACACACACACACACACCACACACACACACACACACACACACACACACACACACACACACACACACACACACACACACACACACAATCTTTTCTCAGCTGCTGCTCCGCCGATTTCTCCTCCCTGAGACGACGGGACGCGGCGAGGCTGTGAGTCGGTGTGTGCACACCATAGACTGTATATATAAATGGACGTAGTGTCCGTGACGTCACCCATAGGATTCTGCAGAGTTGTCGTGAAGCCCTTAGTAGGCGGAGTCGGCCACTAACGGCTCGACAGTGACGTCAGAGTCTAATCCCGCCTAAAATAAGGGCAAAGAGGCGGAGCCGAGGCGGGACCTGCTGCCTCCGAACTGGAAGTAAACAGAGCTAGCTCAGACTAAGAAGCTAAGCTAACATGAAATACATGCATACCAAGTTACTGCTAACAGTGTAGTTCCCCTATATAAACGTTACATTCATAATCAAATGAGACAATCTGCAAGAGAATTAGCTATATTTTGTTATTCTTAATGCTTGTCATTCACACGTTGAGAAAAGACGGACTCCACTGTTTGTAGATGTATGTGCATTAATAAACAAGGCAAGGCAGGCTGTGTCTCAACGCGGTGTATTCACATTGAGCAGGCAATCATACAACTGAGGTATATTACGTGAGGCAGATATATATATAACACAGGCACAATACGTCCACAGGGTGGAGCTGCAACCTAGCCTAAACCACCCTGTAACATCTCCCTTCCTTTTGTTAAGTAACAACACAGGATCAATACTGCCATTAAACTGTTGACCTTCAATCAGAACATTAATCAAATGATTTCAACAACAAATAGTGCACATAGCAGAGACACTTAAATAATAGCCGGATCCGAACACATCAGCAATAAAACTCAGAACAATCAATCACATTTGTTTTACAATCTCTCCACTTCCTTTTTTTTTTCAATCTTTATCGTCCATGTGTGTTTGAGTGCGCACAGTCCAAGTGTGTGTGTGTGTGTGTGTGTGTGAGCTAGAGGTCAAGTCTGTCAGGAGGTCTAATCAGCCGTCCGCTCCGGGAGAAAGCCCGGCCCTGTAACTCAAGGCATGGTGTATCCCCAGTCTGCGGGGAAAAACCGCGACAACCCCGGGGGTGATGGCCTTGGAGACTCCTCGGGGATGCCGACGACCTCTCTGGCGCTCCCCACACTCGCAGGCTGCTCCGGGGCCGATTCTGGGAGAACTGACGGCTGGAGAAGGGCCGCCTCTGCTGGTCGAAGATCAACCCTGTTGCGCCGATACGTGGTCCCCTCCACACCGACCAGATAGGACCAGAGTCCCAACTGCTGAAGGCACACACCTCTCCTCCATCGGCCCGTCCTGTCTCCTGGGAGTGGCTTCATCCGTATGGGCTGGCCGACGTTCAGCTCCGGCAGATCCTTGGCAGATCTGTCATATGTCAGCTTTGCTGCTTGATGTTTCATTTTCAGCTTGTCAGGAACACCCATGACGACCTGAGGCACCAGTGGCTGGTCGGCCACAGGGAGAAGGGTTCTCAGTCTCCGCGACATAAGCCGCTGTGCTGGGCTGCAATGCATACCCTCAGTGGGCGTATTTCTCCAATGCAATATGGCCATCCAGGGGTCCTCTTTGGCACGGTCTGCCCTTCTGCACAGGCTCTTTACAATTTTCACTGCTGACTCTGCTTTGCCGTTAGCCTTTGGGTGCCTCGGTGAGGACATGACATGCTCAAAACCCCACTCTCTCGCAAACGCCCGGAACTCTCCACCGGCAAACTGGCCTCCACCATCAGAAATGGCCCTGTCTGGGACACCGTAGCGTGCAAACTGTGCCTTGCATCTACGGATCGTGGTGTCCGCTGATAGGTCAGGGAGCAGGTCGATCTCCCAAAAGTCAGAATAATGGTCCACCACGAGCAAGAAGTTCTGTGCTGCGTAGCTGTACAGATCCATGCTTACTAGCTGCCAGGGACGTGTGGGGAGCGGGTGTGACATCATAGTCTCTTTCTGTTGTTCGTGTGCATACTCATTGCACACAGAGCACTTTTGCACATAATCCTTGACTTCCCCTTGCATACCGGACCAGTAAAGTGTATCACGGGCCTGCCTGTAGCACGCCTCGCCCCCCACGTGGTTGTAGTGGATCCGTCTCAGCATTTCCGGGCGCATAGCTTTTGGAATGATGACCCGCTGTCTCCTGAAGAGCACGCCATCCTGTGCACTTATCTCATCTCTGATGGCCCAGTAGTCCCTGACGGCTACAGGGGTCTCATCTTTGTGTCCTGGCCATCCCTTCAGCACGACAGACTTAAGTGTTAAGACACACATCCTCCTCAGTGTGTGTCCGAATCTGTGCCAGGCGTTGGCTGCTGACATTTAAATAGTCTGCCTGCTGAATGGCCGCCGTGTCACCCTGCTCCTGCTGCATGGTGCAGACCATTTCACGTTGGTACAGTGTGTCTGTTCTCTGTGGCGGGGTGGTGGCTCTGCTGAGCGTGTCACCTATGTACATCTCAGGGCCTGGCTTGTATACCACCGCAAGGCAGTAGTTCTGAAGTGTGAAGAGCATGCTCTGAAGGTGCTTTGGTGCACTGAGGAGGGGCTTGGTGAAGATGGACACCAGCGGGCGGTGGTCGGTCTCTGCAGTCACATCACCCCTCCCATATATGTAGTAGTGGAAGCGTTGGCAGGCGAATACGATGCTCAGGCACTCCTTTTCAATCTGTGCGTAATTTTGCTCTGTTTGGGTCAATGCCCGGGAGGCGAATGCGACAGGCTGTCCCCCTTGAAGCAAGCAGCAACCCAGACCCGCCTGACTGTAGTCGCTCTGTACGGCGACTGGCTTGCGGACGTCATAGTACCTTAGGACTGGCACCGCCGTGACCAGTGCCTTGATTTCCTTCATGGCGGCATCATGTTTGGGCAGCCAGTGCCACATCACATCCTTGTCCAGCAGTCTCCTCAGCGGCTCACATACCGCTGACAAGCGTGGCATGAATCTGGACAGATAGTTCACAAATCCGACACACACCACACACAGCTGACCCTGAAAAAGTCAGGGCGGTTCTGGACATGCCAAACCCCACAGACGCAAAAGGGGTCCGGCATGTCCAGAACCGCCCTGACTTTTTCAGGGTCAGCCTTGAGGCCCTCCGCGGACAGTATGTGGCCGTGGAAGCGGACCTCCTTCACTCGGAACTGCAGCTTTTTCAGGCCCAGTCTCAGCTTTACTTCCCTGCATCTGTCCATCAGAGCGATGAGGTTTGTGTCATGGTCGCGATTGGCCTCATCCTCTGTGTCCCCACAGCCGACTATAAGGATGTCATCGGCTATGGGCTCAATCCCTGTCAAGCCGGCCAGCTGCTCATGCTGCTCATGCTCACTATATCTGTAAAGCGTCTTTGAGCACCTGTAAAAGCGCTAACAAATTAAATCTATTATTATTATTATTATGCTGCTTCCTTTGATACAGCTCCGGGGCAACTGACACACCGAAAGGGAGTTTTAGCCAGCGTTTCCTACCCCACGGTGTCCAGAATGTTGTCATCAGGCTGCTTTCTTCATCCAAGCGGCACTGCAGGAATGCATCACGTGCATCCACCAGGGTGAATATACGTGCCTTCGGCAGTGTTAGGTTTCCCGAGAAGTGACTGGAGATGAGAACCCGCTATGCAAGCACTACAACTGAGACTGTGGTGAAGTGTCAAAAAGGCTTTATTTTGTCCACGACACTGACAAGGAGTTGACGAAGCACACGTAGAGGGAAGACGTAGAGCTGGCCTGCTCTGGAGGGGAGGCTGGACGTGGCAGGCAGAGCGGCTGGAGTATGTGGATCTGGAACAGGAAAAACAAGCAGGATTAGGAAATGATCTCCCTTCACTAGGAGCATCAAAAAAGTCACTAGGAAAAAACACTAGTAGGTCTGGACGATAGTTTACCACTGAAGAATAAACGAAGAACTGGCGAAGTCTGAAGATGGGAACCAGGGTTTTAAGCAGGTGCAGGTGAATAGTGGCAATCAGTGAGATGAGCAGCAGCTGAGGAGGTGAGTTGGCGGGAATCGGAATGTAGGTAGCCACGCCCAGCCAGGGAGACAGACACACAGACATACAGACAAAACAAACACAGGGGAAAAAGAAGGAGGAAGTACTGCAGATCCTCACAGGCAGCTTATACAACACGTCATCTAAAGTGGGCATAAGGTAGTGGGACCGTTTCAGAGCACGGTTGAGAGGCTTCGGGTCAATGCATAGTCTCAATTTGTCTGGCTTTTTCACTATGACTAGATTGCTAATCCAGTCCGTGGGTTGAGTGACTGTGGTCAAGTGTCCCTCCTCTTCATATCGATCAAGCTGAGCCTTAACAGCTGCCTTGAGAGCCACTGGAACGTTCCTGGGAGCACACTGCACCAGTGCCACAGTGCTGTCCAGCTCAAAGTGAATATCACCGGGCAGAGACTCAACAGGGCTGGTGAACACGTCGTGGTAGATGCTGACCAGACACTCCTTGGTCAGGTCTCCATTCCTGCAGTGCTCCACCTTATTCAGCTCCTCAGGAATGGTGAAGCGTATCTGACCAAGTCTCTCACATGTCTCACCCGAAAGCAAGGGCCTCTGGCCAGTATGCACAATCTCAAAGTCCAGTCTGTGCATCTTACCCCTAATGACGCATTGTGTGCTGTACACACCTAATGAGCTCATCCACTCACTGTTGTATAGTTTTAATCTGGTGAGACTCTTCAGAAGAGGTGTTCTAGGCGCCAGTCTCGTCTTGTCCTTGATGCTCAACACATTGCAAGTGGCTCCAGAGTCGAGCTGGCACCTCTGAACCCCACTTTGCAGTGGCAGGTTGACAAACCACTTTTTACCTTGAGTGTTCACAGCCCCCACGCTCTCCGCTGTGTAGACGTCTCTCTCATCGCTGTCCTCCAGTTCCCCTGGCAACGGGTCATCCACAGCATTCAACTGGCGTGCCTGCTGGCCTCTTTTCATGCATACTTTTGCAAAATGGTTAGCAGTGCCACACGAGCGGCACGATTTACCAAAAGCAGGGCACAGGTCCCGTCCACGCTTGTGCCGTGTGCCACAGTACTTGCATTCGCCAGCGTCTCTCATGCTCTGTGGTTGTGCAGATGTGTTGGTGGACTCGGATGGCCTACTGGCAGACCTCCGTCCATATCGCTGTCCTGTGTGGCATTAATGCTGTCCCCAGGTCCAGAGCTGCCCAGTGACATGGTTTTTAACTTGCTGTCCATGACCTCGGCTGCACGGCAAATGTTAATGGCCTCGTCCAATTTAAGGTCCTTTTCCCTTAGTAAGCGACGTCTAGCACCCTCGTCAGTTATCCCGAGAACAAGCGTGTCCCTTATGAGTTCATCTTTTATAGCTCCATATTCACAAGAGGCAGCCTTTTCCCTCAGCCTGGTAGCAAACGCATCAAAGAGCTCTCCATCCTCTTGTTTAAGGTTGCCAAAAACGTACCTCTCAAAGATTACATTCTTTGCGGGTGTGAAGTATTGCTCCAGTGCCACCAGTATAGCACCCGCATCTTTTTGTTGGTCCGCGGTGAGTCCCAGGTTGTGTTTGTAAACATGTCGGCAGTCGTTCCCCATTAGCCTCCTGAGCGCAGCTGCTTGTACCGGCTTTACTTTCTCGCTGAGCCCGGTCGCAAGCAGATAATCCTCAAATTCTGCTCGAAAGCTCACCCAGTTGCCGTGGATGTCTCCCGCCATCTTCATAGACTCCGGAGGTGGGATGCTGGATGCCATTGTTCCAACGTGACGCTAATGCTAACAGGCTAACTGAAACTGCTAAACCTCACCAAAACAAATAAACGCACTCTGTCTCAGCGACGGACAGTAGCATGCAATCCACAGCTGGGTCCTATTTGAGCTTATGACACCATGTTTATGCATTAATAAACAAGGCAAGGCAGGCTGTGTCTCAACGCTGTGTATTCACATTGAGCAGGCAATCATACAACTGAGGTATATTACGTGAGGCAGATATATATATAACACAGGCACAATACGTCCACAGGGTGGAGCTGCAACCTAGCCTAAACCACCCTGTAACATCCACCGCCCAGACCTAACGGAGCCGCAGTGGGCTAGCTCCGGGACGCCGGCTGGAGCTAGCCCCCTGCGGCTCCGTTAGCTCCGGCGGCCACCACTGGGATAATTGGGTCCCCTATTAACATTTGCTCCCGTTTAGCATTAGGGGCGTCATAGCCATAGACTATAAAAGTCTTACCCAAGGCTGAATCATAAACTAAAATGTATATGTATGCATAAAGGGTTACGTCCTTAGCTGGCTAATAAGTAGCAAGCTAAGCTACCAAGCACACAAACACCTGCGAACGGGGTTAACATGTATAATATTATAATTTTAGACTTCTTGGAAGTTCTGTTAGTACATTCAAGCGCACAGCACAACATTGTAATTGTCTGGTATTTGTAACAATATTCCCTAAAAGGCACAATCACCACGAACACGGCTAAAGCTAAAGGGTCAAGTACAGTACTATTACTAACTAACGTTGTAGCCTCTATGGTTGTAGCCTAGCAGAGTGGACAAGTTGCTGTTAGCTGACAGTGAGGCATGTACATGTCCATCAAAGTGACCACGCCCTAATTTATGCAAAAGCTTTAAGGCTTAATATTAATTGATGAGTTGAGAAAAAATTCACCCCCCACACAGTAGTCATGAAGGGGGAATCTAACTATACAGAGAATATGGTTTTTTGAACCACGATGTAAACATGTTTATTTCTGCTGTAAAGTTGGGCATTTTAACATGGGGGTCTATGGAAATGTCTCCCTTCTGTAACCTGCTCCTACTGGCCACTAGATGAACTGCAGTGTGTGGCACTTCCGTATTGGCGTCCCGGCTCTTCCCCAGAGTTTGCCGCTTGGTGCACACACACAAACTCCCAGCCAGGCTGCGGGTGTGTGTGTGTTTTGGCTAGGTTTCGCTGTGTCTTGCTGTCTCGCAGACGGCCACTGGGCTCACAGGGAGGGGGGGGCAGGAGCTCCAACAAGCCGTTTAGGACAGAGAGTGAAAACACATACTATAAAGAGATACTGTATAAGAAACCAATGCGATTTTGGAACATTGCACAATATAAGTCTATTTTAGTAGACCTCAACAATGGAATTATGATCAGTAGAAATGGCCATGACATGGGACCTTTAAAAGATAAATGATAGGATAAAGTAAAAACTCTACTGTCTGTACACCAGATCATTACTGCTATAATACAGACTGAAGGAGCCTGTGAGCTGCTCAGCATGATGTATTGTGTTAGTAACGGATAATGGATTTCTGAATGCATTGGGTGTCTTTGACTTCCCAGAGGTCAGACAAACCTACAGTACAACACACAGGATCATGTGATACTGATTTAAAGTAATGCAGTTCATGATAGTTCACCAAAACATGTGTTACTTTTCTGAAGACCTCCTGGACTGCATTGGTTAATAATATTGTCTACAAGTTTCCCTTTAGGTAAGAATGCAGTATGGGAGATAGTGTAGAGAGAAGATGCCTGGCAGGGCGTCAGGTCACCTGCATCGATCAGAGGGCCGCCAGGACTTCATTACCTGCTCCAGGGTCTTATACCCAGAGGGGCTACCACTTTCCTCGACTAAGCAGACATTCAATGATAAGCAACTTGCCATCCCTTCCTCCACTCCCCTTCGCTCATGCACACACTCCTCTCCAGCAGTCAGCTGAGTTGGGAGCTTCATTAATCTGTGTGTGAAAGTGCTACGTACAGCGGAATTCCCCCTCCCTGTTTTTAACTCAGAGGAAGTTTGTGTTTGTCCTTCTGCGTAGAGGTTGTAGGAAGGCTATATTTGGAATGGATTTCACTGATTAAAGGCAAATGTGTGTTTTGGAAGACAGAGTCTGCAGACTAACATACTTTGCTGCAGATTTTCTTCACAAGAGTGGGGTCCAGATTATCTGTTGTTTGTTGTGATTAACATGGTTTGGGATTGGAATCAGGGGGATGTCAACACAGCATGATTAGACTAACCCCAGCATTAAGACGTATGACTAACAGCTCTCCTGCTCTCCAGATGAAACCAGTCCATCCAACGTGTGGGACTGTAAGAACCGAGGGGTCAACGGCACCCAGAAGGGCCAGATCGTCTGGAGGCTGGAGCCCGGGCCCTACTTTATGGAGCGTAAGTTACAGTAGGCTCTCATACTGGAGAACAGTTTCATTATATTCCTTGTGAATATATTTTTCTTTACTCTTAAGATATTTAATAATCATAATGTTAATGTTTTTCTGAAAAAAAGGTAAATAGTATCACTTCTATATCACCTATGTCTATAATGCATTATAAAGATACTCATAATGCGTTACAATCTGCTTTTATAGTATTTTATATATTTTTTGTATATAGCATTTTATAATCACTTATTGTCAACTTGCATTATCTTACTTAATGCACAATTCAAATTCCACATCTCCCTCTAAAACTTTGCTGCTTCCTCTGCAGCTGAGACTAAGATCTGTTTCAAATACTACCACGGTGTGAGCGGAGCCCTGAGAGCCACCACCCCCTGCATCACTGTGAAGAACCCTGCAGTCCTGGTGTGTGTGTGTGTGTGTGTGTGTGTGTGTGTGTGTGTGTGTGTGTGTGTGTGTGTGTGTGTGTGTGTGTGTGTGTGTGTGTGTGTGTGTGTGTGTGTGTGTGTGTGTGTGTGTGTGTGTGTGTGTCTTTGCTCTATCAGGGTTACATTACGCCAGTGGACGATTAAATTGCTTAACTGAACTAAATTAGGATTATTTTAAGATCTGTAAAGTATTCTATAGTATTATTGTTATAAATGGTCAGCTGTTTTGTAAAGTAATCACAATCTGTAGATCATGGAAGACAGGAAGACATGCAAGTCGTTGTTTTCATACTTTGTATAACCTATGTGTTTCAATGAGCACTTCTGTATTTAATTCTCTCTGGCAAGCTTTGTCCTGCAGTAGGGTTTAGAGTCATTTGAATGGAGAAGAAAACACATGTGGATTGTCTCTGTGTGTTTCTTTTCCTGGTGTATAGAGTGTGACGTTGTTTGTTCTCTCTCAGGCGGAGCAGGTGGGCATCGAACATCCACGGAAACTGATTAGCTTTACTTTGACAGGTGAGTTGAAAGGTTCACATGTTGGAAGCCATTTGTACTGATTTTATAACATGCAGAGTTACGTTTTGTTATGTAATCATTCTCAATAACAGATGATAAGGAACCCTCAGAAGACTTTTGGTTTCAGCTGAGCCATGTCATCTCCTCCTCATGTGTGTCTTATTGTCCTTTCGGGGAAAGCTAAAGTTAACTTTAAAAGCTGTGTTCAGGAAACAGGGGTCTGGGAATTTAAAGAGGGGCTTTCCAAGAAGAGAGGAAGACAGAGAATCAGCTCTGTGTTTATGGTGTTTATGTTCTCAGACAAGAGACTGAGGGAGGGGGGACTGAATCAGCGGGTTTGTGGCTCAGAGGGTTAATCGTTGTTGGATAAAAGCATCAGTTAAATGAATTGTAATGTTAATGTAATACAACATGAAAAATATATGATAACAAAGTCACGTGTCGCCACAAACATTATAACTATCAGATTTTATAGTTTTAAACCCTTCTGTCACTAATGCTTTGTTTTAGATCTTCGTGCCAATGGCCTGAAGAAAGGAATGTTTTTCAATCCGGACCCTTACCTGAAGATGTCCATCCACCCAGGGAAGAGGAGCGTCTTCCCTATCTTCAGCCACCACGGACAGGAGCGACGATCAGCCATCATCGCTAACACCACCAACCCAACCTGGCACGGAGAGGTGACGCTGTTACACTGCACACCATTTCATCATTCCCCTGTTGTTGGCTAGCTAGCATATTTCCTGATTTACAGAAAATGAGCTATGCAAAGTCGTCACTCATGGTCAGTGTTGGGTCGTTACTAAAAAAAGTAATGCATTAATTTTTTTGAAAGTAAATTGCAATGTGTAATGCGTTACTTTTTTTTACTTTACTTAGGTGCTCCCTGCTGAAAGTAACTAGTTACACTACCAGTACACTACATTCGTTTTGAATTATTCTGTAACATCACTTCAGATGCACCATAAATCAAAAGATTAATAACAATATAAAATGAAACCTAATTGATCCCAGATCAGCACCAATCCTTATCTGATAAGGACAGTCCTGAACACAGACCTCTGTTTCTGCTCTGTGTTGGGTTTGGCACTAGGAGGGGGGCCTCATTATTTCTCCTTTTGATTGCTATTTATGCTTACTTATTTTAAAGTACTTACATCAAGTGATGAAAATGTAGTGGGATATTAGGGACTTTATTAAGTTTAAAAAGTCATTGGTAAAAATGTGTGGAACCCTCATGACAGACTGTATGTGTGTGCCTCTGCAGAAGTACACGTTTGTCGCACTAATGACTGACATCCTGTACATCGAGGTGAAGGATAAGTTTGCAAAAAGTCGACCGATCATCAAACGTTTCCTCGGTCAGCTCACCATCCCTGTGCAGAGACTCATCGAAAAAATACCCGGGTAGGTGAAAAACATACAGAAATAAGTTCACACAGGATATTTAAGAATCCTTTCTAATCTTGGAATTGGCCCCCTGTGAAAGGTATCTATATTATTATTCCCGATATTATTCTGAGGGTTTTATTCAAACTAGGGCTGGGCGGTATGACAAAAAACTCATATCACGGTATTTTTCCAAATTATAACGGTATCACAGTATTTATTTATTTTTCAATGATTGGAAATGTATTTACATTTATACATTTTGGCCCCACAAAAAAAACACCTGATCAGTGGGGGCCCTCATGAGTTTTATGTGGAATCAGAATGCATGACACAACTGCAAAAAGTGAACCATATTATTGTGCAAACTTTGCGCACCACATAACAACATAACAACTAACAACAACAGCCCCTGTTTGAAAATGTAAAACAATCACATCCTTACTTCACAGCATGCATTTCCGCGGTGCGCACCGCTCGAGCGCCCTTCAACACATTTTCAACGGTATTGCAGAACATAAATTCATATCATACGGTATAAAGTATCTTGCCCAAGTTATCAAGTATCTTTGATGGTCCCTTTTTTTTCAGTAGTATTACATTGAGACTGTTTATAAGTAGTTGGAAAATCCTTGTAGTAACTTTAAACGTCACAGATATCATGGTGTTGGAATATTTTTCATAGAATTTATCTTAACATAACTGTGTTTATGTATGCATCATATACACCAAGGCAGATTCCTTGTACTGTATGTCTAAACCTACTTGGCATTAAACCTGATTCTGATGTGTTTCTGTCTCCCTGCGGTCCAGAGTCCAGCCTGTGAGTTTCCCTCTGTGTCGCCGCCTGCCTACTGAACACGTAAGCGGAAATTTGCAGTTCAAAGTGGAACCTACATCGACTGGTCCTGATGGTAAATCTGTCTTTAAATTGTATTTGTTCTTCTGAGTATATTTTTCTGAAATTGAAACATGATAAATATAATTTCTTGTGCCTAATGCAGGGGCCTCCCCCGAGTCTATCATTGGCATTTCGTCCTTGAATGGAGCTCCAGGGACTCCATCCGATGATGAAGACCTGCCCCATCATCTTCCAGGAATCTTGTCTTCGGTCCCCTCTCCTACCGGCTCCCAGGGCTCCCAAAGCATGTGGGAAGGCGGGGCCACCGCCTACCCAGAAAAGGAACTGCCTCTTGTGGGAGCTGAGAGCAGATTTGTGGAGCATGAAAGCCTGTCGTGCCATGAAATGCTCCAGAGGTCTCTCAGTGAGGGCCTGGCTGCCATCGAGGCCCCCAAAGGCCCCGGTGAAAGACCCCTGGGTGCAGCCTCACCTAAACTTCGCTCTAGCTTCCCCACTCACACAAGACTCAGCGCCATGTTGCACATCGACTCAGACGAGGACGATGATCGGTCCGGGGCCAACGACATCTTTCCCATGCCGCTGTCCCCGCTGCTGATGAATGGAGAACCTCCAGATGTCAGCGGCCCCGATGAAGATGACCCTTTTCCTGAGTTCCAGCAGGAGCAGCATCAGCTGGAGCCCGCAGCGCAGGTGGAGGAGCCTGGGGGGGCGGGTGGAGCAGAAGCCCTGCCCCCTGAGGCAGAGGGGGCCCTGGAGATGGGGCTGGACTTGGAGGATGTGTTGGAGCCTGACGTCTTCTCCGAAGTGGAAGAGGCCCCTTTTACAGAGGCTGTGTCCCACAACACTGTGCTAGAGGGTGAAGGGCATGAGGAGGGGAGGGGCCCTGGTGAGGACCCCTCCTCAGATATGGACACCTGCTCCATGGCAACAGCCCCACAGACAGCCTTGTCATCATCAGAGAGCTGTCCAATCACAGCCAAAACTGCCGTGGTGAGTTCATGGTCCTTATCCTACTTTTACATTTGGTTAGCTGTAATTTGACCCTCTATGTTTAGCTGACAAATAGTCTATAAAGTTGTATCTTTCATATGTTTAGATTTTATTTTTCAGTTCAGTTTTATTTGCTATTTATAGACGTTTATATTTTATGATTTCTTTTTACTCTTTTTTCATTGTCACATTATGTGCAATGCCTTGTTTTAACATGCTGCTGTGACGAAAACATTTCACAAATTTGGTTCAATAAAGTAAATATTATCTTATCTTTTCTTATCAAGCCAACAGTCGACTCTCCGTTCAATCGTCAGATTTCATGTTATAGTTCTCAGTTCTGTGTAGCCACAGACCCCTGCTTCCCCCCCACTCTGTGCTGACTCTCTCCAGGGTCCTAGCCCTGGCCCTGTATGTGGACAATGCACCATAACACTCTGCTGTAGCATCACCACTCCGTCTTCAACACAGGGGGTTTACAGTACATGTAACATTTTCGGATTAAAATGCCTATAAACAACATTGAGACCCTCAATCATCAGAAAAAATGAAGCTCAGCTGATGTTAGGGTCAGCCCAATCAGTGGGGCGTGTGTATGGAGGAATGCTTAGCGTATAATCCTTCCCCTGGTGGAATCCTCCTGAACAATGAATAATAACGAATTGCCAAGCAGGAGAATCTCACTCCATTGATAAACTCCCATGAGCCCACACTACTTTATGACTTTGTCAAACACCGGTTTTTTGTGATTGTTTTCATTTAAAGACCCCTAGTGACTGAAAAGGAAATATTGTGCATTTAAATAAATATTCTCAAGCAGTAAGTCATTTGGAGTGAATTCTGACCGGCTTGGCTTGTATCAGCAGAGTTTATATAAAGAAAGCATGAGTGGGAAACAGCAATCTGCATTCATTTTTCATGGGATTTTTTGAGAAATGCCCAGCGATTGTTTCCTGTAAAGGTCACCTATTATGCAAAATGCGCTTTTTGATGTCTTTTATACATAAATATGTGTCTTTAGTGTGTAAGGAGACTGAAAAAGTGTCAGAAAATAAAACCCTCTCTCTTTTCCTCCTTACCCACATCTCTAAAAACGGGGGTACAACGGAGCTGATCCAGATTTGCTGAGGTCATGTCAACATTACTAAAATGTGGGCTGGCTTTACGTTGAACTCCTGGCAACGTCCCGCCCAGGGGCGGACTGGGGGGAAAAAGTGGCCCGGGGATTAATTGACAGACAGGCCCACTTAATGCGCGGCATGTATCGGCCGGCCGGCGACGAAAGTATGTAACTTAACAAAAAACCCTATGCATTTTATGTTATTTTGGACCATTATTCATATAGTAATCACATTACCTGAGCCCTTGAGTTGCCTACAGCAAAAATAATTACAGCATATATTTAGTGATTTTAATGCTAACAGATCATTGATGCAATAACATTTGGACCCAATTTGCCTGACTTGACACATGGAATAAAATGATACTGTGACGATCTGCCCAAGGTTGACTAAAAGGAAGACGAACGATACCAAAATACAAAAATCGTCACTTCCCCCTTTTCTATCCTACGGGTACAGCCACTCTCCCTGCACCCCGTTTCCCTGCCAACCCCCCCCCCCCCCCCCCCCCTCAAGGCCAATTGGTGGCAGCACTGAACATAAGAATAAAGAAATGGACCGCTCAAATACCAAAAATAATAGGTTTGACCTAATTTGGTAGACTGCAACACAGACACATAATACCAGTGGTGTTTTTCTGAACCAGCCCACCTCATGGAAACCAGCCCAAATTATGTCCACCAGCCCAAGCCCAATTTTACCAGCCCAATGCAACCCAAACCAGCCCAATTGGACGCTGCGTTAAACTCCAGAGGGTTAATCACGGCAGCGTTTAGCTGAGTTTCTGCTGGTAGACAGCCTTCTCTTCACAGAGCTCACTGCTTGCATGGGGACGCTCCAAAGGGGCGTGGCCACAGCAGCTCGGTTACATTAGCCGCTTTCACACCAAGTACTTTACCGTACTTAGTTCCCAGCACTTAGTTCCCAGCACTTAGTTCCCCCATGGAACTAAAGAGCATATCGCGTTCACACTGGAATAAGTCCCTGAGGGAAGATTACGCAAATGAAGCCGCTGACGTCACTTCTTCTTCTGCTTTGGGTTTACTGGCAGGCCGCAAACAACTTCACGGCGTATACTGCCACCCGAAGTCCCGGCCGGAAGTCCCCGGAGTTGGTCGACTGGCTTCAGTAGAAGCTGCTGGGACTCCCAGCAGCTTCTACTGAAGCCTTCCGAGTAAATAGCCAGAACGCCGACACCTCCTCATCTCCACCGCTCCCATGTTTTCTTTTGTGTTGCCATAAGTTAGTCTCTCTCTGTTGGTGCGCTGGGCTAATGCTAATGCTAATGCCAGCAAATACAATCGCGGCTTCACAAAACTTTTCAGAGTTTTACGGGGCGTGGTTTACAATTCGCCCAGCCAATAGAAATTGGAACTTTTTTCTCCCCAGGAAAGTACTCATGAACTAAATACTCCGGTGTGAAAGCACCTATTTACCTGTTAAGACCTATGCCCCCGGTACCAGGGGCTAAACGCAACATCTTGCAAGAAACAGCATCTCAGGGCTTCTTAACATTTAACAAACTATGAATGTGTCATACCCACTTAGCGGTAAGAAACTCAACTAACTGACGATATGAACCATTTTTACCGAAACAAAACACAACTCTAACGCCAAGCCTCTGAATTAGCACTAAGCGAAAGAGTGCTAACACACTTAGCACATAACTCACGGTAGAAGTATGTTATACTTCATCGATTCTGCACATACAATATATCACATGAAAGCTGAGATTTCACAGATTCCAATGGTCTAGGTATCATCACTGTGCGACCAAAACTCGCGGCAGCGAAGGCGAAACCAGACAACACACAACTTAGCTTTACGGAGCCAAAACGGCAAACACATTTTACCTTTGCTGTTTTTTGATCAAAAGTTGCGTTCAAGGGCATTACAACGCATATAAACGCTGCTGAAGGTTAATCCAATGTGTCTGTGTCATTTTTGAAATGATTACTGATAATCCATCATAACATATGTCAAAAACAGAGTTTTCATATAGCTGCTATGAGAGCTACGAGAGTGTATGAGAGCTTCCGGTTTTGGGCATGCTGGCTGCGCATCATTCACCAATGGTAATGTTTAGATGGAGTTCCCCTCGATTATATTGGCTCTAACGGTTCAAAAGTGGTGTCAATCACCAAAATCGACTGATGGGTTCCAGAGATATGGCAAATACACCCAAATCACCCCAGAAGTGGTTTTCTTTTGCTAAACCTCTCTAAAAAGGTCAAAGGTCACTTGTTTTGCATCAATCTTGATACAGGGTACTTATTATATGTTATAGTTTGGATTCCTAAAGCTTTTAGTCTACCATCCCATCATTCAAGGGTGGTTTTCACTATAAGTCATGTTGTTTTTTTTGGACGGACACAATCATTTACATTTTTTTACTACACTGAACAAAAATATAAATGCAACACTTTTGTTTTTGCTCCCATTTTTCATGAGATGAACTCAAAGATCTAAAACATTTTCTATATACACAAAATAACCATTTCTCTCAAATATTGTTCACAAATCTGAAAAAATCTGTGCTAGTGAGCACTTCTCCTTTGCCAAGATAATCCATCCCACCTCACAGGTGTGGCATATCAAGATGCTGATTAGACAGCATGATTATTGCACAGGTGTGCCTAGTGCTGCGTACCTGGACTCACATTCAGGTTCAGGTCCGGACTCAAGTCCAGAGGTTCAGGTTCAGGTCCGGACTTATAAGTCCGGACCTGAACCCATGACTTGTGTCAAGTTATGTGAGTAACTAAAGTGAACTTTTTGTGAGCTAATTATGAATTGAAAATAAACTCATAATCAACTCAAATTCAAACTCATCAGGTTTATTGTGCTCCCTTCCAACTTGTGTCTACATTTCTCTACAAAGTACAAATGTAAAAAAAACACTTTTTGCCACTTAGTCTACAAATGACTTAAGACAGCAACTACAGTGAACTACTACAAAGTTCAAACCTTTTTTTCATTTACCAAACTAAAGTAACCAAACAGTCCCTGAGCTGACTGAGCCTAAATCCCTAAAACGTTGCTGAAAGGTAGAGTGTAGAGTAGACTATACGCATTACACTGTTACACACCTACTATACAGTATACACTGTAGTGACTGTACAATCAGAGTGTAGGCTACTGTACTGTCTGTACACCATGTATTTTCTACAACTCTACATGTGTACATTATACAGTACTACATACATAGTGATGTACATACATACTGTTAGAAATTAAAATCAATGTTGATATGGCGTAATTTTGAATTAAATACACTATTTAATTTAAATCAGTTTTATTCTGAAAAAAACGGAAGTTCACACTATTAACTTAATAATTGTATTCTGAAAATTCTTCACTTCCGGTTAGCATTAGCATGTGGCGAAATGCTACGTTTTCAAACCGTGAATCGAAGGTGAAATGACATGTGATGTTGTACACTGAGCACACTGGGATTAGCACTCATTTATTGAGGCTGAATAACGTTTATCAGGGAATGTTTAAATAACCACAGACACCAGAATATATATGTAAGTGCTAGTTTTTTTTGCGAGTCCAAGTACCGGTTCCCGACGTTCCGGTTTTAACCGGACTTGAACCGAAACTTTTTACAAGTCCAGTACCGGTTCGGCGTACCGGTACGCAGCACTAGGTGTGCCTTAGGCTGGCCACAATAAAAGGCCACTCTGAAACGTGCAGTTTTGCTTTACTGGGGGGGTCTGGGGGGGTCCGAAAACCAGTCAGTATCTGGTGTGACCACCATTTACCTCACGCAGTGCAACACATCTCCTTCGCATAGAGTTGATCAGGTTGTTGATTGTGGCCTGTGGAATGTTGGTCCACTCCTCTTCAATGGCTGTGCCAAGTTGCTGGATATTGGCAGGAACTGGAACACGCTGTCGTATACGTCGATCCAGAGCATCCCAAACATGCTCAATGGGTGACATGTCCGGTGAGTATGCTGGCCATGCAAGAACTGGGATGTTTTCAGCCTCCAGGAATTGTGTACAGATCCTTGCAACATGGGGCCGTGCATTATCATGCTGCAACATGAGGTGATGGTCGTGGATGAATGGCACAACAATGGGCCTCAGGATCTCGTCACGGTATCTCTATGCATTCACAATGCCATCAAGAAAATGCACCTGTGTTCGTCGTCCATAACATACGCCTGCCCGTACCATAACCCCACCACCACCATGGGCCACTCGATTCACAACATTGACATCAGAAAACCGCTCACCCACACGACGCCACACACGCTGTCTGCCATCTGCCCTGAACAGTGAAAACCGGGATTCATCCGTGAAGAGAACACCTCTCCAACGTGCCAGACTTCATCGAATGTGAGCATTTGCCCACTCAAGTCGGTTACGACGACGAACCGGAGTCAGGTCGAGACCCCGATGAGGACGACGAGCATGCAGATGAGCTTCCCTGAGACGGTTTCTGACAGCAGAAATTCTTTGGTTATGCAAACCCATTGTTGCAGCAGCTGTCCAAGTGGCTGGTCTCAGACCATCTTGGAGGTGAACATGCTGGATGTGGAGGTCCTGGGCTGGTGTGGTTACACGTGGTCTGCGGTTGTGAGGCCGGTTGGATGTACTGCCAAATTCTCTGAAACGCCTTTGGAGACGGCTTATGGTAGAGAAATGAACATTCAATTCACGGGCAACAGCTCTGGTGGACATTCCTGCTGTCAGCATGCCAATTGCACGCTCCCTCAAAACTTGCGACATCTGTGGCATTGTGCTGTGTGATAAAACTGAACGTTTCAGAGTGGCCTTTTATTGTGGCCAGCCTAAGGCACACCTGTGCAATAATCATGCTGTCTAATCAGCATCTTGATATGCCACACCTGTGAGGTGGGATGGATTATCTCGGCAAAGGAGAAGTGCTCACTATCACAGATTTTTTCAGATTTGTGAACAATATTTGAGATAAATGGTTATTTTGGGTATATAGAAAATGTTTTAGATCTTTGAGTTCATCTCATGAAAAATGGGAGCAAAAACATGTTCAATGTTCAATCTGAATTTACTTTAAAATAAAAACATATATATTGATTCTGACTCTTCTACATCCAAGTCGCAGGTTTATCATTGCTTTGAGAAAAAAGATTATTAATTTACCCCTTTTAGAATTGAAGTTATAGTCATTTGTTCTGGGCATGTCATTTTCGAGCCTGAGAGCTGAAAAACAGGCACGGGGCTTAACAGGTTAAAGGGCCAGACCCAGAATCAGCACTTTAGTAACAGGGCTGAAATAGAGGCATATGAGGCATGCTACAATCTGTTTGGTATTTTGAGCAAAACACTTCAGAGACATGTTTTATATAGCTATGGCCCTATAATATATTGTTCAGCACAATAGGTGAGCTTCAAGCACTCACACCGACACATGTACATTTGCCTTGGTGATGGAGCGGATGCTGCCTCATGTTGTGAGCTGCTGTTGGGTTGACTGACTCTCTGTAATTCACAGATACTTTGTAGCAGTGGCTCTGAATGCTTTGCATATTAATGTGTATGAGACTGACCAATATGAAACCCAGTCCTGGGTGACGAGACTCCTCTTTGAGGGTTTTGTTGTGTTTTTTTTACACATTTTAACATTGTATGTATGTAGGAAGCGAAGGATGGAGCGGAGACGGCCATAGATCCGGGGGGAGACGTGGTTTCGGGAACCCCTCCTACAAATCAAGCTGTGGATGATGAAGGGGGTGGGCAGGTGGCTCCATCTGAGGCTGCAGGAGCACCCCCCCCAGTCAGCGAGCAGGTGAGGGAGGAGCTCAGTGTGAGGAGGCTGAGCCTGCAGGCTGCAGGGGGCGTGGCCGAAACACAGGAAGGGGAGGAGACTAAACCTTGTGAGGAGGCGGGCTCTGCTGACTCCACAGAAACAGATGGAGAGGAAGGTAATCAACTATAGATGGCTTCATCTTAAGAGGAGGGTCATTTAGTTGGGTCATGGCTGGATTTAACAGCTCAAAAGGTGTTTCATGCTTCTTTTCCTTGTATTAAAAATAGGGCTGTCAGTCGATTAACATATTTAATCGCGATTAATCGCATGATTGTCCATAGTTAATCGCGATTAATCGCAAATTAATCGCACATTTTTGATCTGTTCTAAATGTACCTTAGAGGAATATTTTTCAAGTTTTTAATACTCTTATCAACATATGAGTGGACAAATATGCTTTATGCTAATGTTTATTATCATTTGAACAATGACAAATATTCTAATGAATATTAAACACAACAACCTCTGAACATTAAAAATATTCGCCTCAATTCAACCTGGAACCTCTCTCATACAATAATACAATACAACTGGTGTGTGTGTGTGTGTGTGTGTGTGTGTGTGTGTGTGTGTGTGTGTGTGTGTGTGGTGTGTGTGTGTGTGTGTGTGTGTGTGTGTGTGTGTGTGTGTGTGTGTGTGTGTGTGTGTGTGTGTGTGTGTGTGTGTGTGTGATGGATCGTTGGAGCTATGTGCAACTCAAGGCATATGCTCGAACGGGAGCTGCCTGGACGCTGCAATCATGTTGCGCACTGAGTGTGTTGACTTCTCGTACAATGTCCCACTGTCTGGCTTCCTGCATAAAGTCAAGTGCTCGGCGCAGTTGTGGCGAAATGTCGCTCCTCTGTTTTCATTTAAACAGCTCCTTATATCCGTTAGCGCAGCTAGCTAGCACCAGATACTAACAACAACAATGCACGGAAGGTCTCTCTCTCGCTCGCTCGGGCCACACATACACACACCCTCCCGGTCCTCCCAACAGCCAGTCGGTGCCTGCCGGTGCGGTGAGCGTGGAAGTGTGGTCTGCCACAAGCGGGCGGCAGGAGCGGGGCTGTCAGCATCAGCATGTAGATGGTATTTTAAACTCGATGCGCTCTGAAACTACGGGGCGGCTGAGGACAAAAAATACACATGCGTTAATCGCGTTAAAATAATTAGTGGCGTTAATTTTTTTTTTGCGTTAACGCGTTATTAACGCGTTAACTTGACAGCCCTAATTAAAAATAAAAGTATTTTGTCTTTTGTGTGTTTTCTGTGTTCAGGCTCTCACGTTAATGGCCATCCTGTACGTTCACTTCCTTCTGTGCGTCATGACATCCACCGATACCAACGCGTGGACGAGCCTCTGCCTCCCAGTGAGTGTGTGTCTGCATGCGCTGTCTATTGTAAATGTACATGTAACAGCCTGTGTGTGGCTTTTTTTTTGTATAGATTAAAGTAGTACAACTCAAGAAAATAGTCTGTTTTGTGTTCAACAATTGTTTTCTTAAATGTGTGACTTTAATCTCAGAGAAGCTTTAATATTTTATATTGCTTTGTTACTGTTAAAAGTCTTCATTCCCCCAGCTCCCCAACAATTGCATTCATATGACATGGTACTACAGGACAAAAAGTAAAATTGTTAAACAGCATATTAGCATTGTAATTTTGAAGATGTTAGCATTCTTATGTTAGCATTTGTCTGACCATTAGCATATCTCTTAGCGTTTTCAATGCTAACCAGAATGCTCAGGGGTACTCAAACTTTTTTATTAAAGGTCCACTTGTGAATTTTATACAAGGTCACTGGTCCGGATCAATGCCAGTAAAGTCCCCCCTCCCCCCTTCAAGACACGCCCGCCGGCAAGTTTCAACGCACGCCGCCGAGTGGACGCTGCGAGAAGCAGTTTCTTACGGCGCGCTATGCATGGAGCCCCCTTGAGGGGGTTTCCCGATATGTCGTTGCAGTAAATTAAAGGGTGTTTCATGTTGTCGTTGCTTTGGACCTTCTTAATCTACCTTCTTTGGGGGCCCCCTTCTGGTCCAAGGCAAGCGCTTGCCTGCCTTGCCTGTCGGCAAACGGTGCCCCTGTATACACACACACACACACACACACACACACACACACACACACACACACACACACACACACACACACACACACACACACACACACACACACACACACACACACACACACACACACACACACAACACACACACACACACACACACACACATTCAATTAATACATACAGTATGGTGGCTTGAACTAGTGGGAGCAATGGCACTGTTTGTCTGTAGCCAATGCCTTGAACCTCGGCAAAAAGGCATTAGAAGCATTAGAAAGTCAAGGTAAACTTGCGGTTAACCGTTGCGGTCTGCAATGCGTGTCACGCTCGCGCACACAAGTAAATATGTATGCACGTTCATTCTCACAACGCATCAGAAAATATACATTAATTTACATCAGAATCCGAAAGTTTATAAGTTTAAGCATACCAATAATTTTTATTTTTTATAATGGGACACAGGGTTCGGTCCGGATTGATTTGAAGTTCGGTCCGGACCCGGACCTTGGTCCGGAGTTTGAGAAGCCCTACTGTAGTATGTCAATAAATATGTGAATTATAAAAGTTCTCTGACCTCAGATGATTTTAAGATAACAGGGCTCATAACAGCCTGAGGTAGTGTATATGCATTACATTCACCTGTTGATGTTGTCTTTAGTTGTTGGTTAGTATGAACACTTTTTTTGAAGCTTATTATTATGATTATCCTCCCAGACTGGGAGGCTCGGATTGACAGCCATGGTAGGATCTTCTTTGTGGATCACGTAAACAGAACCACTACATGGCAGCGTCCCACCGGACCCCCGGCCCCACAGGGCCTCACCCGCTCCAACTCCATCCAGCAGATGGAGCAACTCAACCGCAGGTTGGCTTTGTGAAGAGAACTGTGGTGCCATAACCATTGTGTTTGTAAATGTAAACCCTATTTTCAGATGTTCAATATCTCACTTAACCAGGGGGTTCATTATTATCTAACTAATGTAACTAAAAAAGCATATACAACCTCTTTCACTAGGGAAACACCAGCAACTTTTGGATTCATCTCTCTTCTGTAAAAAAGCCTGTGTTTCACACTTCGATTTGACTGAAAAAAAATTACATTTAGTTCTCTTTGGTGTCACCTTTGGCTATAAGTGGTACTTATAGGTGTGCTTTTTGCTCTCATGGCTTGTGAGAGCTTGTGTTGGACCCCGATTTGTAATACTGCAGAGGCAAGGGCTTTTATCAATGCGCCATATGCTAAATCACAATTGTGTTACCTCCTTTGGCATTTTATGCTAGAATAGGGGAAAACTGTCTTTTCACAGCAGTAACTTTATGTTTGCTGTGTACCACAGGTACCAGAGCATCAGAAGGACCATCACCAACAGCGACCGGCCAGAGGAGAGCCCGGTGGACCTGCCTCCTGAACCAGAGAGTGAATTGATGCCTCACTCCATTACGGGTGGGTTTCATTAGACTTTAAACACACAGAAACATCAGAGGTTATTTACACAAGAACGCTACACTCATTATGGCCCAATTAAATGACTCACCTCTTGTAATTGATTAATCTCTTGAAATACTACGGTAAGCCATGCACAGAATTTGTTTTATATTATATACATATGTAAACAAATGTCTCAGAGTAGCATTAGTCTGTGGGTGTGTTTCTTTAACATCCCTGACAAAGAATGCTGGAGAAAAAAAATTGCAAATCTGTGATATACATAAAAAGATTGCTCCGGTTTACAAGTTTGACCAGTGTGTGTTGATTTGTTTTGCAGAATACCGGCGAGAAAGTGCAGTGGCTCACTCCAGCGGCCGCTCGCGGCTCTCCCTGCTGCTCCAGTCCCCCAGTGCCAAGTTCCTGTGCAGCCCCGATTTCTTCACCGTGCTGCATTCTAACCCTGTCAGTTCCACATCTGTGACCCCCCACCCCTCAGACAGACCCAATATACAAGCACACACACTGAAGTCACCCTAACTCGTAATTTTCCCTGTTTTCGCATTGTACCTAGCCATGCAGATAGATTGGGTTCACGTTTTGTGGGGCATAGACCATATATAGACAATGGGATTCATAATTTAGTTTAAAAAACAAAAACAAACAAATTAATCCATCATTTAATGAATAATTTGCTATAATACCGTTAATAATTTTTCATTATTTCACATCTTAATGATTTCATTTGCATATTGTTAACACCATGCTGTATGCAGCACTGATCCAACACATTATATATAAGACTGTTATACTGTATGTCAAGCGTTTATTTTTGAATGATTTTCAATTCACTGGTTTCAGGACATTTTGTCCGAAAAAAACAAACAACTAGTGTTAAAATAATATTATCCACATTGTCTTGCATTTTGAGTGATTGAAGTGAAAAGACCTCAAATCTGTCCTCTTGTCTCTGATGCCCCCCCTCTGCCCTTCTCTGCTCAGAGTGCCTACCGCATGTTTACGAGCAACACCTGCCTGAAGCACATGATCAGCAAGGTGCGCCGGGACGCTCACTACTTTGAACGCTACCAGCACAACCGCGACCTCGTCACCTTCCTCAACATGTTCTCCAACAAGCAGCTGGAGCTCCCCCGGGGCTGGGAGATGAAGCACGACCAAACTGGGAAGGTGTGTGAGTGTGTGGTGTATGTGTGTGTGTGTGTGTGTGTGTGTGTGTGTGTGTGTGTGTGTGTGTGTGTGTGTGTGTGTGTGTGTGTGTGTGTGTGGCCTAGCATTACTATACTTGTGGGGACCTAAATCTGTTTACACAGTCACGTGTGGGGACTCGCCTCCCTTATGGGGACAAATTGGAGGTCCCCATGAGGGGAATCGTTAATTTTAGGGTGAAGACTTGGTTAGGGTTAGGGTAAGGGTTAGGGTTAGGCATGTGCTGGTTATAGTTAAGGTTAGGATAAGTCTCTAGGAAATGCATGTAAGTCAATGTAGTGTCCCCTGAAGTGATGTATACATGGTATGTGTGTGTGTGTGTGGGGGGGGGGGGTTGTGACCCCACACCTTGGATTTTTGACCTGAGATAACTCAACCATGAAGCTAATTTATTAATTATCTTTAAAAAAAGAAAAAAAACATTTAAATTCAGTAACCTAATCCAAGTAACACAATATTAAAGTCACCTAATATAAATTATTTCCGTTACTTTTAATCGTTACCTAATGTGCTCATTGCCTATCAACTGTTGTCACGTTGATATTTTTTTGCAATAACTTACTCTGTAATGTGATACTGCCCCTTTATTCTGCTTTACCTACAAAATAATGGCCACATTTCCACCTAGTAAAGGCCCAGTGTGAGACTTCTTTTGTGAAGTTGTGTTAAATGTGCACATGAGCATGATAGTGTATTATATTTCATTTTAAAATGTATTTGAAATGATAATTTTACTTTTTTTTTTAATTAAATGTTTCACCAATCTGCATCTGTGAGAGAAAAGCTTTTTTTGTTTCATTACATTACATGACATGTCACTTGTTAGACACTTTTATCCAAAGCGACTTACATACTCAATACTGTGGACAATCCCCACAGGAGCAATTTGGGGTGAAGTGTCTCAGGGACACAACGACATGCTGACTGCAGTGGGGTTTGAACCTGTGACCCCCTGATCCCAACACCAACGCACTAATCCACTGCGCCACACGCCTCCCAACATTTTTATGATTACGTAACTTAATTCCATGTATTACTACGCCCCACCCTACATGTGTGTCCAGTCATTGTCCACTATATTTACTGCTGATTTGTTTTTGTTATTGATTCTGCATATAAAGATGTGTTAAGTCTATCCATGCATGACATCTCAATCCTCAGGCCTTCTTTGTGGACCACAACTGTCGCTCTACGACCTTCATTGACCCCCGGCTCCCCCTCCAGAGTTCTCGCTCCACTGGGCTGTTGGCCCACCGCCAGCACCTGAGCCGCCAGCGCAGCCACAGTGCTGGGGAGGTGAGAGACTGCACCACCAGTCACCTGGAGTCAACTTAATGCTGGGGAGACACTGCAATGTTTGTAGAGGCCACTTTGAAGGAGAAAGTGTTTTGTGAGTTCCTGCTTTTGTTGGCAGGGAAGTTATCCTGCCATTCCCTGAGGGGGAACCGTGAAGCAAGGACAGCAGGGCGGATTTCAATAGAAGTCAGCTAGAAAATAGAAACGAATGGCAGTAATTTGAAACAGCTGTTTATTATAGTCAAACTCTTAAATCTTGATTCCTGCAACATAGTCCTTAAAGATTTACTACTGTAATCCCAGAATGAAAGGTTGCTCCGCTCATCTTCTAAAGCTCTACATACAGCATCACAGTGATTCGCTTGGTATGATTGTGTACACTGCGGCCATTGACAATATCATTCTTGTCTCTTAAATGTTTAGAAACTTCACATTACTAGGTTCAGTTTTCCTCTTAAAGACTTTTGGATTTTGGATAGGTGCCCTGTAAAAAATCAGTGCATACTTACACAGTAGGGAATATTTGAAAAAGGTGACTCAATAACCTTTTTACTACGGGAAAATACAAATGTAACTGTTTAAAGGTACTAAATGTAACTTTCATAAAACCCTTTTCATGATATTATAAATGGAATAACGTTAATTTCTGTAATGTTCCCATAATGTATTTCGTGTCCATTGGCTCCGAGATACTAACTAGCTTGCCGTTTGCAACCTTAACCTTGACCTTAGCTTGGCTTACAGCTAGTTAGCTGTCCCTGTGTTGCATTGGTCTTCGCTAGTAAAAAGCATTCATTAACTATACACCTTAACATTGTAAAGAGAGGCTGTGGCTCAGTGGGCTAGTGCGTTGATCTTCTGATCAGGGGAGCACCAGTTCCACCCCCCCTGCAGTCAGCATGTCGTTGTGTCCCTGGGAAAGACACTTCACCCCAGATTGCTCCTGTGGGGATTAGCCACAGTACTGAATGTATGTTAGTCCCTTTGGATAAAAGCGTCTAACAACTGACATGTAATGGACTGTTTATAATTCAATTTAGCTGGGGAAGTAATTTGGCAAGCTAGCCTGCTAACTTAACCACTTATGGCGCATTTCCATTGCAGGGCCTCGCTCGGCTTAGTACGGTATAGTTAGGCCTTGTTAGGCCAGGCTCACTTTATGCTGCGTTTCCATTACAGTTTAGTAGCTGGGGCTGTAACTATAGTAACCCAGTGTAGAAGGAGCCGTGACGTCATCTTCAATGCGAAACACAAAACCAACATCAGCCGTTAGCTGTTAGCCGATCTCCATTCAGAAAACATGCATTTTAAAAGGGTTTTTCGCCTGCCGTCTGTCTGCAGACTTGTCAAAGCATTAATTCATGGTTTTTACTAACCGGTATCAGTGTGTTGTTACTTCGGCATCATTTTGAAACGTGTATTACAATTAAATCACGGTCAAATATGTTCATCTTGTTGTAGTTGTAGCCCCCTTGCCAGCGATTCTCTCTCTAGTTTAGCATACTCAGCCCGACTCAGCCTGGTTGTTGGTCCGCTAAGAACCTCGATTTTATGGGGCCAGAAAAACTGTGAAATCGTACCCGCTAGCCGGTACTACGCCTAGTAGAAACGCAACCAAAAACGGCACGGCACGCTTAAACCGCGCTATAGTGAAACTGCGCCATTAGAGTTAGATGTTAGTGAGCCAGTAAGCTAAAGTTAGCCAACTAGCTTCAACTCAGCACGCAAGCTAGCTTATTGAACAGTGAAATCAGGCCAGGAGAAGATCATCCACTCGAGACAGCATTTCTCTACGTGTGCTACACGCTGTTATGCAGTGGAGCTGATCAGACGCAAAAGACTCAAGAGTGCAAATAAAGCGGCAAAACATCCCAACTCTTTCACATACAAATCAGTCCCCATTGTTATAGACAACTGAGAATGTCGGGGAGCGTATCAATTGTTACATATGTACCTTTAACAATTTAAGGAACATCTACTTTGTCTTCTAGGTTTGTCTTTCTAGTGTTTACACAGCAGACATCCTATATTTAATACTGTGATGAAATATATTTGCAGCTGTTTTTTTTTATACATTACTGAAATGAACGCAAATGGCAGCTTGATGACATTGTACATTTATGCATGTGGAATACTATAGAAAATGGTTTGCAATAACATAAGACATATAGTTCATGAGTTAACAGAGAATGTTCAGATATTCCGATGGTTTGTAGAAATAGGATGCGAGCTGAACTAATGTGCTTCCTTTTGTCAAAGGTGGTGGACGACTCCCGTCAAACCAACCCCCCCGTCATGCCGCGGCCGTCCAGCACCTTCAGTGGCTCCAGTCGAAGTCAGTACCACGATGTGGTGCCTGTGGGTAGGTCAGGCAGGATCACATGACGCATGCAATATAAGCAAAGCATAAAGTTCCAAACACACGCTAGAGTCAGAGATAAATGCACATTCTTCCTGTTCCTCCAGCCTACAACGACAAGATCGTGGCGTTTCTACGGCAACCCAACATTGTTGAGATTCTGCAGGAAAGGCAACCCGAGCTGGCCAGGAATAACTCGCTCAAGTAGGACGCCCACTCTTCCTCTCCTTCTTTCTCATTGCTTCATTTTCTCTCTCTCTCTCTTTCGCTTACACCCAACACCTCCATTATCATCATCAGTCAAACTGAACACACAGTTAACCTTTCATCCTAATGGATTGTGTCAGTTTACCCCCTGATGTGTGTGTGTGTGTGTGTGTGTGTGTGTGTGTGTGTGTGTGTGTGTGTGTGTGTGTGTGTGTGTGTGTGTGTGTGTGTGTGTGTGTGTGTGTGTATGTGTGTGTGTGTGTGTGTGCGTGCGTGCGTGTGCAGGGAGAAGGTGCAGTTTATTCGCAGTGAGGGGGTGACAGGGCTGGCTCGTCTCTCCAGCGATGCTGACCTGGTCATGCTGCTCAGGTGAGGCTGTACCTGTGTGTCAGTGTGTGGCTCTAGGGGACATACTATTGGTCACAAGCAGCTCACTCCCAGAACAACAGGGGCTGGGTATCGCCACTGATTCCCAGAAACAATATGATTCAATATCCATTCCTTTCTGGTAATTATACCCCAAACATATAGCTTTATATACGTATACATATAGTACTGTTCCTTAATCCAAAATGCAACCAGACATCTGCCTTTAGGAGCTGCTCTTGGCTTATTTGTTGTCAGCAGATTACTTGTGCCTCACGTGGATCTTGATACCACGCAAGACTAAAAAGCATCAACCACCCACGAGAGAAGGCGTATATTAAAAGATTGATCAGGGGGTTTTATAAATCCAAATATCATCATTCATTTGATTGAAGATCAATTTAAAACATACCATTTATGTATTTTTAAACCTAGCCGTACAGTCTCATTTGATCCACCTGTGTTAATGCCGTGTAGTTCTCAGACGTCTGACTGTGTTCTGGGTGTGTACTTCTCTCTCTCTTTCAGCTTATTTGAGGAGGATGTGATGTCATACGTTCCTCCGCTGCTTCACCAGAGTTACTGCCTCTCGTCTCCTCAGAGCTCCCCCGGTGAGTCTCACTCTGTCTGCTCAGGTTTATTGGCATGATGCCCCCTGTCTGGCCTTTATTAAATTCTCTCTTTTTATTAAATGTTACACCTTCCACCATGAGGTTCGGGTTTACATTGGCTTTTCAAATAGAAGATGCAATTTCAATATATAACTCAGGTTGATATAAAACATAAAATTAATTTACATACAAAAGACTACTTTAAACATCAACGCACATGTCATTTTTTCAATGATTCAATATGCAGTAAAGTAAATCTTGAATGATGTACAGAACTATATCTAAGTTTATTTTTTTTATTTAAAATGAAGCTACTTGTTTTACTAGACGGGTATTGAATAATCCGGTTGTTTCTTGTTTTTGTGCGTATTGTTAAGGATGCTATATCCTCTGTGGCCTGTGTGTAAAGTGTTGTTAATATATTATGTGGAAAAGTAGTGACCGTTGTTGAAGCAGCTAATGAGAATCTTAACTAAACCTATATACACACATGTCCCTGAAAACCTTCAAAGACCATATACATTTTAAGTAGCTGTCGTTATAATTTCCATCATAATTTAACAGAGAAAAGCAAAAACAAAAAATTATAATTCGCTAATCAAATGCCTACATATTTTTCATTCTTTCTGTTCATTGATTTTTAGTTGAATTACTACAATACACGTCAGCTTATTTCACATTTGTGCATACCAAGTAGCCATGTATTTTATATATTTATAGTTATTTGGGTGAAATAGTAGTAGTGGACATACACACCCAAACACACACTTCTTGTCAGTGTTTATCTGTGACTGTCTTCCCACACTGAGCCTACCTATGAACAGACTCATGGAGAGATGTGCCTCTGTGTGTTGTTGTGTTGATGACAACAGCCTGATACAAAATAACAATGATCAGGATCAACCTGGGTAATGTGCTGTCATGTTCAGATTTTGAATTCAACTCCAGATTTCTCCTCTCTCATTCAGGCTTAAGCCAATTTCTACTTTGGGTCAATTTATCTCAATCTCTTTTTATCGGTTTTCCTATTTCCCCCCCCCCCTTTTTTTTGTCTGTCAACCACATTAACATTGTCCATTTCTCTGCCTTTTTCTTTTTTTCCTGTCTCCCCAACCCCTCTTATATCTCAGGCACCCAGCGAGCCAATGCCCGTGCTCCCGCTCCCTACAAGCGAGATTTTGAGGCTAAACTGAGGAACTTCTATCGAAAGCTGGAGACCAAGGGTTATGGACAGGGACCGGGAAAAGTCAAGTAGGTTTAAACTCCAAAGGTAGTCAAGTATGGATTGTCTGATTTAGCACTGATTTATATAGAATACGGGATAACAGGCAGGAGAAAAATCAGTGCGTATTGCTCTGTCTGCAGTTGAATCTATACTGAAACATGTTGTAATAAAGTATTAAGTAGGGATTTATTTCTCTGAAAAGAAAAACAATCTGTCTTTCTGCTAAAAAATAATGGAGGTCCATCAACCAGTCTATAAATATCTTAAAAATAAAGATGGATGACATCTAATTAGGGCTCTTCAGCGTCAGAGGATGAGTCTGGAAATATCACACGTTTTTAATGCTGTCTATATTCTGATATCTCTTCATCCTCTGTGCCATAGAGCTCCATCGTGAGACCAACCATTTTAATATTACATCAGCTTGCTACTGTACTGGGTGACACTGGGTGACATGAACGCACACTTTATTTATTGTCACTCAACCACACATACATCTTCCTGCTGACACAAAGACTCACCAGAGAACCAGATGTGTAGTAATCCGCTGCATTACTTAAGTACTAAAGTAATTTACTTTAGTACATTTTAGTGCTAAAACAGTTGCATTGAAAATCCAAACTGACAACAAAATATATCTGTTGAAGTAATATTCCAAGCCAAAATGTTAAAATAATGTAGTTTTCAGCCTCTCAAATACAGTTTGTAGATGTCCTGCCTTTCTCTTTTTCTTTATTATATTAAAGTGGATATCTCTGGGTTTTGAACTTCCACACAACAAGACATTATTCACATACAGTCTAATATTGATGTGTGTGTGTGTGTGTGTGTGTGTGTGTGTGTGTGTGTGTGTGTGTGTGTGTGTGTGTGTGTGTGTGTGTGTGTGTGTGTGTGTGTGTGTGTGTGTGTGTGTGTGTGTGTGTGTGTGTGTGTGTGTGTGTGTGTGTGTGTGTGTGTGTGTGTGTGTGTGCTCTCAGGCTCATAATACGGCGGGACCACCTTCTGGAGGATGCCTTTAACCAGATAATGTGTTATTCCCGCAAAGACCTGCAGCGGAGCAAGCTCTACGTCAGCTTTGTGGGCGAGGACGGGTGAGAGAGATGACTTCTTCACAATTATTTTCCTTGTCATTTGTCAGACAGTGTGGGTGACTATTTGTAACAGAAATGGATCGAGCTATATTTCAACTTAGCTCAGCCCAGATAAGCAACAGTCCTAACTGGAGCAAATGTTTAAACTGAAAACTAAAGAAAACATGCTCATGGCAGAGATGATTGGCAGCATCATCGTGTTTCAAATGGCTGATGATATATCCTGTGTATCAGTTTATTGTATTAACTAGTATCCTTTTCTTGATGCAATAGCATGTGCTGATGATTGTGGGGGTGTATCTTTGCTAAAACAACCCCCAGTTCTTTAGATTTCACTCTAACTGTTGTGTACAGCATCATTGCAGGAGAAAAATACCCTATATGTTTTGATTCAAAGTGGAAAACTTTGTGTATGGATAAAAGCAAAATGCAGCAAAGTGTGATTGAAACAGATTCAGCAAACTAATGATGACGTTGATGATCATGGGACTTCAACGTGCCGTAGATCTGCTGTACCTAACACAAAGGTCGATCCAGTGTTCTACATTGTTGTGGACCGTTTATGGTCTGATGAGTGCTCTTTCAAAACAGCGGTGCAATGATGACGTATTTCTTAAAATTTGAAGGTTTTCAGTGTGTGTGTATAGGTTTAGTTAAGATTCTCATTAGCTGCTTCAACAACAGTCGCTACTTTTCCACATAATATATTAACAACACTTTACACACAGGACACAGAGGATATGGCATCCTTAACAATACGCACAAAAACAAGAAACAACCGGATTATTCAATACCCGTCTAGTAAAACAAGTAGCTTCATAAATACCCCGACCCGCAAGTTAGCATAGCAAGGAGCCCCTGGACAAAAGCAATCACATGTTTCTCTTACATTTTGTTATATTGCAGAAAAACAGATCTGTGGCAAACCCATAATATATAAACATTTTGTTAAGCAAATACATCTCCACATATCAACACCAGTTTTATAATAATTAAAGCATAAATGCAATTGCTTCAAGTAAATTGCTGATGTTAGGCTGCAAACTCACTACATCACGTGGTTTGCTTCACCAATGCTTAGCTAAAGGTAGCTAATGTTCGACGGGATGGTGATTGGTCCCTTTTAGTAACCACAGCTTTTATGACACATAAATTAAGCATAAAAACTTCAGACATACTGTGTGGTAATTACTGACCTAGTTCATGTCGTAGAATAATACTTTAAAATATCTTCAGCTTGTGTTATGTTGTTGAATCCTCTTCTTCTGCAATGGTGTAATAGAGTTCCCACCAGAGAATTGGCGCCACCTACTGCTCTTCTCCATAAAACAGAACATTTTACAGAAAACTGTAAAATGTCTGACAAATAAAAATAATTCATTACATTTATTAGAGCGCTTTTCCAAGTGCTCAAAGTGCTTTACATTACATATATCAGACAATATGTAACAGTTATAGATGGCAAATCCGGATCCTTTTATGGATTCAAGGTCTTCTGAGTCAGTCATTGAAGAAATCCTGTTCATACGAGTCCTTTTAGTCCAACCCAGTCTCACGGCATTTCGTGTTATAGTCACGACATTTAATCTATTGATTCGTGTTCACCAACACGATTTTCCCCTTTTTTTCGTGTCACACAGAACGATTTTAAAAGCAATGTATTTTTATTGGTAGTATGTTTCGTGCCTGCAGCACGTCTTTTTGTCAGTTCGGGTCTTGGAAGACCGGAAGCTGTGTGGTTCATAAAAACATGTTCTTACTCAATATCAAGCCACGATTATTGTTTTTATTTTAAATCGTATAATGTCGGACTTTTGTTGCCGTCTGTGAGGAAAAGAAATGGCTCAGAGCCTCAGAATACTGAAATCTGTATTTTTTAAATCTTTTGTTCCTTCTAATTTCGTACGGTGGCCCTGAAGTGCAAGACACCACAGCATTTCACAAAACACAACAGCATTTCACTAAACACAACAGCATTTCACATTGGACGGAAAGGGTATTCCTTTAGGGAGAACACTTCTTGTTTATGAGTGGACAGAGCCAGCCAGAGAAGCACTGCTGTGATTGGTTGTTTTTGCTGCCAGTCAAGAAATGACGCTTCGTGATTGGTCAACGCCCGACAGCGCAATAACCGGTCCCAACCATGGGGTCCCAACACCTCAGACGTTAGCACACACTCAGAGCTCACAGCTCCTCATATCTGTTCAGAAATCTGGACAAAAGTTAAACATGTACAAACCACATGCTGTCTGTGTCATGGCGAATACAGTCGCTGCTTTATTTATGTCTGTATGCCGTTGTTGTGAGTGTGGACGGAGCAGCTACAGGTTAGTTTAGCCTGATGGATCCGATTCCATTAAGAAAACACGCATTTTAAAAGCTTTTCGCCTGCCGTCTTGTCTGCAGACTTGTCAAAGCGTCAATTCATGGTTTTTACTAACCGTTATCAGTATGTAGTTGCTTCGGCATCACTTTGAAACATGTATTACAATTAAATCACGGTCAAATATGTTCATTTTGTTGTAGTTGGTATCTCCCAGCGCCGGTATATCCCATAGGATTTACATGGAGATACGCCCCGTCCAGCGCGTCTTGTTTGAATGACAGGAGCAAACACAGCTGACAGCCGCGGTGAAACTCGAGTGATTAGAGCGATGCGAATATTGAGTAGTCTACCATAGTATTTACATGGAGATAAGCCCCTTAAAAACCATGAATTAATAAAGCATTAATTCTGTGTTTACTCCTGTCATTCAAACAAGACGCTGGAATCGGATCGATCAGGCTAAACTAACCTGTAGCTGATCCGTCCACGCTCACAACAATGTCATACAGACATAAATAAAGCAGCGACTGTATTCACCATGACATAAGAGGCTTCTCAATACTCAAATTTCCCCTCCTCGACTCCCCTCCTCGAGATTTAGACCCGCCCACAGGAGATGCGAGCGGAGGACCGAGGAGGGGAACCGAGGAGAGAGGAGGGGAAGCAGCAGACGTTTAAATAAATGAGAACTCCTCTCCTCTGAGCGGTCATTTTAAAGAGACGTCCGTTCATTATTACGTGGCAACAGCTGCATCAGCTGTCGAGTGTTTTGTCATAGCGCTGTATCTCTGTTAGATCAGCTGAACATTGTTCCCCCACATATTTACTTTGAATTCATTGAGAGTGCGGTATAATGAGACAATAACAGGCTACAGATGCGGACACACACACACAAATATATTTATATAAATATATACAATTTAAAGTATGAGAGCACTCTCATAATAACGTAACACAATCAGAGACTGATATATCCCCCCCTCTCTCTGGTCGCTGAAATGGGGAATTGAAATTACGGGCCAAAAGTTGTATTTACAAGTAGGCCTATTAAAAGTAAGCAGAGGACACCAAACCAACTGAGACCCGTCTGTCTGCCGTATTTACACACTGTACAACACACACCTACACACTGTACCACACACACCTACACACTGTACCACACACACCTACACACTGTACCACACACACCTACACACTGTACAACACACACCTACACACTGTACCACACACACCTACACACTGTACCACACACACCTACAGCTCTTAAAGCATAAGCCGTTGTGTATTTTATTATGTGAAGCAATGGTCTTAGAAAAATATCGACTCTTTGTTTGTAGATATCTACTAAACTAAAGCAAATAAAGAGAGTAGGCCTGTTATACTGAGTGATATACACACTGCTCTGCTTTCTGCATGTACCTTACAGCTATTCTCTCTGGAAACATCGCAACGCGATGAAAGCAGTTTCTAAAATAATATCCAGGGGATGCATGCATAGCTGTCATTGGCTGAGATAAGTCCGGCCGTGCGTCACGCCTCCACCGTTCCCGGAAATGCATCCGTGGAGGAACCATCAGTGTATCCTCGGTTAGAGCTCCTCCAGAGAGCCTCCTCGACGCTCGATCCTCGGTCCTCGGTGTGCATTTAGAGAAATTAGATGTCCTTCAAAATGGCGCGCTAAAATTCATTTCCGGGTCACTACCGGAGGACCGAGGAGTCGAGGAGGGGAAATTTGAGTATTGAGAAGCCTCTATAGACAGTCTGTGTTTTGTATGTGTTTAACTTTTGTCCAGTTTCTGAACAGATATGAGGAGCTGTGAGCTCTGAGTGTGTGCTAACAGCTAACGGCTGAGGTGTTGGGCCAATCACGAAGCATCATTTCTTGACTGGCAGCAAAAACAACCAATCACAGCAGTGCTTCTTTGGCTCTGTCCAATCACAAACAAGAAGTGTTCTCCCTATGGAATACCCTTTCCGTCCAATGTGAAATGCTGTGGCGTTTTGTGAAATGCTGTGGTGTTTGTGAAATGCTGTGGTGTTTTGTGAAATGCTGTGGTGTTTTGTGAAATGCTGTTGTGTTTTGTGAAATGCTGTGGTGTCTTGCACTTCAGGGCCACCGTAAATGTGTTATTCTTTTCTAAATAACACACTGTTATTTACTCACCAATAACACACAATTATCCTTGCTTTTATTTATTGGTTTAATTCCATAATCTCTGGCTTTTTTGGCGTCCGTCAGGAACTGAATTTCAAAATAAAAATAACCGGAAACAGACGTAGGCCTATAAGGGACATTTCGAGCATCATTGTGATACGCAGCCACTGAACTGATTACCCAAGATCCTCAGCTAAGGTTTAAGCTCGCTGATTGGATGTTTTAGCCGCAATGCATGTAGGGATATGTTGTTCATGCCATATCAAATCTGAAAAACTTTTTTTTTTTTTTTAAATAATACTTTATTCCGAGTGTTTTTGCTTTTCTGTTTGAAAGTCATCACATAACGGCACTTACTAGCCAACCCTCCCGATTTTCGCGGGAGACTCCCTGATTTCATAGCCCTCTCCCGGTTTCCTCCCGGGGTCATATTTCTCCCGCATTTCTCCCGATTTCTGACAAAATCAGATTTACTCACGACTGTTTCCACTCTGACTTTAATACAGCTCCACCATTGTTTGGTTTCCATGGTAGCGCGTCTCTTTAGCAGCGCACGCAACTGAAAGTCTAAAGAGGGTGAGGCAGATAGTCACAGAAAACAGAACAAGAATCGACAACTTGAACCTCTGCTCACTCCTTTCCTGTAAAATACAGGTCCACCCCACACATATGCTCCATCAAGGATGGTGCGACAGGTAATCTAACAGCCCCCCCCCCCCGGCGGTGGTTTTGAAATGCTCCCGATTTCTGAGGTCTCAAGGTTAGCAAGTATGTGGCATTGTAATACACGGTTCGGCTGCATTACATATTAAAGATCTGCCGTAGTTATTTGAGTCCTGATGAGAAGACCTTTGGACAAACTGGAAGAAATGCCGCCGAAACTGAATACTTGACGTGGATCATAAATATATCAACAATTAAACAACATCTTCAATTTCTCTTCACACAATACGTCTCCTTGTAGTATCAACACTAATTCGGCTGACTTTTACATTTGATCTAATTTGTAGATAGGTTATATTTACACCATAACGGTGCACAGCTGATATAAAAGGACTTGTAGTTTTTAAAGATATTACTGATTTTCTTTGAATGTAAGAATGTAAATACTGAGTCTGAAATAGTATAGCAATATGCTGTAAAATTATGTGAAAGCATGAATAAAACTACACATATTCAGATGTTGTACATACATAAGTGTCCTACACTAATAATACAAAGTTATTATGGCTGTGTGTACCTTGTGTGCACCGCCTAGTGGTTAAAACACATTACTGAATTATTGTTTTTATGTGTTATATTTGATGAAAAAAATATTAAGAGTACATACTTTCTTAGGGAGAAAGTAGAAGGTCTGTGATAGAAATATAGAATATAAAAAATCAAGAAGATATACTATAAGTGATCTCTACAATAAAACAGTTTAGTGCAGGATGTACAAATATATTAATAGGAGGAGGTGCAAAACAGAAAAACGAATGAACCTTTATTAACACATTAAAGAATACTTTAGGTTAAGGTCTTCTTTTAAATAAGAAAAAAGCTTTTGGGGTATCTATCTACAGATAAATATTAAGCCTGACAAAGTACTTAACGTCTATGTGACGGGGCTCTATTTGTCCGTTCACAAACACTGGCCTAGTCGGTCGGGTTAAGCTCCAAAACTTTATTTACAGCAACAAAAACAAAAAAACGGAACCAGCACAATTTAAACAGCAAAATAAAAATCCAAAACAGGCCGTTCATCACTCATTAGAGTAAACATGCTCTGGTGTTGCCTTCTCTGCAACCATCTCCTGAACATGTCCCAACTGTTGCCTTCATTGCAACATTCTTCCGAGTGATCCCTTCCAGGGCCAAACCCCATCCCTTTTGAGCTCATAGCCCCTCCCACAGGCTTACCGTCAACAGGTGACAACAATTAAACTTCAAACCACATTTCAACATAAAAATCCGACCCAAACATAATGGTAACATTAATCATTTAACAAATTAACAAACACACAATAAATAATAAATTGCATGGTTCATTTCAGGAATTTAAAACACGGAAGTGATGCGCCTTCCCCTTTTCTCCGAAATGTTTGGTGTGTGTGTCGGCTGTCAGTGGCGGAGTGAGTCACTCTGTGACCCGCTCCGTCACAGTCTAATATATTGCTTTCCTGCAATGTTAACTATGTTGAAGCACTTATTTTAACTGATATTATACATATGAATTATACTCTTATGTATGTAGATAGAATAAGAAATGTGCAGAATTTGACAGTTTAATGGTGGAGGTACACACATATTGATAGATGTCTTGTAATGCACTGTTGAGGAACCTGTGACCCAAGTTTTTCATCATTGCATAACTACACTGTAGTTGTGTGTATGATATGTCAATAAACCTTTGAAAATATTGAAATATTGAAAGGGATGTGCAAAATAGCCATTTTATACAGTCTTTAATTAACTATTAGTAGAGAATAACGAGTAATGAATATACTTTATAGGGATCTGCAGATACATGTTTAGTCTTCTCAAGCACCAACAATCAAATATCTCTCCTGATTGTTGGCACTTGACAATCACCTTCCCTGAATTTGACTCAGGTGTAACTAAAGTCTGATTTAAGGGTTGTTTATATTTCACATCATTAATCAGAATCTGCAAAGTAACTCAAATAAATGTAGTGGAGTAAAAATACCAGGTTAACCTCTGAATTGTAGTGGAGTAGAATTACAAAGTAACAATGAGCTGTCATGTGGGTATATATTAATGCTGCCCATTATGGATACAAGCGATTTTCACCCATTTAGTAATTATATGTTTTACATTTGATAACACCAATGTGTTTAATACTGGCAACTTCTAATTGTGGGGAAAACGAAAACGTTCAGTAGAGACGTCCCATAGAACATTTTGCGAAACACAATAGCCAGCATGTGTAGTTCTGGGGGGGGCGTTCGATTCCAGTTTTGGATAGTCTGGTGTGGTTTCGTTCCATTTCAAACAGCTGTTTGACGCTCGGCGTAACCATGGCGCACTGCCACTCCAACATCCAATCCCAGAGCTTGAAGATTAATCACGGGGACTGTAGTCCTAAACGATAGCTGGGGATTATGGGTAGTGTAGTGTCTTCGGCCATCCTAAACTCAGAAATGTTTTTCGGATTTGATATGGCATTAACACCATATCCTTACATGCATTGCGGCTAAAACATCCAATCAGCGAGCTTAAACCATAGCTGAGGATATTGGGTAATCAGTTGACTGTGTATCGCAATGATGCTTGAAATGTCCCTTATCTTTTCTGCTTATCTTTCTTACAGTGCAGACGCTTTTCTGCTTGCTCTTGCCTCTGCTTACTTTTTATGCTGATTTTCCTATTCTTATTCTCTGAAAACTTCGAGCAGCGGCTCCTGGACATTAACTTATCACTGGGACAGTTCATCTTCGTAAATAGACGGAGGGTTTCAGCCATATTTCAACATTTTTACGACAACGTCAGTCTTACAATAGCGTGGCCTAGCAACAGCTAAAGCCTGGTAGGCTACTGCATTTTATTTAGCTAGTTGGTAGCAAAATGCCTCCGTTCTCTACAGATGACTTCCAGAAACGTATACAGAAGATGGCTGTGTTGGAAATGAAAATGCAACGGTTGGAAGTTAACGTGGAAGTGAATGGACTATGTCGTGGGAATGACACGACTTTACCAGTGTTGCAAAGTAATGGAGAAGGGTATGCTAACTCACAGCTAGTTAGCAGCTACAAGGATTCCAAGGAACAGGAGGGCTGTGTACCGGGTAATAAATCTACAAGTGGTAGTCCTCCCTGGAACTCTCTGGGTGCAAAGCCTAAGAGTAAATCATTTCCATGGGATTTGGGAGGACGGATAACAGGCAGAGCCCAGAGCTCCGAAATCTGTGATGCGACCGGCTGGCCTGCATTGTTATCACCCAGGAAGAGCGCCTCTTCAACCCCTATTCATACTAGGAAACAGCAGTGGACAGCTGCTAAAGGGAGAATTACAAACAATCCTCCTAAACCACCAAGTGTGCCAATCCAGAACAGATACGCTCCGCTGACCGAGAACCGGAGATCTGATGACCTGGATAACCTGTCCTCTTCACGCAGCAGGGTAAGGACCAATAGCTACTCTAAAAGTAAAAGGCTAGAGGGAAAGCTAACGACTGGGCCTGAAACTCTGATTGTGGGTGACTCTGCTGTAAGAGATGTAAAAGGTCTGTGTAATAAGAACAACACCAAAGTACTCTGTTTTCCCAAGGATGTGGTCTCTGACTTGGCTGAGAAGATCCTGCATATTGGGGCTGAACATCCGACTGTGAAGAATGTGGTACTGCACATTGGAACAAATGATGTTGTGAAACAACAGTCAGAAGTGTTGAAAGAAGATTTTAAATGTTTGTTGGAAACTGCCAGCTCTCTAAATGCAGAGGTGTTCATCAGTGGCCCTCTACCGCCAGTCAAAAGAGGAGTGGAGAGATTCAGCAGATTGTTTGCACTGAACACCTGGCTTTCAACGGCCTGTACTGACCATTCTGTTCATTTTATTGACAATTTTAACTTTTTCTGGGATCGCAGACATCTTTTCAAGGCAAATGGAGTTTGCCTGAACAAGTCAGGAGTGAAATTGTTTATCTCTAACATATTCAACTGCCTGCGTCATCAATCTGTTCCCTCTGCCAAGGACAAGCAACAAGAGGAATCAAAACAGGAGCAAGACACAACACATCACGCAGAAAACCCTGAAGAATTATCACTGCACCCGCCTGAGGAATGTTCTGATTATGGGAGACCTATGAGACAAATGGAGGAGTCTCCACTGCCCGTCACCCCCCCCCCCCCCCCCCCCCCCCCCTGTCAACGCCTTTGAGGATACTCCGTTCACCCTTTCACCCTCGCCCACCCTCCTGGAGATCGTTGAACACACAAAGGAGATACAGAGGGTTGGCACCGATTCCTTCCTGGAGTTCAAAGACCAAACGAAGGCGATACGCAGGGCTGGCACCATGTCCTTTACCCCCGCTCCTCAACGACGCCCACCAAAATCACTGCAGAGACGCGCACCATCTCCCCCGTCCTCTTCACCGCGCCTACGTCAACCACCTCCCCCCCCTGGCAGCATGTCCTCTACCCCCGCACCATCTCGCCCGTCTCCATCACCGTGCCTACGTCGACCACCTCCCCTCCCTTCGAGGGGGCATCTGCAGTCTCCGAAGCCTGATAAGGATGTGTGTGTACAAAACACAACAAACTTTTACTGATATGTGATGGGTCCAGGCTCAAGGGCGTATGGCACTCTCAACTCTTTCCAGGACATGTCGGGGCCCTGCCTGCCAGTAGCTTTGCCGATATCTGTGTTGATAGGTAATAGATTAAGAGCGGTGAATCATAGAAACAGGAAGCGCTTAAACGTTTGTGTGAGTTTATCTAATTTAGCAGTGATTCCATGTCAGCCACAGCTTGTTACAAAAAACATGACTGATAGTGTGTTTAACAAACTTAAACTAGCTTTATTAAATGTCAGGTCTTTGGCAGGAAAAACATTTTTAATCAATGATTTTATCACTGAGCACAATCTCGATTTTATGTTTTTAACAGAAACTTGGATTGAACAAAATAACAGTGCAGCTGTTCTTATCGAATCAACCCCTCCCAACTTTAGTTTTATGAGTCAGGAAAGAATGCATAGGAAAGGGAGTGGAGTTGCTATTCTGTTCAATGATTCCATTCAATGCAGGAAGACATCGTATGGAAACTTTGCTTCTTTTGAATATGTGGCCCTTCAGCTGAAATGCTCCTCTCGAGCTCTGTTCCTAAATATCTATAGACCACCCAAATACTGTGCAAGCTTTTTTGATGACTTTACTGAACTGCTGTCTATAGTGTGTATTGACTTTGACCGTCTAGTCATTGTTGGTGATTTTAACATCCATGTTGACAACCCCCAGGACAGAGGGGCTAAATAACTGTTTTGTGTTCTTGATAGCTATGGACTGACTCAGCATGTGACGGAGCCCACGCACAATAAGGGGCACACTCTGGACTTAATTATCTCAAAGGGTCTGAATATCTCTAAGGTTGTGGTGACTGATGTTGCACTCTCTGACCATTCCTGTGTTTTCTTTGAGAGCTCTATTTCTGTTCACAAAAATGTTCAAAAAGAGGTAACCACAAAGCGATATTTAACTGAAAATACTAGGGAAATGTTTACTCAGAATTTTTCTTCCACACTTGCCCCTGCTAACATCTCAGTAAATGAGCTAGTAGATCATTTTAATTCAAAAATTAAAAATGTTTTAGATGCCATTGCTCCAACTAAGGTAAAGGAAGTGTCTGGCAAGAAAATATCTCCATGGAGAAAGGCCATGACCGTGAGAGCAGAAAAAAGAGAATGTCGAAAAGCTGAACGCAGGTGCCGAAAAACAAATCTCCAGGTTCACTTTGAAATCTATAAAGAGTAGTGCTGTAGCGACGCGTCGACATCGTCAAAATATCGTCGACGACATATTTCCGCGTCGACGCGTCGCCACCATAGACTGTATATATGGTCGCCACACACACGTGGGTCACCCAAAGCAACAAACAGTTCGCAATCGCACTTCTAACACAATGGAGACTGAAACCTCACAGGATTGCGCACGAAGCCCTCAAACGAAAACATCTCGCCCTAGGTCTTCAAAAGCATGGGAATATTTTAAAGTTAGTCCAAAACGCAAAGATATTTATATATTTATATCTCACTGAGACTGCTGCTTGACCGGAAGCAGCAGCTAGCTGTGGTGGCAACCATTAGCAGCTAGCATTTGCTCTCCGATGTTTACATAAAAATGGAATTATGGATTATAAATTCAATAATTTTTTTATACATAGACGTTAAAAACCTATGGATTAACCGATTCAGCCGCGTTTTTTCTCATTTTAATGCCATTGAACACGTATTTTGATCAGATTGACAGCTACGGCGGTGAGACGATCTCCCTAGAAGCTCTGTGAAGGTACGTGTTGTGATGACTGTATTTGCTTCCCCTGTCGCGAGTCCGGATCACTCAGTGATGATACTATGTACCTACATAATCTGTGGAGTCTCAGCTTTAATCGGATATCTTGTATGTGCAGCTACGATAAGTAATAAGGGTACTTTTATCTTGAGTTCTGTGCCAATGTCCGTTAGCATTTTTCGCTCAGGGGTCATTTAGATAGCATTTTAGTTTGCTTCTTATGAGACTTGTGTTTTGTTTTGGTAAACATGGTTTATATCGTCAGTTAGCTGAGATTATTTCCATTAATCTGGTATAACACATTAATAGGTTCTTAAATATTAAGATCCCCTGAGACACAGTATCGTGGATACTTTTTTTTACATTACGTTTTTTATGAATTGAACAACAGAAAAATAATCGTTCGATTAGTCGACTAATCGATCAAATAATCGCCCGATTAATCGTTTTCAAAATAATCGTTTCCCCCCAGCACTAATAAAGAGAGACTTGGCCTTTATAATTTGGAATTGAAAAACGCACGACAATCGTTCTTCTCTGACATCATTACCAAAAACAAAAACAACGCACGTGCCTTGTTTGCTACCGTCGACAGACTAACTAACCCCCCAGTGTCAGTAGCCTCTGCATTTCTATCCACCAGGGCGTGCAATGATTTTGCCTCCTTTTTCACTGACAAAATTCAGAAAATCAGACAAGCAGTCAGTGCCTCTGCATCAGGAACAGCAAATGTGTTGTCCCTATCTCCACTTAACATCAATTCAGACATCATGACACAATTCCATCAGATTAATGATAAAAACCTAGAGGACATTATTCAACTTCTGAAATCCTCCTCCTGCTGCCTTGATATTATTCCAACAGGATTTTTCAAAGATGTTTTGCCTTGCATGGCCTCAGATCTACTTCATATAGTAAACAAATCTCTTCACTCAGGTATTTTTCCACAGGCCCTGAAAACTGCAGTCATTAAACCGCTCTTAAAAAACAATAATCTAGATGCTTCAGTAATGAACAATTACAGGCCCATATCAAACCTCCCATTTCTAGGTAAAATCATTGAAAAAGTTGTTTTTCAACAGTTGAGTAATTTCTTGCATTTAAATAACTGTTTCGATGTGTTCCAGTCAGGCTTTCGTCCAAACCACAGCACTGAGACTGCTCTTGTAAAGGTCTTTAATGACATCCACTTAAACACAGACAGTGGCAGAACTTCAGTGTTAGTATTATTAGATCTCAGTGCTGCGTTTGACACTGTTGACCACAACATATTACTAGACCGACTGGAAAACTGGGTGGGACTTTCGGAAACAGTTCTAAATTGGTTTGAATCCTACTTAAAGGACAGAAACAACTTTGTTTCTATAGGTAAATACACATCTGAGTTGACAAATATGACATGTGGGGTTCCTCAAGGCTCCATCTTGGGGCCTCTTCTCTTTAACATCTACATGCTACCACTGGCTCAGATAATGAAAAACAACAAAATAAGTTACCATAGCTATGCAGATGACACACAAATGTACGTAACAATTTCACCAGGAGACTATGCTCTAATTCAAACACTGAGTAAGTGCATTGAACAAATCAATGACTGGATAAGTCAGAACTTTCTCCAATTAAACAAAGATAAAACTGAGGTAATGGTTTTTGGAGCCAAGTCAGAACGTATAAAAGTTAGCACTGAGCTTCAGTCTGCAATGTTCAAAACAACAGATAAAGCCAGAAATCTAGGTGTAGTCATGGACTCTGACCTGAGTTTCAACAGTCACATTAAAACTGTTACTAAATCAGCCTACTATCACCTAAAGAACATATCTAGGATTAAAAGACTAATGTCACAGCAGGATTTGGAAAAACTTGTCCATGCTTTTATCTTCAGTAGACTCGACTACTGCAATGGTGTCTTCACAGGTCTCACTAAAAAATCTATTAGGAAGCTGCAGCTGATTCAGAACGCCGCTGCTCGAGTCCTCACTGACACTAAGAAAGTGGATCACATCACTCCTGTTCTGAAGTCTTTACACTGGCTTCCTGTGTGTCAAAGAATAGATTTCAAAATACTGCTGCTGGTTTATAAAGCACTGAATGGTTTAGGCCCAAAATACATTTCTGACCTCCTGCTAAATTATGAATCATCCAGATCTCTCAGGTCTTCAGGGACTGGTCAGCTTTCTGTCCCCAGAGTCAGAACTAAACATCGAGAAGCAGCGTTCAGTTATTATGCTCCAAATATCTGGAACAAACTCCCAGAAACCTGCAGGTCCGCTGCAACTCTGACTACTTTTAAATCCAGGCTGAAGACTTTTCTTTTTGTCGCTGCTTTTAATTGAACTATTCATATCTTAGACTGCACTGTAACTTTGATCCATGTACTTTTTTCTTTTAATGTTTAATTGACTGCACTGTAACTTTTATCCATGTATTTTTTCTTTTAATGTTTATTTTATTAGCTTTTCTTTTTAATGACTGATTTTAAATGCCATTTTCTTAATCTCTTTCATTTTTTGTAAAGCACTTTGAATTGCCTTGTGTTGAAAAGTGCTATATAAATAAACTTGCCTTGCCTTGCCTTGCCTTGCCTTGCCTTGCCTTGCCTTGCCTTGCCTTGCCTTGCCTTGCCTTGCCTTGCCTTGCCTTGCCTTGCCTTGCCTTGCCTTGCCTTGCCTTGCCTTGCCTTGCCTTGCCTTGCCTTGCCTTGCCTTGCCTTGCCTTGCCTTGCCTTGCCTTGCCTTGCCTTGCCTTGCCTTGCCTTGCCTTGCCTTGCCTTGCCTTGCCTTGCCTTGCCTTGCCTTGCCTTGCCTTGCCTTGCCTTGCCTTGCCTTGCCTTGCCTTGCCTTGCCTTGCCTTGCCTTGCCTTGCCTTGCCTTGCCTTGCCTTGCCTTGCCTTGCCTTGCCTTGCCTTGCCTTGCCTTGCCTTGCCTTGCCTTGCCTTCCAGGCCTACGTCTGTTTCCGGTTATTTTTATTTTGAAATTCAGTTCCTGAAGGACGCCAAAAAAGCCAGAGATTATGGAATTAAACAAATAAATAAAAACAAGGATAATTGTGTGTTATTGGTGAGTAAATAACAGTGTGTTATTTAGAAAAGAATAACAAATTAGAAGGAAAAAAAGATTTTAAAAAAATACAGATTTCAGTATTCTGAGGCTCTGAGCCATTTCTTTTCCTCACAGACGACAAAAAAAGTCCGACATTATACGATTTAAAATAAAAACAATAATCGTGGCTTGATATTGAGTAAGAACATGTTTTTATGAACCACACAGCTTCCAGTCTTCGAAGACTCGAACGGACAAAAAGACATGCTGCAGGCACGAAACATACTACCAATATAAATGCATTGCTTTTAAAATCGTTCTGTGTGAGACGAAAAAAAGGGGGCAATCGTGTTGGTGAACACGAATCAATAGATTAAATGTTGTGACTATAACACGAAATGCCGTGAGACTGGGTTGTTTAGTCATATGAGTCACCAAGAGCGTAGAAATCCTACCAGTGAAACAGGAGCACATAGTCTCCAACTTCAAATCAATTCAAATTTTAGAGCTACTAGTGAGGGTGGCAGTCCACTGTTTGTGTAGTTGTCATTTTGAATTTGCCACTTGAGATTTGCATTTCACGATTAACCTCCGCTTCACAAACATGATCTAACAACGTTTGTGTCTTAATGCTTGTTTATGGCAGTATTTGGCTTCTTACACTTGACTGGGTGAAGTCTCAAATTGTCTGTGCACAGTATGCATCTACGTTATCACAAACAGAGCTGACACTCACTGAGTCTGAAAACCATGAGGAGTCCGAAACCGTTTGCTGTTTCGCACTGTGTGAAGTTATCCACTCATCCAGTCCGCTCTCCGAATCTGAGTCTGCTGTTGACTCGTGCATGATGAGTCTGGATCTCTGGATCTGCTACGGTTACGGCTTTGAATCTGCAGGAGTCTGCAGGAAGTGTCACTGATCCGCATCCCCTGAGCCAAACGATAACTTCTGGAAGCTGTCCTACTTGCTAAAGGCTCGGCAGATGGACTGGGCTACGTTGTAACGTGATTTGTTATAACAAGGAGAGTAGCGAGTGAAGCAAGTTATAGTTTTAATTTGTACGTCACCAGGTGTAGGACTCAAAGGACTCGGGTTAATGGAGAGGGGAGACTCGTCACTCCCAGCGCCCCTTGATCTGAGGATCAACGCTCTAGCCCACTGCGCCTAAACCACCCCTTGTGATGGAATGTTGACGGAAGCTGACTCTTGTCTTTTCCTACTAACATTTTCTGTTTGTGTATTTCATGTATGCTGACTGCAGGCTGGACTACAGCGGACCTTCCAGAGAGTTCTTCTTCCTGGTGTCCAGAGAACTGTTCAACCCGTACTATGGCCTGTTTGAATACTCGGCCAACGACACGTACACTGTCCAGATCAGCCCCATGTCGGCCTTTGTAGACAACCACCATGAGTGGTGAGCCTTCTACATGTTTATGTTTCTAGATTACAAGTCTGCCTAATGTACGTGTCCGGATGTTAGACTGCTGCTGTGCCAAATGTAAAGGGTCCGTCTTATCTCCTCTGACTGCAAATCCAAAAATAGCAGTCATTTGTTGGACTGGTGTGTGGAAATGTGGATCAGAATTGTGTGGCTTACCAGTCAATGAATCTTCAGTGACAGTGATTGGATGGACAGATGAATGTGCAGACAGGAACACCCTAATGTGATCGCTGGATGAAGAAGAGAGCAGATGTAGCAACATCATATAATAACACATACAGTCTGCAGCAGTTCTTTGTCACAGTGGTCACACCTAGTGGCACTCATGCCATGAATTAGCTCGTTACTCATGTTTTCTGGGAGACAGCTTGTCTAAGGTTAGAGAAAGAAAGGAGAAGCACCATCCCTGCTGATCTCTGTACTGTATTCATTGTTTGGGGGGGGGGGGGTATTTATTGAAAATTGGAAATTGAACTTCAAATGTCACTAAAGCCGGTTAAATACTACATGAAACACACAAGCAAAATAACTTCCCAAGCATTTATATATCCGCAGAAAGAAGATTTCAAACCAATCTGCTGCGTTACATGGAGTAAACCCCTCCATCTGCTCAGAGCACGCCTACAGAACACACGTCTGAAATCATTTCACTGTGAGGCTTAGTTCAAAACACTTCAATTCAAATGCTACATCAACATCAAATACTGCGCTGCTCCTTATTTTTATTACATTTATTGGTATTGTTTAAGGCTGGTATTTTGACACAGTCTCAGATAAAGGTAACTAATTCTGTTATTTTACACTATAAGTACAATAAGATTCCAGTGGTGTCTGTATTTGACATTGTGAAAAAAAACAGAGCCTTATGAAGTCCAAATCTCAACATTTATTGAAAAATGATAGATGTAAACATTTCCAAAATTCACAACATGTTTTAACTAACATAATATTCTGCTTCAATCCATATTTATTGATTTCTCAGCCTTGAAGAAAAACTATATTTCACTTTCACAAAATCATGTGTGCCTCCACTAGCCGCACACAAAGGGAGGCACCCTGATGATAATAAAAAAAGGTTAATATCGTCAATCAGTTGATTAAACTTGACAATTGTGTTTGTTTTCGAGGGGTGACGTCATAAAAGATATAGACAGACATACAGTATGTTTTCTGGTGTAAAGCTATGGCAGGGTGCAGCTCGGAGGGATTAGTTAATGCAGCCCTGACGCTCACGTCATGTGTCACCTGTTTCCTGTGTGTGTGTGTGTGTGTGTGTGTGTGTGTGTGTGTGTGTGTGTGCGTGTGCGTGTGTGTGTGCGCGCACATGCGTGTGCGTGTGTGTGTAGGTTCCGCTTCAGTGGGCGGATCCTGGGCCTGGCGCTGGTCCATCAGTACTTGCTGGATGCCTTCTTCACACGACCCTTCTACAAGGGGCTTCTCCGCATGTAAGTCCCTCAGCCTACTTCCCCATAACCCCCTCCCTCAGAGCAGCCTGCAGCAGCACTTCCAATCAGACCCCCCCCCGTTTGAGCCAGCAGCTGGCAGCAGCATCTTTATTAATAGCTTTGTCCAAATAAGCTCAGACCCTGCCAAGCGCATGCACTCAGGACAGATGCTTCTATAACAATAAGGCTGCTTAACCTTGGCTCCTCCTTACTATACAGACAAGCTTTCAGCAAACAAATAGGAATGTATTTAAAATTCTGATACCAGCATACAGTAAATTATAATGCATCCAATATTGCATGCTGCTTTACAAAGAACTTTGCAGAGAGCGGTGCATGAGATGTCTGGATTCTTTTTGATTTGTTGCAATATAAAAATCATGTTTTTGTTACATATGTAAAGAAATATGAGAAAACTGCTGTAAATAGCTAATTGGTGTCTCAACAGCAATACCAAGCAAACTGTCTACATCACCTCAATGCATGATGGGAAAAGTGTCAACTTGTTTAGCTTGAACAAACATAGTGATGTTATTAAGCCTCAGAATGTCAACACATCTATTATATCTCCAGAACACTGACACTCTTCCCAAGTTCATATCATTTCCAGCCTTTAGTTCCCCCAAAACACGCCCTGAAACACGAGCATTACTCGCATGCCGTGTGACTGCATTTCTGATATGCTGTAAGAATTTGGAAATGTAAATGTCAAGTGTTTAAATATCACTCAGTAAAGTGTAGATTTGGTCCAAGTGTGTGTGTGTCCCCTCCACCAAATAAAAATCAAGAATTCAACTAACTCTATTGTCCCTCCAGTCATGATCGCAGCAAAGCAGCGATTTATCCATCTCATCTCGCTATTTCCGTGGATCATAACTTATCGAGTATAGAATGAATCTGTAGATGCTTGGTTAAAATGAGACACACTTTTCCATGGATGTCAGCTTGAGAGCCTTGAGGAAAGGCAGAATGTGCTGCTAGCTAAGGCTTTAAGGCTTGTTTTTGGCCTGTTACATCTGAAGCAGGTGAAGAGAGGAGAGGAGTCAGCAGCCACTAATGTTATAATAAAAAAAGGGCAATATTTGATTTATGTATAAATACAATAGGGAAAGTGCTGTACCTGTATGTTTCTTGTTTGTTTCTTAGCCATGTGATATGTGATCTCTGTGCTGTATCTATGACTGATTGACCTGAATGTTTTTATGTGTATTATCTCGATGCCCAAGACACATTTCTCCTAAGGGAGACAATAAAGCTCTATCTTATCTTAAATCAGTCTGAAAAAGGATCAGTAATAAAGGAGCAGAGAATATTCGGCTGGTTCAGCAGTGGAGAAACAGACAGACATGATGTAAATCCTTCTTCTGTTATTTATTATCTGTGTGTTTTGTTAGACACCTCACATCCTTTAAATCTGACACAGAACACCCTGAGGGCTGTATCCTGACACATCATATATTAACCTTTGACCTCCCTGCTTCAAATCAGACATAGTTTATGCTGCCCCTGTGTGACCTCTGTGTGACCTCTGCTCCCTCCTCCTTCAGCCCCTGTGACCTCAGTGACCTGGAGTTCCTGGATGAGGAGTTCCACCAGAGCCTGCAGTGGATGAAGGATAACGACATCGAAGACATGCTGGACCTCACCTTCACTGTTAATGAGGAGGTCTTTGGACAGGTGTGTGTGTGTGTGTGTGTGTGTGTGTGTGTGTGTGTGTGTGTGTGTGTGTGTGTGTGTGTGTGTGTGTGTGTGTGTGTGCGTGTGTGTGTGTGTGTGTGTGTGTGTGTGTGTGTGTGTGTGTGTGTATTTCCCGGAGGCTACAGTACCTTTCTATGATCAAATATACGATTAGGGTTTGCCTTCTCTTCACCACATTCTGAAGTATTTTTTTTTAGATGAGACTTGTTCAATGTGTGACAGCTGCCTGCTGAAAACACATCTGCATTTGAGACTGAAGTGAGCATGTGATTGTGCAGATCACAGAGAGAGAGCTGAAGCCGGGCGGGGCGGGGATCCCCGTGTCGGAGAAGAACAAGAAGGAGTACATCGAGCGGATGGTGAAGTGGCGTATCGAGCGAGGAGTGGCCCAGCAGACGGAGAGCCTGGTCCGAGGCTTCTATGAGGTACAGCTCTGCATCTCACTGTTTCAGGTGAAGTGAGGCTATGGTCTCGAATTCAGAGGGCAGTTAGTACGATGTTCCTCTCTGTAGCACATTATTACAGACCCATGAGAAGGAAGTACGAGAAGACATTTGGGTTAGCTGTTCTTTTTTTTTTTTCATTGGGCAAACTTATTTTCCCCGACCTATTAATATATTTAGTTTTACTTGCGGAAATAATAAACCTCAAAAGCTACTGCCTTTATTGAGACCTTTAGAGATATTTCCACAGTACACAGTATCCATGTAAAACATCTCTCCAAAAAGGCTTTACCTGTGGGCAAGGCAAACAAAAATCACAGATCCACACTCCCTCCATTGGGATTTGTGAGACTCACTTCATTTAGATTCCCGGTTGGGGTTGATAAAGAACCGGGTGAGGATTTTCCAGCTTCCAGACTTAAAGATCAGACCACAAGAAATGTCTCAACTGCCTCTCAGCTTCCATACAAACTAACTACAATACACTGAATGGCAGGATTGTTGATCAATAGCAATCGGTTAAAGCACCCTCTGCTGTTTCAAAGGAGAATCACACATTTGTTTCGCAAATGTACTGTGTGGTGAACTCTCTTCCCTTCCTGTAGCAGAGAGAATGTGCAGGTTTTGGGCACTGCTCGGTTTGGATGTGAATCTGAAGGAACGTTCCTACGACGTGTTTTGGTCTGTTCAAAGGAGCGTGTATTCCTCTGAAATGTGTAAAGATCTTAGGAGCGTCAGATGATGTGTGACAGCTCACAGTCCTACATGCTGTTGAAGCTCAGCAGGACAAAGTGAAACCAAGAGCGGACTGTAATCTGGACCGCTGATCTTCTCGTGTGTTTTCATGACTCTGGTACAAACCCAAGGCCTGTAAGCTGCTGCCTGGCAGGCTGACAGAGCACAGTTTGTGAGTCACTGCGAGTGTACACGCTGTAAACAAACTGATGGAAGCCCTCGTACCTTCACAATGATCCTACTGCCATGTGTGTCAACTACTAAAGCTCAGATGAATTAAGTGAGTGCTCCTTAAAGGGGACCTATCATGCAAAATGCACTTTTGTACGTCTTTTATACATGAATATGTGTCCCCGGTGTTCCAGGGAACTCACCAAGTGTCAGAAAACACAACCCTCTCTCTTTTCCTCCATACCCAAATCTCTAAAAAAGGGGCTGCAACGGATCTGATACAGACTGATCCAGATTTGAACACTGTCCTGACGTCAGGACGGTGGCGCTACGGCTATTGGTCAATTCTCCACCTATCAGGGGAATGAGAGGTTGGGCCACGGCCGGCCATTGCTGCTCGAAAGCGCTGGAGACGCTGTAGTACATATGCCAGGCCTGTAAGTGGCGCTGTAGTCTGCCACAAAAGCAGCGAAGAAGACTTCCCTTGCATGGTTGCCATGGTTGCCCTTCTGTTTATTCTCCGCTGTGGCTCTTTGTCTCCCTCCCCGAGGCAAGCGTTTGCTCCTCCTGCTTTAAAACAAATGAATAATGACTCTATATAATCATATGTAAGGGATAATGTGCAGCGACGCGGTCATTATGGGGAAAAGAACACCGACAGGCTGATCAGGAGCCCGACGCGAAGCGGAGGGATCTAGATCGGCATGAAGGCACATTATGCAATGTGCACATTATCCCGCTTATTACATGGCCACATTCTCCACAAAGTAACGACATGACTCCCAATATGAATTTAAATGCTTTTATGGATTTAGAAAATGATTTTATTGATTTAAAAAATAGTTTTATGTATTGATTTAAATTGACATGCATCCACTAAGAAAAGTAGTCCGTTGTTACCGTTTGAACTGACGTAGCAACGGCAGGAACTGCTTCGATAGCGTTTTTGAGGAGCTTTTTGATTACAGATTTGAAAACATCGTTGCTTGCTTTAAAAGTAGCACAATTCATTATGTCAAACCTTGGAAAGTATCTAGACATCCCTGCCCTAATGCCAAAGTAACTGCACACTGAATATGTGTCGCCGTTTGATGTCTATGTCTGGACCGCTGTGTAAAAAGGAGGGTTTCTGCCCCGTCACTTCTCTTCTTACTTCTATAAGAATAAAACACGGAGGACGGAGATCTCTTTTTCTCCCCTTCTTCTCCCCGCTGCAGCCCAGCAGCTGATCTCAGAGCACGCTCCCCTCTCCTGCAGGGGGGCGTGGTCAGCTGCAGCTCACAGAATCAGCCCCCTGCAAAAACAGCGCTGGAAAGAGCAAATAGAGCGAAATGAGGCATGGCTAAAATGCAGGATCTGTTTGGTATTTTGAAAAAAAAACTATATTTATATACTTTATATAGCTATGGCCCTACAATATATTGTTCAAATATAGCATGATAGGTGTCCTTTAAGTTAACCCTGTGCTGATCTGCTGGGCAGGTGGTGGATGTGCGTCTGGTGTCCGTGTTCGATGCTAGGGAGCTGGAGCTGGTGATAGCCGGCACTGCAGAGATTGACCTGGCAGACTGGAGGAACAACACGGAGTACAGAGGAGGTATGTGGGGGGGGGGGGGGGGGGGAACAGCAATATGAGAACACTTACAAAGTCATGAAACTCAAAAATCATCCTGAAAAAACATCATAATTGATTTTAGAATGGAAAACCCATTCAGTAGTATGTAAGTATTGATGTAGTACTGATTCATATTTTATACTGCATCCTGATCCTCAAATTCAGTCCTTTAAATTATATTTAATTTGCGTAAAAAAAAGAAAAGAGTATGCATACTATATACTGTTTAAATATAAATAACGGATATATATAAACTGATATGGAAAAGTGTTAAAACCTTTATCATAGATTGCACTTATATGAGGATGGATGTTTGGGACTGTGATAAATAGGGCATTGGCATGAATTCCCATCATGATAGAGGGGTTAGGGTTCAAAATAGAAATGAGCTGCAATTCTGGTAAACACACAATATACTTTAGCAGGATTCTTTGAGACTCAGTTACACAGATCTGTTGATTAAAACTACCAATAGTCGCAAAATCTTCTCATCTTAGTGGACAGCCCTCCTTAGCACAGATTTGATGTGTCCCATGTGGGATGCCTGGTCTAGGATTCAAACCTGAGTCAGCACAGGCTGAACCCCCGTACATGGGCCGGCAGTTGCCCTTAATCAGAAGATATAAGCTAGACCTCAATATCGTACAATCAAAATAATGAATTAATATGTCTTTCCTGTTTATTGAAATTATAATGTAAAATCATGTATTATTGTACTCCCTGATATTATTTCTGTTGTTATTTTAACTATACAATAAAAAGTGATTATGGAGAATACAATGAGAAAACCTTTCATTATATATTTAACAGTTGTACCAGGCCTGACTGGAATTGCTTTTTAGTTATTGTTATTTTATTGTGTACAGCACAAGCATGCCAGTGCCAGTCCCAAGCATTTAGCAGAGATCACATTAAAGGCTTCCTCAGGTTCTGGCCCGCAGCAGGAGACGGGGGGGCAACTCAGAGTGAGAGTCTTTTAATAGAGTCATCGACTGAGACGCACATTAAACATTAAACAGCAGAGCCCATTGACAAATCACACAGCAGAGACAGTGAGAGGAACAGGGGACAGAGGCCTTATTAGTTATTCATCTGACTCATGCATCATCTGTCTCCCCACAGGTTACCATGACAACCACATAGTGATTCGCTGGTTCTGGGCAGCTGTGGAGAGGTTCAACAATGAGCAGAGGCTGAGGCTGCTGCAGGTACCATGGGGGGGTCCCATGTGGAAGCTGGGGGGGCCTGCAGGCTGCTCGGACAGCTCTGTACTTCAGAATGTGACCAGGTTTAACTTGAGGCTACACAAAGCTGTTAGTGAGACTTGAATCTGGATTATATTTCAGTAGAACATATGAGGCATGCAATATTTTCATTGAAAATGGAACATTCTCAGTTGAAACGTGAAGTGTGCAACTTCTCTGCATTAAGATGCCTTAAAACAATTAACCCTATATCATATATTTAGTTAAATGTCTGCAACAGATTTCAGAGCTAAAGTCCTCTGTAATGTAATCAGGGTAGCAGTGTGTTTCATTGAATCTCCTGCAGTGGTGTCCGATCCCCTTCAGCCTGTGTCAGTGCGGTAGCGGTCTGTTGTCTGTGAACAGCAAACGTTAGGGTGGAACAGCGTTAGAGAAACACACATTGTTCATGTAAAACTGCTTGACTAGTCTCTGTACCAGTTTTAATCACATTGTCCCGGGCAGCCTCCTGAATGACGAAGACTATGAAGATGACCTCACATCCTCACACACTAAGCTGTCTGTGTTATTGTTGATTGAGAGACCCCTAGTGGTAACACATGACATATTGTGCGTTTAGGTTAGACTGCGTGTCTGAACTCATCATATATAGAACTAATAAACAAAGTCATATCCATTTTCATTCATAAATAATAACAATGTTTAGGACGCTCCTTTCATACTCTGTGTGACTTTGACGGCTTTCTTCCAGTTTGTGACAGGCACCTCCAGTATTCCCTACGAGGGCTTTGCCTCTCTGCGGGGCAGTAATGGCCCCCGCAGGTTCTGTGTGGAGAAGTGGGGGAAGATCACCTCCTTACCCAGGTACGATGTCTGATAGGATGTAGCCTTTAGGGACTGCATGGAAAGGATACACTTTACAAGAGGTGGAGGCTTCTGTATGTTTCTTATTTGTTCTTCTACACTCCACACCAGCCTTGCCTTAGCAAATTAAATATACATTTTAAGTTTTGAGTTATGTCACAGCACCCCAGTGCCAGCATAGTGTGAAGGGTAGAAATACACTGTTTAACTGTTCAATTTGAGTGTGCCTTGGACACAGATGAGCTTGTGATGGAATGACCTGTTATACTGAATACTGTGAACTGTAAAATGATGGACTAGTTTCTAAAGAAAAGAAAACGTATCACCTTAATAAGGCATTCTTACTAGTAGAATAAGCAGAAGTAGTAGTGCATTTACTAATCTTTATTATAAAATGTATTATTGACGTTTAATTTGTGTTAAAGATTTAGGCGCTACAGGTGTATACAATCCAAAAGAAACAGACTCAAAGACCGTTTTTTCCCAAGAGCCATCATTGCTCTTAACACCTGAAATCATGTGAATCAATATGACTCTGTACATATATATCATTACTATTATTATTATGTATTACATTACAGATTTTATTTTTTACTCCTGGAAATAATTACTGCACTTTATTCTTTATTCCTAAGTATGCATGCTGCGTGTATTTTGTTGTGATGTTTTGTTTTGATGGCACCCTTGAAAGGGAGAAGCATTTATTATTATCTCATTGTACATGTATAATGACATTAAACAATTCTATTATATTCTAGATGAATCATCTTCTACTTGGCTTAGCACCTGATGGAGCTTTGAAAAAATGGAACCTATGTTTTCTGAAATGCAATTAAAGTTACATTAATAAATATTCATAAAAGACTGTTAACAATGAGTTTTATATATTTAAATACAGTATAATATAACTATTTAATAGCAATGTGTGTGTGTCTCCACAGGGCTCACACTTGCTTTAATCGTCTGGACCTCCCCCCTTATCCGTCCTTCTCCATGCTCTATGAGAAGCTGGTCACTGCGGTGGAGGAGACCAGCACCTTCGGGCTGGAGTGAGAGAACCATCTGGAAATCTACCTTCCTCCAGACGAGAGACAAATAAAACTAATCCTCAAATGGCAACTAACCCCCCCACCCCCTCCCCCCGTGGACACTCTGCTGTTTTTGTCCTGTCTCACTCAGCACTCAGTCTTCTTGCGATCCTCCCCCAGAGTTAGTGGAGAGAGGACTGCAGAGCTGCTCTGTACGGCTTCTTGCTTTCATGCTCACCTTTGTTCACGTGTGCTTTATCTCTTCAGTTGATGGCCTTGTTTACTGGATTTCTAGCACCTCCTCCTCCTCCTCCTCTAACCTGCACCTCAGAGACAGCTGCTGAAACCCCCTGAGCCCCCCCCCCCCTCTCCGGACCTCTAAACTGTGTCCTCTCTGCACTGAGGCTGCAGCGTTATGAACAATAATACACACACACTAATCACCTTTGCACAACGATCACACACAAACATTATATTTTTTAATTGATTGTGCATACGAGTGTCTCCCCCAGGATTTTTTTGTATCAGCATGGAAAGATGTGACATTTTAGACCTTGAGCTGGATGTTGGCTGGTCCTCCATGCCCGTCTGAGAGCAGGGGATACACTAGTGTGCACAAACACACACACACATAGACAACGTGCATAGAGCAATTGTCCTGAGACTGAAAATCAACTTGTTAGAAGTTGGACTAGAGTCACCAGCTCTTCTGAGTCATTGAGCTGCTGTGAGGATGACGGTTACCTTCAATACTGCGACATCAGAGCTCTGAAACGAAAGGTGAAGACGTATATCTGAGGCTCTATTTCTGCATATTCTAAACAAGGCATCCAGTGTCACACACTCATGCATTAGCTCTGATGCTGTGGGTGCAAGTTCTTATCGTGTAACAGATGGCACTCACTCCACTACACAGAAACATTACCTTCCTGTCTTTCACACATTTATCATGAGCAATAGATCCACTTTCACACAAGGACAGGGGACGTCTGCTCATATGTGTGACACAGAGTCCTCCTCACTGATGGAATCCTGCTGCCTCCTCTGTGAAAGTGATGAATGTACCAAATAACACTGAATGTATTGAACCTCAAGCAGCTCTGTTCAGCCCCTGAAGAGGATTCGGCCTCACAGAAAGTGGAGAGTTGGAAGTATGGGGGAAGGGTTGGAATGTGACACGGTTGCTTGAGGAAGAGAACGCGATTCACTCGATGTTGGCACCGGATTACGCCTTGTCAGCAGAAAGACAGGAGCCTGGCATCACCCAGGTGCCGGTCAGGGTGCAGTGTGGGATCTTTTTAGTGCCTCTTGGGTTTTCCTGACCATTAAGTGACATTTCATAAGGGAAGATATTTCATTTCCTTGTAAAAATGTTACCAGATCCACGTGTCTCACAAATCAAAGATGGTCAGACCTAAAGGGACAGTTCATGACTAAATCAAATGTAACTTAAAGGTTCATCACAAAATGTTTTTTTCCTCTTACCTGTTGTACTATTTTGGAATCTGGATTGTTGTGGTGCAATAACTATACAACTAGATGGCATTCAGCTTGTGGTGCTCAATGCACCAAAACACACATCCAAAAATCTCAACACTAGTGTACGAACTCACAACCCTGTAAGCCATGATTTTACACACACCTTGTTGTGAGCAGTTTGAGGTGGGAACTATATCCTTTACACCAAACTACATCCACCAACTCAATCTACACGCAGAGGTAAGAGCAGAGCCACTTGTTTGGCACCTTTTACCTTGAGCACCACCAGACAATGCTATCTAGTTTTATTATATTGGATAGAACTCAGACATATTCTATTTTTCGGCCCATATTTCAAACACTTAATAACTCACAACAAAACAATATTGATGTATATATAGCACTGCAGAAAAGAGACATGCACTTTTTATTTAGGGTGAACTGTCCCTCTGAGAAGCTGCGGTTTAAATTCCTAAAACAAACACAAGGGGGCAGGAGGTGTGCTGTGATTACTAAAGCATCTCTACACTGAAGACCCAGTGTTTCCCTCCACTCTGAATCACCTGACCTGTGATGGTGATGTCATCAGCAACATAAATATTACACTTTTGGTACATAAGTCCATGCCAGGCAATAGTTGAAAAGCATGTGATAAAACATTTCTCTAACTCTAAAGTGCACGGCCCAAAGCCTGAGGACCATTTTACTCTAACGCACTTTCTTACATGCACTCACTCTCTCTCACACACACACACGCACGCACGCGCACACACACACACACACACACACACATACTCGTTTTCTATGGGGTGCATGCAAGATACATCTACTGTACAGAGTCCTGTTGGAGCTACACCACAGGGGCTGGAATAGTGCTAGAGAGCCCCACGTTCAGTGGAGATGTGGAGGCAGACTTTAGAATCCCAGCCCCCCCCCCCCCCCTCCCAGTCCAATACTGCATGCGGGATCTTCCCAGTGAGCTCTGTGAGCTGCGCTGGGGCAGAAACCCCTAGGTGGCGTTGTGTTATAGCTCGATATTGCATGCTGAAATAGTGCAACACACTATCCTTACTAGCTTTTTTGCATGAGGATATTGCTGTCCGTTCAGAAAAAGGGGTGAGGGAGTAGGTTTAGGGGCGTTGCTCTGGTTGTGGCGCTCATTTGAGGCATGCGGCCTTATGCTCACCTGGCACTGTCATACCTTGAGTGTGGAGCTGATGAGAACAAGGGGTGGGAAATAGGTGCTTTAATCACTTAGATTTAGCTCTGGGAATGGACAATGTGCAAATGGGATAGTTTGTTTTCTCTATGACAGTGTATTGGCGAGTATCTCGGCAGCATGTTTCAGAAAGTAACTTTCACATGTGTGTGTCTGCCTATCTTAGTAATAGGTTGATGGTTATGGTTCATTGCTTGGTGATGAATCAATAGGGCTGTTTTGATTTTGTGAAATGTGAGAGCACATGTTTGTGTACCAGGTGTGCGGTCCTGTTTGTCTCCTTGTATATAAATGTATATGTATGTCTGTCCTGTTGTGTGTATAAATATATATTTTGCACCGAATGTACCAAAGGTTTGGGGCTTGCAAAGTCAACCATTAGAACCTGCTCTCTAATTTTGTCTACCCATCACATCCCACAGTCCTTACAGAGCATCGCCTCATATTGGAGGTGCAGTGTGGCATGCCAACACCGCTTCACGTTAGGATTATACATTCACTCGGTCAGTTTTCCATAAGGAGGCTTTTCTGCTGCAGAACACTGGTCAAATGGATCGCTTCACATCCAAATGAAGTAGTTGCACCTCTCTTGTCTCTAATAGTACATTTCTGAGAGGACATGGCTCCGGTTTCAGAATTCCACTCTATGCAAAGCTCCTGTATGTGTGTCTCCATTTCACCCCAATGATTGTAATAAAAAGAGAACAAATGGCAAATTTTGATTAATGATGTATGAGCCTTATTGATCTATTTACAAGAGTTTTGCATCTGAATGAGTAACATAACTACATATATTATCTTTATAGTCAATTCTAAAACTCTTTCTCTAAAGTAAACCCTTCATTATTATGTAGCCACTATACTACCCCTCCTTGATGAAATACTACTCTCCTTAACCTAAAGTTTGAACATTTTCTTCTGATTTATGTGAAAACAAGAGAAATAGAAAAGTTGAATACATTCAACAAAATAAAAAACACACTATTTGGGGAGAAATAAATATAATCAAAATGTAAAACTATCCCTATATACATACTTGATACATTTGTAATTGCATGATGCATAAGAACGTTGCTCTCTGTATGGGCTCTGTATTGCGTTGAGTGTAGGCCTCTCAGTGACAGGGGCTCCCATGTGTAGGGAACACATGGAAGTTCATTTCTGACTAAAACAACCACTTGTTCAATGTTAAGAACATGTTAAACATTAAAACAAATAAAAACACTGGTGAGTTAAAAACGTAAACTACTAAGTATGACTTTGTAGGCTAGGCTAAAAAAAACAATTAAAAGAATAATGTAGAGCCGCTAAAAATGATGACATATGTTGCATTTTAAAGTTATAATAAATAAAAACACTCAACCCCTAGAAGTTGAAATTTTGATTACTTTGAAAAATGTGTGACTCAGAAAGTCAAACGTATGACTATAATTATGCAGTCAATGATTACAGGTTACAGCTTTTGAATTCACATTTCAAATAAACTCGACCCCCTTTTCAAACACGACAATAATGCGCATGCGCCAGGCAGTGACGTGTCCACACAGTGTCAAACAGAAGGATGTGAAAATGATCGAAAATTCTCCAGATATACGAACTAACCCTTTCCTCTGTAGCCTGCAGCGGCACTTCGGATAATTTAACCACCGGATAAAGTCGTAGCTAAAGCTTTTAGAGACTAACCGTTCCTCTTTAGTTGAGCTAGGGAAAATAGGTTTAACTCACTTTAGAAGCCGCGACATTGACCATCGAGCTAACTTAGTTAGCGACAGTTGAGCTAGCCGGATCGGTAGTAGTAGCTAAACTAAACTAGCATAGTAACCGGTTTAGTTAACATTAACATGTGACTGATTTAGAGCTGGCAGTGTAAACGTTAGATAGCCTCTCAGGTTAGTTAGTCTCATTCTGTAAGCGTTCACCGCGGGTCCCAGCAGCCGGGCAGCTGGCAGGCAGCGGGGCTGATCCCTGAGCAGCAGAGATGTCTCGGAGGCGGCTGGACAGTCGCAGCGGGCCGGCGGCGGGGCTGCTCTGCGAGTGTCAGACCCCCATCAGCATGGAGCCCATGGAGAGTGTGTATGAATTCACCGGAGAGCTCGGAAGGTGAGTGTGACTGCTGTCCCGGGACTGTGAGGGTCTCTGGGGGGGCTCAGAGGCTCTCCTCTGGGTAGAACGCTGACTGCAGGACGGGAAAAGTGGTTATGTTATGCACTATTACTAAGATTTCTTACGGACGGGATCTATGAATGGGAATATTTGGAATTTTAAATTTGTTGGAATGTTTTAAACATGTGTCTCACTGTAAACATATCGTTAACGGAACAGTTTTCATGACAAATGGACTGTTAGCTCATAACCACAGTCCAGACCGCATTACAATAACATGTATAAGGACCGTGCTGAGGAAAGCCTTTGTAATGCAACATTAACAACAGTTGGACACTGTCATACATTTACAATTGTTGATCTCACTGGTAATTCATTTTACTTTAACTTCTTATTTTATTAATAAATATCTTTATTTCATTATCTTTATTTAATACTTAAGTTGAGCAATTGTCACACAACCCAATTTCCCTCTGGATAGACAAAGTATTTAGATTCTGATTCTGAAAGTATTCCAAAGTGAATCATGTATCGACCCTTGTGCCACTATCCCACGATACAATGTGTTGTGACATCGTTTCAAATGACACTCCTTTTCTGTATTATTGCAACTGAGTGTTCAGACTAAACTGGGTCACCAAACTAGGTTACATTGTCACTACAGATTAACACAGCATCCAACATGAGAGTAACAAAGCTACAACTGCCACATTTCACATGAACAACAGAAACCTTTAACAGAAGCCTGAACAACATAGAGAATAACCTGTCCTTTCTCTAACCACTTCTAATAATATAATGTCTGTATGTGCATGCATGGCTTGCACAGATCAAGTCATTCAATGCACAGACTTCAGCTGATGTTGGACTCTGGACTGTAAGCTTAACCACTGTACATACGCGCCTTGCCGTGCCAGGGACCTGACTTCATCGTGCTACAATAGACCTTTGTCATGGGTGTCACTGTGTGTTATTCATTGTGTGTTATGCACTTTGTGTTTGCCATGGCAACATCTGACGGTGGATGATCATATCCTAAGATCTCTGTGGTGTGTTTAAAGTAATGTGTCATGCAGCATACTTGATCATTCTTATTACGACACAGGGGGAAGGACACGAGCACATGTGGGAACTAAACTTTAGAAAGAAGAAATGGTACAGCCACTTACATGTATGTGTTTGTAATTCGACAAAACAGGAAGTTCTGATGTACAATACTTTAGAACATGATGAGGGCTGTTCTATTTCTGCGTTACCTTGTTGAAGGAAAGTGATGTTCCCCCTGAGTCTCGATACAACATTGGCTTTCATAAACACTGATCCTTATCAGTGAAACATGTCACAAAACATGTTTCCTTGTTAGGCTGCAACTTTTAAGAACTTGAACTTGAACTTGCATTATTAGTATTTTCTATATGAACATTGTCTGAAATGACTATTTTACAGTATGTGAGAAGAGTCAGCTGTAGTGCTTAAAAGACAGAAACAGAATGAAATCACTCTTGCCGATTGTTTACTACTATGGGGGGGGGGGTCTCAGATGCCCTCCTTAACATTAGTACGCACCTTTTAGAAAGAGCCCTGATTGGAAAAAAAGGCTCTGTTATTGAAGCAGTGCCAAACGTCAAAGTCTGCAGCCCACCAGCTGGTTAGCATAGCATCTGGTAAGTTAAGAGTGTTTGAGGCAGGGGCTGAACACAGGGCATGCCAGAAACACAGCTTAACAACTGAGTGGTTTAAGTGGACGTAAAGACTGGATAAAGGGCTATATAAATGCAGTCCATTGGAATATAAGCCATAACCACATGATAAGCAGATGTTTCATGGGGGCCATCTTCCACTATTTCAAAAAAGGTACCTTTCATGAGGAGTATTTCAAAAAACCTATAAACAGTTGTTTATTGGCAAGAGGAAATAGTCGTGAGGACATCATCAGTGGTTATAAGTTAATGACAGGAGGCATGACGTTTGACAGGTGTGGCATTTACTGGTAAGGGAGAGTCGGAATATGACTCAGTTGCATAATGGGACTTAACTCATAGAAACCTTAAGTCTGAATATGTTCCGCTCTGCTCTTTAGATTTGCCCCTCTTTTTGTTCTTATTTTTAAATCTGTCCCTATAGCACATCTTCACTGAAGTGTAAGACCGTGCATTAACGCCAAGATCTGTGTTAGATACAAAAGGCTGTGTGTCATTAACCCTGAACACCATCCGTTTGTGGGCCTAACCCTGCTTGAAATTTCAAAAAATACTTTACACCGCTATGCTGCCATAAATCATCACAAAATATAATAACTTTGATAACTCAACATACGTCCACTTTCTGCTTCCCAGGGGAAAGTTTGCGGTGGTGAAGCGATGTGTGGAGAAGGCCACGGGGAAAGTGTTTGCTGCCAAGTTCCTCCGGAAGAGGAGGCGAGGTCGTGACTGCCGGGCCGAGGTCATCCACGAGATGGCGGTTCTGGAGACGGCCCGCAACAACGCCCGCGTGGTCAACCTGCACGCTGCGTACGAGACGGACCACGACATCGTCCTCATGCTGGAATAGTGAGTTCACTACACAACCAGTGACACTTAAAAGGAAATGTATGGTACATCAGATTAGTCTGACCCTGGATACATGTTCCTACCAAAAACAAGCAAACAGCATGTTTCAATCCTAAGGAGCTGCCACGCTCTCATATTGTTTATGTAATGCTCAGAACAGGTTTATCAGGACTTATTTGTTTTGAGACTAAAGCTCTGATGACTGTTCAGTTTGAGCTGAAACTCCAGCTCTGGTAGACCTGAGTAAACATCCTCATAGGCATCAGGGCCTGACCTCTTGACCTTCACCAAAGCTTTATCATTCTTCCTCTCCTGTGTCTATGAGCTCAAACCAGATGAACACAGGGTTTGGACGGGATCATCTCAAAATCAAAAGGTTCCATCTGTGAACCGAGTTGGGGGTTAGGAAGGTAGTTCCTTTTGCTTTCAGGATCATTTCTTAGTGTTTGTTATTGTTATACTCTTTTTGGGAAATAATTCACCAAACTGTTGTTTTAAAAGTAATGAAGGAAGTAAGCGTATCCTTGCAGAACAATGTTTTTCACCTTTTCAGATCATACAGAAAGAATCGTAGACATAGAACTGGAGCGGCAGAACTTCAACAAAAGGGTTGTTTTATAAGTGAATTGCTCAGATTTTCTAACCACACCTTAATACTTGTTGTTGGAGACACTGTAATCCCTTCCTGAGCAGAGGCGGCTTTAACCATTCACTTTGTTTGTTCTAGACGCCTGGGCAGCTCAATGAGGGCTAAGAAAATACCAAATTAGAAAGTTGAATAACCGGAAATGTTATCAAATCAGGTGGCCCTTGTACTCGGTGTAACATTGTAGGGCTTACTGTCAACTTCAGCTCTCTTACCTACAGCGAGTCAGCAGGAAGGAGGTGGCCTTTTGACTCAATAACACTCTGAAACCAGGCCTCCCTGCACTCCATGAAAACTGTATATTCCTGTTTCTCCTGTGTAAAGTGCATCACATACAAGTAAGCATAAAGTGCAGTGAGCCGGTCACTGTAGCAGAAAGAACCCTTTCAGGCTCCCGAATCACCCTGAAGGGGTTCTTTTGTCATTGTTGATCGGCTCACTGCACTTTATCCCGCTTATTACATGCCGACTTGCTACATAATTCAATAAACTCACACAATATATTGATTCTAACTTGATGTTATTCATTTATAACTGACAGCAACGCATCTTAAAATAAGGGGAGCACTGATCGAGGTTTGCTGTAACTGTCCAAGTCTGTCTGTTCAGTGTCTTCCACTAACAAGTCCTGAAACACTGCCAGAGCCCGTACCGTGTTCCCTTTACTTCCTGTCTGCCTTCTTCTTCTGTTCCCTTTAGTGTTTACTTCCTGTCTGCCTTCTTCTTCTGTTCCCTTTAGTGTTTACTTCCTGTCTGTCTTCTTCTTCTGTTCCCTTTAGTGTTTACTTCCTGTCTGCCTTCTTCTGTTCCCTTTAGTGTTTACTTCCTGTCTGCCTTCTTCTTCTGTTCCCTTTAGTGTTTACTTCCTGTCTGTCTTCTTCTTCTGTTCCCTTTCATGTTTACTTCCTGTCTGTCTTCTTCTTCTGTTCCCTTTAGTGTTTACTTCCTGTCTGCCTTCTTCTTCTGTTCCCTTTAGTGTTTACTTCCTGTCTGTCTTCTTCTTCTGTTCCCTTTCATGTTTACTTCCTGTCTGTCTTCTTCTTCTGTTCCCTTTAGTGTTTACTTCCTGTCTGTCTTCTTCTTCTGTTCCCTTTCATGTTTACTTCCTGTCTGTCTTCTTCTGCTGTTCCCTTTAGTGTTTACTTCCTGTCTGCCTTCTTCTTCTGTTCCCCTTAGTGTTTACTTCCTGTCTGCCTTCTTCTTCTGTTCCCTTTAGTGTTTACTTCCTGTCTGTCTTCTTCTTCTGTTCCCTTTAGTGTTTACTTCCTGTCTGTCTTCTTCTTCTGTTCCCCTTAGTGTTTACTTTCTGTCTGTCTTCTTCTTCTGTTCCCTTTCGTGTTTACTTCCTGTCTGTCTTCTTCTGCTGTTCCCTTTAGTGTTTACTTCCTGTCTGCCTTCTTCTGCTGTTCCCTTTAGTGTTTACTTCCTGTCTGCCTTCTTCTTCCAATATGGTCTAGCTGCGGCCGCGGCCAGTACACGGCGGTACACGATGGTACACGACACGCCCACCTGACACTACGGTGGCTGAGAGGCATGGCAGATGAAAAGCGAATTGACGACAACTACGCCGCCTACGGTGGAGACCGTACATGGCATGTTATTGTAGCATTTTAAGCAACTAAATTAATAACCTATCCGTTTTAAGCAACTATTAGGCGTTTTAAGCAACTAAATTAATAACCTATCCGTTTTAAGCAACTATTAGGCAAATCAATTAATAACCTATCCGTTTGAGAACCCCTTGGAACCCCTTATCCCATTTTGATGGTTGACATCTCATTTGAACAGTGAAAGCCAGAATATTGTAAAAAGGCTTACCAATGATGTATTAATAATAGGATATATATAGCGCCTTTCATGAGACCCAAGGTCCCTTTAAAAAGAAGAACAGGAGTAGAAACAAACATAACAAAAGGCAGTCAGACAAAACAACAAATAGATTTGGGGCCAAAGGCCTTGGCAGACAGATGGGACTTGAGGGCCCTTTTGAAGGCATCAAGCGTGGGGATGTTGCAGATCTCCGCAGGGAGAGCGTTCCAGAGAGTGGGGGCTGCCATACTGAAGGCTCTGTCCCCGAAGGATCGCAGGTTGGTGCGGGGGGCCAGAGTCTGAAGACCGCAGGTTCCGGGGTAGAGCATGTGGGAATTGTATTGATTGAGCCAGTGTTTCATCGTGTACTTTCAACTGCAGTATATGGTCAGGCAAGTTCAGCATTCACTGTGATGTATATAAAATATGACACTGATACCGTTTTCCTCAATGAACATTTATTGAACAGAACATCAAATGGAAAATCAGAGCTGGTCAACTTAAAAAAATATTGAATAAATAATAAACTCCTCGGAATCTTTCACAAGTCCTTCAGCCTTTGGTGCGCTTCCTCACTCATGTTCTTGGCGAGGTCATGAGAACAAAGTTCCATCTTACTGATAAGACTAGATGGTATAAAGAAGTCATATGTAATATTATAAAATCACATGCATCAGGGGTTGTACACTTTAATGTGTCCATTCACTAACCGACTCTTTAGGAAGGAAGCTGTAAGGCCTCTTGTTATAGGAGTGGTCCTCATCAGTGTCCAGGGGCATCTGTAGACAGTCAACCATTATTTTGACAGTGCTTTACATGCACGGTTTAACTCCTCCAAAAATGATCCAGGCTCGATTCAGAATGACACAGTACCACACAAAACAAATGTTGCATGTACCATAAGTTCTATGTAGTATGTGTTTTAGGAGTAGTAACCCATTCTGAAACAGGCACACAGGGTCAGAGATACGTTGAGCGATACACTGACCATGGTGCTGCTTGCATGCGTCCTTTTACGACCGATCCTGAATGTACGTGGGACATTGTCGCTAAGGGTCGCCCTGCCTTCCTCACTATAGTGAGCAAACTTCTTTCCATACCTGCAATTAAGACACATTTTCTTCACCAGAAGGTTGAATTTTAGAGCCAGGTGTCCCCCCCAAATCTTCTTGATAATACAATTACAAATTCAAATGTTTTTGTAGCACTGCAGCATACCCTTCCAGTCCAAAGTTTTCCACCAGGATAACACACCACCACCTTCTCAGGAGAGACATGTCATGCTAAAGAAAGAGCATCAATTTTCATTAAGTTTGTTATAGCATTTTAATGTGACTTCTTTCCTTAATACTTACAATGCTGAAGTCAAAGCTGGCCTCCATGGCAAAATACCAGGCATACTGTAATGAGAATTTTATTAGCACATGCAAGACATAATGTACACGTGACGGCTGGGTGTGACCCGGTCCTTTCACAAAATGGACACTGGAAGGTGTCCGAGTCCAATTTGTTGAGCTCTGGGCGTGCTCCATCACGGAGTGTTGTGTTGTTTGTCTATAGGTGAATACAATAGAATACACTTTAAGTGACTTTAATATTGGAAATAGTTAACTCCTTAAACAAGCAGCAATGGACTGGCCTGTATAATCCTATGGGACAAAGCTGGTCATACTTCCTCACTTTCAGAAGGTAACCCTTTAATGCACAAAACAACCTCTAGATTTCACTGTGGTTCGAACAGAAAGCCCTTCAGCTAGTTTAAATGTCAGGCCTACAGCATAAACCCCATCTAAAAACAGAGGCTCTGTCCTAATTACCTGATTGCATCCACCTGGGTTACTTGGCTCTACCCAATAACTACCATTTAACTTTAAACCACACTTAAAATAATAATTATACATATTTACATGTCTACAGTATAGGAGCTAATACATGTTTTCAATAAAAAACATTCAAATGTGAAAGACACCTTCAATTCATATTTAAAACTTACATAAAATCAGATTCTTGTAAAAATTAGAGTACATGCATGTTCAGTTAGCATATATGCTAAGTTAACTGAACGTCGAGCATGTCAAGCTAAGATATATATATATATATATATAGCAAAATAAACACAATTACACTGCGCTAAACAGCCACATCGACAAACAAACGAGAACCTAAATAGTATGTAATTATATCTAAAACCACAATACGTTAAGTACCTGTACTCGGTGCGCCATGTTGTTTGTTGTCTGTAAACCTCACGTGTTGGGCGTGCTCTCTTCTGACCATATTTGGAAGTACAACTTTTCGCGGCCGCAGCTAGACCCTTCTCAGCCACCGTAGTGTCGTATCAGGTGGGCGTGTCGTGTACCATCGTGTACTGGCCACGGCCGCAGCTAGACCCTTCTCTCTTCTTCTGTTCCCTTTAGTGTTTACTTCCTGTCTGTCTTCTTCTTCTGTTCCCCTTAGTGTTTACTTCCTGTCTGTCTTCTTCTTCTGTTCCCTTTCGTGTTTACTTCCTGTCTGTCTTCTTCTTCTGTTCCCCTTAGTGTTTACTTCCTGTCTGTCTTCTTCTTCTGTTCCCTTTCTTGTTTACTTCCTGTCTGTCTTCTTCTGCTGTTCCCTTTAGTGTTTACTTCCTGTCTGCTTTCTTCTTCTGTTCCCCTTAGTGTTTACTTCCTGTCTGTCTTCTTCTTCTGTTCCCTTTCATGGTTACTTCCTGTCTGTCTACTTCTTCTGTTCCCTTTAGTGTTTACTTCCTGTCTGTCTTCTTCTTCTGTTCCCTTTAGTGTTTACTTCCTGTCTGTCTTCTTCTGATTTCTCTGTCGCCAAGCTCTGAGTCTTTTAACCTCTTTCCTTTCTTGTTTTCTTCTTCGGGTGTCTTTTTCGTTCCTTACTAGAGACAGTTCTGCCGTAACAAATCCAAATTTAAAAATGAATATTGCATTGTGTTTTCTGATGAGTAAAAGGTATGTTTCCTTTAGTCACATACCGTAGATAAGAATTGGGTATTCAACTGAGGCATGTTACAAACAACATTGAATGTAACAAACCTGCCTGGTGTTTACGCTCCTCGGACATGATGCTAGAGGAGTGTGTGATGTGTGTACCTGTGTGTTGAAGTGCGGCCGGTGGAGAGATATTTGACCACTGTATGTCTGAGGAGCTGCTGCCAGAAGCCCAGATCACCAGACTCATCAGACAGACTCTGGAGGGGGTCCATCACCTGCACCAGAGCAGCCTGGTGCACCTGGACCTGAAGGTCTGCACACACTCTCTCACACACACACACACACACACACACACACACACACACACACACACACACACACACACACACACACACACACACACACACACACACACACACACACACACACACACACGAAGAAGCCTTGCGCAGGGCAAAGCTCAGCCGCACACTGTAACATCATTATGAAGGCATTGTGATGGTCTTTGTAAAGCAGCTTCAGTTTACAAAGTGCGTTGACTGACAAAGCACACGATGGAATAAAGGCCAAATAACAAGAGAAATGTAAACAGTGAAGCTTACAACAGCGACACAAAACAAAGGTTAGACACATGGTAGAGACAAGACAAACTATGATGAAAGATTTAAAAAAAGGAAATCAGATTTCAAGAAAAGAATGAATAAAAAGCAATTAAAAGACATCGCAAAAAAGAAACGATATAGCAATAGGATTGAAAAGAGGTAAGTGATTCTGTAAAGAAGGCAATGTCACTACACCCTGTAATCTGTACTGAGGCAGCTCACCTGAACACGCAGCAGCTGCCCAGGGCTTCACATGGTTCATGCATGTGTGGAGCCTGCGTTTCTGAGATCAGCTGGTCCTTCACACCCTTACCCAGTTAACAATTAGGCTGAATTACATACTTAAAAAATAAGGAATCTAAGCATTATTAATAAACAAAATAAAAAAACATCAGCTTACTTTAATCAGGCGCAACTGGAATAAATGATATCAAATATAACGATGCACCATCAGTTTCTGCGTTTGTCATAAGGGTTCATACATTTGTTTTCAAATCAAATCTATCCATACAAATATGAAACTCTAGGAAGGACATGGAGACTCTTGACGTATGAAATGACTGTCACTACAAGTCAAAGATCTGTCAACTCAAAGTGTTGTGACAGAATGAAGTGATAATGTCTTCAGGAGTAATGGTTGTAGAGCAGGGGCGCCCAATAGGTCGATCGCAGCAATCACACATCTCATAAAGCACATACTGAATGTGGAATCAGCTTTCATTGATAATAGCAGTGTTGACACAGTGTCATATGGTCAGTGTGCTCTCAGCACTTGTATAAATAATGTTCAGAACGGTAAACACACGTTACTGAGTACAGGTTCAAAGAGTTATAGTCTGTTATGTAATGCTCTGCATGCTGTTCACCTCTGCGCCTCGTTCTCCCTCAGCCGCAGAACATCCTGTTGACCTGCCTCTCTCCTCCGGGCGACATAAAGATCGTAGACTTCGGCCTGGCCCGCAGGCTGGGAGCGGTCGGAGAGCTCCGAGAGATCCTGGGAACGCCGGAGTATGTGGGTAAGCTGATGATGGTGAACACGCTCAGACCGGAGCAGAAGTTTTTCCCTGTACGATGTGAGGGTCTAAGGACAGAGGGTGTCGTTTTTCCTCACACTGATATTCTGAACAATCTGTGCTGTTAAACATCCACAGGTTCACAGAACATGTCAGATTTGACAGGTGAAACAGATAATGTCAACATTAGAAGAATGGAGCATAGTAAAAGTCATAGTGTTATAAAAAGTATGTATTGTCCTCACGTAGACCACAGAGCCCTGCTGTCATTGTCTGTAAGCGACCAGGTCCTAGATCAGCTGTAAAGGGACTCCCTACTTTATACAACTGAAACGGCTCCTCTCTCAAATAATGGCTGAGAGCTTCAACAGGCATACATTCTATCACACCATTTGATTGCATCTCACTGGGTAATATCTATGATTGATCTGAAATGGAAGTTCTTTGCTGTATTAGTTGTGAAACAGTGAGTGTGTCTTTGGGTCTCAGAGGATCAGCAGGGTGTGAGGAACAGGTTCCAGGTTCACAAACCCTGCTGTCAATCTATTTCACTCATTCAGCCCTGTGTGACTTTAATTGTTGTTTTGAATAACAACAAAGACACAACAGAAATATAAGACGTCAGTAGTGGTGACAAAAACAACAGCGGGTATGAAATGAAACAAGATATTACAAACCGGAGACATTCTTGTAATATTGAATGACGACAGACTTTTTGCTTCATGTCTTTCTTCAGCTCCAGAGATCCTGAACTATGAGCCCATCACAACTGCCACCGACCTGTGGTGAGTGGCAGACACTTTGTGACCAATGAAATACCATCATTTTACCTTTCAACAAAATGTCTTCAAACTAAAATGAAGGTTATCCATTACAGTGTAAAACCACACGCCTCTAAGTAGCTCTGCTAAAGCTAATGGCTGTTTACACGTTGGATCATTATTTTAATAGTCGCCTTTGTTCTCACGTTGGCCAAAGTTATGAAAATAGGACTTTTTATAGAGTGAATGAGCCACAGCTCCTCCACATGCTCTGACTCTTCTCCATGTGTTCCTCAGGAGTGTGGGGGTGATCACCTACATGCTCGTGACGGGCGAGTCTCCGTTTGTCGGTGACGACAAGCAGGAGACGTACCTGAACGTATCACAGGTGAACGTGGACTACAGCATGGAGGCCTTCTCCAGAGTGTCCGAGCTCGCTGTGGACTTCATCCGCAAGCTGCTGGTCAAAACGCCAGAGTGAGTGAGCTCAGCTCAGACACAAAGATGAGGGCATTTTCCACAAGGTGGAAAAATACCCCAGGGTAACATCCAAGTTAAACTGAGAGGGTATTACAGGATTCTTGCCCAATAATGCCAAAAAGATACCCTCTACCTTGAACGTGGTTCTCCAGGTCCTTCGGTCCCTTGGTGTCACTTTGAACATACTGCAGGTGTTAGTGTTACATGGTGCTTTCTCCACATCGTCTCCTGTAAACAACCCATTTATTCACTTTGCGTTGACAAATGAACACGACCAAATGAAAGTAAATAAAGCACATCTAAGTCTTTCTGTTCCTATGGACCTGCTACATGTTGTGGAGAAAACATACAAACATAAACAACATCAAATATTTCTCTTTACTTTCTCTTGGTCATGTCTTTAGTGGCATTTCATGTTTTCTATAACTAACCGAATAACTAACCCTGTACTGAAGGTGACTGTTTGTCCCCCCCCCCAGGGACAGGCCCACCGCTGCAGAGTGTATGAGCCACCCCTGGCTGTGGCAGCTGTGTCTGAGCCCCGAGCCCGCATCCACCCGCTCTGTTCGGGAGAGAAGCTGCGGCACCAAGTGGGGGGCCCCAGCCGAGGACCCCGAGGACAAGGAGAACTTCCTGGAGTCGCCCCACTCGCACGCTAAAAAGTTTCGCTTCGACGAGGAAAGGCCCGCCGCTGGAGACGGTGACTTTTGAAAAGTAAAAGGTGGAAACAGGAGGAATGCAGGCGGGGGCCTCTTCCTGTGAGCTTTTAAATCATTTTAAACCTCCAGAAAACCAGCTGTCTGTCACCATTCTAAGTACTTAAATTGTGTTTATATTTCACTAATAGCTCAATTCCATGATGGACCTTTCAGACCAAAGATAACCAGCTACATCTTGAGATCCATCACTGATAAAAAGTGTGACAATTGTACAGAAGGTTTAACCTTAAGTATTTCAAACCTTTCCTAATAATCATGTAGCTGTTGTCAGCCCCCTCTGTGTCAGTGTCTGGCTGCTCCTGTGCTGATGGGGGCTAGTGGGGACTGTTTCTAGGGAAATCTATGCAACTCTTATGTCGTGCATTTTCAAATCTATTTTCTCCATAAAGCATTTAATAGCGCTCTGCCTTAAAGTGGGAAGTGAAAAGTGTTCCTAGTCACTGCAGCTTCAGCAGAAAGGTGATATTCAGATAAGCACCAGTGTAAAGGGGAAGGCTGACCTTATCTGCATTATAGGAAGCCCTTTGACTTTGGTTACATGTGATTCAAGTCCCTAAAACATGCTGCTGTCGATAACTACACACTGTTTTGAAGCTGCTTGGACTTTAAACAGAACCAGCAGGATAACACGCATGCATTACATTCCATATGTTTGGGTTGAAATGAAGCTCAGGTTTGTAGATAAAACTCATTATTATTAAGTCCAACAATAGCATAGGTCCCTCCCAAAGACCTGAACGGCTTCCACTTGAAATCCACTTTTTTACTGCTTCAAAGAAGGGCTGAACATGAGCAATAATGACTCGGCATTCCTGTTTATCCTGACATAGAAAGTTCAAACTAGCGGCTGAGAGAACAGTGAGTCATGCAGCCGTTCACACACCACGCCCGCACATACTCACATCACTTCCTCAGCTGCGAAGTTCCTCTCTGTTAGCCGGAGACACGCGACTTCAGCACTTACCTCATCAGCACACGTATTGAAGTGATGAGCCCAAAGGCCAGCCATCACTGAAGCTGTGCTCTGCAGCCCCTCCAAGCCATTCACTTTCCTTCATGACGCCAGCGCTCAATGTATTCCTGTTCACTCATCTCAGGGCATGCTGCGCTCTCTCTGCTCACTTTGTTTTCTTAATGTTATTCTTATAGGCCTATTATTATTATTATTATTATTATTATTTATGTGCTGGACTCATATTTTTATGTAAATAATGTGCTCATGTGTCTTATTAGGAAGTGTGAGAGGATGATGGTGTTATTTAAAACGAGCTGTTCCAGTGTGATGAAAGAATACATAGTTTGACTGCAGTGAGTTGGGAAGATGGAAGTGAAGGACAGATTGTTAAGGTGGTAACCAGGAAGTAAAGCGAGAGGAGGTCAGGAGGAAGACTGGAAATATGTGTATAGTTCTGGGGTATTCCTAATGAAGTTGTGATAAGTGTAAAGATGTATGTAGGGATGATTTGGGTTTTAGAAAGAGATGTGAGATCTGAGGTGCAGCTGCTCCTCCACTCAAACATGCGTCCTCTGTTCCGAGGTGCCAAAGCCAATGAGAGCTCATTGTGTTGTTTGTTGTCGTCACCAGCTGGTACCATGGCCTGTGTGTGGGAGGGTGTCTCCAGCCACAGCCATGCTGTCATTCTTCACAAACTGGAGCACACCACACTGTTAAAGTGTTCCTCTGGACGGGTATTTGATCCTCAGAGGTGGATGGTTCCATTCGGGCTGGTTGGAAGGATTTCCTCCAGACAGCTGGGAAATCATTCTGAGTTTATACAAGAGCCAGAGCTCTTCTGATACTGTAACAGGAAACAAGCTTGAATCTGAATTCATCTGAAATATAAACTTTTCTAATACCTCAAGTTGGAAAAAAGTGATTTGAAACAGGAAGTGTGTGTGTGTGCTGAATGACACTGGGTTACACTCAAAAACAGCCACAAAGACATGTTCCAGATGTTTATTTTGCATTTTATATTTGTTCTTTTATGTATGAGCATTCTGATTGCATCTGAAATGACAAAAAAAAGACATAACCCTTATTGTTTCCTATTCTGATCAACTGCAGGCTCATATGTAGGCATCTCAAAGCAAACTGAATCGCTCATTAAAGGTTGTAGAACACATCTGACTGTCTCTGTCTGTTTCTTGCCTCGAGTCCACCATACTTCCACCTCACTGCTGCCCCCTGCTGGAACTGTCCTGTATGAAGCTACACCATCTGTGGTGTTCAACAGTGACTAACATATTATATATTAGCAACCAGGACACAATATCATGGTGACAGTGAATACCAATTAGCAAGCAGAGGATTATTAAGGAGTTACTTTGGTTGGTCAATAACTTCAAAGATAATGGAATCTCCTTGCATCCACATTGTAAGTAGTAAACACAATGGAATGGTCTGAAGTGACACTCAGCTGAATGAGTGGTCAGCGTAGTGCAAAGAAGCTTACAGAGGTCATATCCACTGGAAAACATAGTACAGAATACATTCAAACCTATTTGATTTGAATGAAAAGCTTGTGGCTATGATTCAACAGTTCGTTTAGCCATGAAAAAAAAATCATTGATGAGATAGTTTGGTATTTTGTGAGGATAAGATCCATCGAATAGACAGCATGTGAACCTGCTCTGTTTATAATTCAAATAAAACACGTACAATTCAAAAGTTTGTCATTAAAGAGCCGGCTGTGAAAGTCTAAGAATACTGCTTCACGGAGTTCCTTGTCAAAGTCGAAGACAACAGCTGACAACATCTCCCGTCTACGTGCACACGGTCATCAGCAGATGGACTTTAAAGCTTGCTGAATGATCATGAGAGGTGAGGGAAAGCTCCAGAACAGAAAGTAACTGGAATGTCATTTTTAAACAAAAACATATGATTATTGGTGAACAATACATCGTATGCATCAAACTACAGGACAGACAACAGAACTTTCTCAAACTAGTTGACCAAGTAAGGCCCAGCATTTAAACGGAAGTCAAGAATCCCTACAATTAAAGTCTCAAAAAGACACTTCATGTACACCTGAGAAGATAACATTGCTCATAAACAACAACAATCATTCATGTTGGAACCAAACTCTACTCCAAATCAGATGTGCATTCTTGGTTGGGGGGTTCAACAGAAGAAAGGACGAACAGCAGCAGGTGCCAGGAGCAGCTAATAGGACTCTCACAAGCTAAAGTAAACTCAGAACTCCTGGATGACCCTGAAGTGGCTCTGGATGGAGGGGGGCTCGCCCTCAAAGTGCAGCTTCTTGCTGGGACAGGCCCCAAACTCTTCCAGGGTTTTGATGAAGAGCGCGTGCTCGCGGCCCACCCAGGCCCGCATGGGGTCGCACACCTCGTAGGGGGTGACGTGAGCGTGAAGGGACACCCTGCTGGAGGCCAGCTCCTTCAGCACCCGCTTGTTGGTCACCCAGGTCTCACTGCCCCCCGGGTGCCCCCCATCCAGCCAGTACATGTCAGAGACGCTCTTCACAAAGTGAGACATATCGGGGTCGGCACGGGCCCCCGCCAGCTCGTACGCAACCTGGTTGAGCACCACGCATCCTTTGCTGAATCCCACCAGTGTGAGGGAGAACCCTGAGGGGACGCCGTCAGCCCCCCCCTGTGGCTGCAGCGGGTCTGGCAGGTTGGCTCGCTGCATGCCGTGACTCAGCAGGGCCCTGCAACATCACAAACAGAGCTGAGTCAGCACAACACTCTCAGCCTGCAGTAACCTGTAGTGTGGAGCCTGTCAGAGAGACACAAGGAGGATGAAAGCCTCTTTAATGGTCACAAATACATGCACAGGGCGACTGTGGCTGTGAGGGGGTGCGGTCGTCTTTCAACCAGGAGGTTGTGGGTTCGCTCCCAGCCATGCAGTCACCATGTCGATGTATCCTTGAGCAAGATACTTAACCCTGAGTTGCTCCCGATGGCATGGCCAACGGTGTGTGAATGTGTGTGAATGTTAGGTCCTAGAGTAAGATACACTGCTCTGGGTGAATGTTAGGTCCTAGAGTAAGGTACACTGCTCTGGGTGAATGTTAGGTCCTAGAGTAAGATACACTGCTCTGGGTGAATGTTAGGTCCTAGAGTAAGATACACTGCTCTGGGTGAATGTTAGGTCCTAGAGTAAGATACACTGCTCTGGGTGAATGTTAGGTCCTAGAGTAAGATACACTGCTCTGTGTGAATGTTAGGTCCTAGAGTAAGGTACACTGCTCTGTGTGAATGTTAGGGTCCTAGAGTAAGATACACTGCTCTGGGTGAATGTTAGGTCCTAGAGTAAGATACACTGCTCTGGGTGAATGTTTAGGTCCTAGAGTAAGATACACTGCTCTGGGTGAATGTTAGGTCCTAGAGTAAGATACACTGCTCTGGGTGAATGTTAGGTCCTAGAGTAAGGTACACTGCTCTGGGGTGAATGTTAGTCCTAGAGTAAGGTACACTGCTCTGGGTGAATGTTAGGTCCTAGAGTAAGGTACACTGCTCTGGGGTGAATGTTAGGTCCTAGAGTAAGGTACACTGCTCTGGGTGAATGTTAGGTCCTAGAGGTAAGATACACTGCTCTGGGTGAATGTTAGGTCCTAGAGTAAGGTACACTGCTCTGGGTGAATGTTAGGTCCTAAGAGTAAGATACACTGCTCTGGGTGAATGTTAGGTTCCTAGAGTAAGATACACTGCTCTGGGTGAATGTTAGGTCCTAGAGTAAGGTACACTGCTCTGTGTGAATGTTAGGTCCTAGAGTAAGGTACACTGCTCTGTGTGAATGTTAGGTCCTAGAGTAAGGTACACTGCTCTGTGTGAATGTTAGGTCCTAGAGTAAGATACACTGCTCTGGGTGAATGTTAGGTCCTAGAGTAAGGTACACTGCTCTGGGTGAATGTTAGGTCCTAGAGTAAGGTACACTGCTCTGGGTGAATGTTAGGTCCTAGAGTAAGGTACACTGCTCTGGGTGAATGTTAGGTCCTAGAGTAAGGTACACTGCTCTGTGTGAATGTTAGGTCCTAGAGTAAGGTACACTGCTCTGGGTGAATGTTAGGTCCTAGAGTAAGATACACTGCTCTGGGTGAATGTTAGGTCCTAGAGTAAGATACACTGCTCTGGGTGAATGTTAGGTCCTAGAGTAAGATACACTGCTCTGGGTGAATGTTAGGTCCTAGAGTAAGGGTACACTGCTCTGGGTGAATGTTAGGTCCTAGAGTAAGATACACTGCTCTGGGTGAATGTTAGGGTCCTAGAGTAAGATACACTGCTCTGGGTGAATGTTAGGTCCTAGAGTAAGATACACTGCTCTGGGTGAATGTTAGGTCCTAGAGTAAGATACACTGCTCTGGGTGAATGTTAGGTCCTAGAGTAAGATACACTGCTCTGGGTGAATGTTAGGTCCTAGAGTAAGATACACTGCTCTGGGTGAATGTTAGGTCCTAGAGTAAGGTACACTGCTCTGTGTGAATGTTAGGTCCTAGAGTAAGATACACTGCTCTGGGTGAATGTTAGGTCCTAGAGTAAGGTACACTGCTCTGGGTGAATGTTAGGTCCTAGAGTAAGGTACACTGCTCTGGGTGAATGTTAGGTCCTAGAGTAAGGTACACTGCTCTGTGTGAATGTTAGGTCCTAGAGTAAGGTACACTGCTCTGGGTGAATGTTAGGTCCTAGAGTAAGGTACACTGCTCTGGGTGAATGTTAGGTCCTAGAGTAAGATACACTGCTCTGGGTGAATGTTAGGTCCTAGAGTAAGATACACTGCTCTGTGTGAATGTTAGGTCCTAGAGTAAGATACACTGCTCTGGGTGAATGTTAGGTCCTAGAGTAAGGTACACTGCTCTGGGTGAATGTTAGGTCCTAGAGTAAGATACACTGCTCTGGGTGAATGTTAGGTCCTAGAGTAAGATACACTGCTCTGGGTTGAATGTTAGGTCCTAGAGTAAGATACACTGCTCTGGGTGAATGTTAGGTCCTAGAGTAAGATACACTGCTCTGGGTGAATGTTAGGTCCTAGAGTAAGGTACACTGCTCTGGGTGAATGTTAGGTCCTAGAGTAAGGTACACTGCTCTGTGTGAATGTTAGGTCCTAGAGTAAGGTACACTGCTCTGGGTGAATGTTTAGGTCCTAGAGTAAGGTACACCTGCTCTGGGTGAATGTTAGGTCCTAGAGTAAGGTACACTGCTCTGGGTGAATGTTAGGTCCTAGAGTAAGGTACACTGCTCTGGGTGAATGTTAGGTCCTAGAGTAAGGTACACTGCTCTGGGTGAATGTTAGGTCCTAGAGTAAGGTACACTGCTCTGGGTGAATGTTAGGTCCTAGAGTAAGATACACTGCTCTGTGTGAATGTTAGGTCCTAGAGTAAGGTACACTGCTCTGGGTGAATGTTAGGTCCTAGAGTAAGGTACACTGCTCTGGGTGAATGTTAGGTCCTAGAGTAAGGTACACTGCTCTGGGTGAATGTTAGGTCCTAGAGTAAGATACACTGCTCTGGGTGAATGTTAGGTCCTAGAGTAAGATACACTGCTCTGTGTGAATGTTAGGTCCTAGAGTAAGATACACTGCTCTGGGTGAATGTTAGGTCCTAGAGTAAGGTACACTGCTCTGGGTGAATGTTAGGTCCTAGAGTAAGGTACACTGCTCTGGGTGAATGTTAGGTCCTAGAGTAAGGTACACTGCTCTGGGTGAATGTTAGGTCCTAGAGTAAGGTACACTGCTCTGGGTGAATGTTAGGTCCTAGAGTAAGATACACTGCTCTGTGTGAATGTTAGGTCCTAGAGTAAGATACACTGCTCTGTGTGAATGTTAGGTCCTAGAGTAAGGTACACTGCTCTGTGTGAATGTTAGGTCCTAGAGTAAGGTACACTGCTCTGGGTGAATGTTAGGTCCTAGAGTAAGGTACACTGCTCTGGGTGAATGTTAGGTCCTAGAGTAAGGTACACTGCTCTGGGTGAATGTTAGGTCCTAGAGTAAGATACACTGCTCTGTGTGAATGTTAGGTCCTAGAGTAAGGTACACTGCTCTGGGTGAATGTTAGGTCCTAGAGTAAGGTACACTGCTCTGTGTGAATGTTAGGTCCTAGAGTAAGGTACACTGCTCTGGGTGAATGACATGTGCTTTGAGGGGTCTTAAAGACTGGATAAAGCGCTATATAAGTACAGTCCATTTACCATTTGACCTCTGCATTTCAACCCATCCTAGTGCTAGGAGCTGTAGTGTGTGCTACATGTTGGCTCAGCCTGAGTCCACATCAGCGTCTTGTCAATAGTTTCTAGTGAGCGCCGTCACAAGCAGCCACGGAAAAACGTGGAGCTTCTGAGCGCTTTGAGCTGGAAATACTTTTACGTTTGAAGAAAAGTGCAGGTAATATCAGTGTAGGAATTGGAGGAGAAGCTAGTTTTGACCGTGTCTTTCAGACGGAAACGATATCAAATAAGTGTAAGAGCAAGAATCTTGCAATTTGTTATTATTATGTGGAAGAACAATGTCAAACAGAAATATTCTTTCTGATGAATGGCTGGGAGGAGGCTCCAGCTCCCCGTCAGCCCCCCCTACAGAAACAGACGCTCTGTGGACCCAGGGCCGGATCTGATGGGAGAACAGAAGATTATGAAGACAAACAGACCTGAGGTGACGGAAGGATCCACAGTCAGCAGAGTAGGGCCCGTGCTCGGGGGCCCCGAACATGTTGCTGTCCACGAAGTTCACATAGCAGCTGAACTTGTGGAGGTGCATGCGTGAGGCCCGCACCACCCAGACGTGTCGGTCGGGGAAGCGGCGACCCAGAGTGAGGGCCACCTGCTCCAGACTCCAGGAGAGCCACGGGGCCCCGTCAGGCTGCAGGGACATCTCCTCCTGGAAGTTCTGCACACAACACACAGAGAGAGGCTGGACACACTGAAACACATCACATGCTCTGCACTGTGTCCAACACTACAGGGACCACTGCCTCCATCACACTGGCAGCCTCACATGAGCTCAGAGTCCACAGCTCTGCAAGAACTAAATAGTGCCATTACCTAAACGTGTGTGTGTGTGTGTGTGTGTGTGTGTGTGTGTGTGTGTGTGTGTCTCTCTAGAAGACAGCAGGAATCTCCAAAGCAAGTTTATATGAGTTGAGTTTGGAAATGGAAGGAGACTGTCAAGTTAGCCCTGTTGCTGTTTTACGTTAAGTGTATGCACTTGGTATTACGGTAAGAGCGGGTAATTGACCTTCTGTTGAACGTAGAGGCAATTTCTTGAATAAGTCGTCAATCAGCTGGTGAATAATAAATAAATGCATCCAAATAAGTACAACACAATGAACCCATGGAGTCAAGAAGAGGACATAACACCTGCATTTTAGTTGTGTGAATAACCAACAATTGTAGGTCAAACATAGGACTCAATCTGATGACACCTATAAGGAGTCACATGATGCGTGCAAGGTTTTCACATCAGAAACACTCATGCCATTACCTAGAAACACATATTTCAGCATCAGTGAGCCATATAGTAGCACATGAAAGAAATACACCAGGACATCAATTGTATCTTCAATAATATACTATAATAACTAAATCAGATCAAATACATATTTCTTAGTAAATCAGCCCGTTGTTATTGTGTGGCTTCATAAACTCAAGTCCACGATTCAAACATTAGTGGGTGGAGTGCTGGAATGTAACTACATGTACTCAACACTGCACTAAAGTACACATTCAAAGTACTTTGCTTTTACTTGATTGAGTATCATCATTTTGGACAGTATACTACCACAGTTTTACTTCACACATTCACACTTTCAAGTCAAAACCAAGTGTCCCCAACGTTGACCATTGTGACTGATTGTGATGTGTTGAAAACCGTTATAATAAAATATACTATTTGAAATCATTTTCACAATTCTGAAAACATTGCCTGCAACGTCTCTGTTAGTTGTTGGTTGAGTGATAAGAACTATGATGAACTCAACACCACGTGGGAACGCACAGCAGTTAAGCTCTTCTGGCAGACCATCCCTGACAACCTCTCCCTGTTGCTGCATGCCTCTTCTTCCACCCTTTGTTTACTAGGAGACATTTCCAATGTGAACACCAACGTTCCATCAAGTAGAACTCTGTCCATAGCCCTAATCATTGCCAAACCAACTATCCTCATGATTCGGAAGTCACGACATAAAAGCAATATCACAATTTGGAGAAAGCTGCTAATGGGTTCAATGGAAACAACAAACCACTGATTTTGATGCAATCGGGAACGCATTCATTGATACATTTCAATCATAATCCTCAATCAGCCACCACCCCTTTCTACTTCTTTAAGGTCATGCTACTATTTATATGCCCCCCCCTTCCTGGGATATATGACTATTATATTGTTACTCATTTCATTTGAATTATAATTGTGTCATGTATTACTCTCTGTTTGTCTAATCCCCCAGGCGCATGCACACAGGGAAGAAACACTTCACGATGATGTTTAATGTAAGCCATATGCACAGGATATTAGTGAATCGAGAGCCAATGACTGCCTAATCTGCATCAGAGTGTGGGTGCTAATCTGTTCAACTTTACGCACAAACCGAGGTAGTATGAGTCATAACATCTTCCAGTAAAAAAGATCCTGCTTTGGCTTCAATGTCTGAATCTACTATCATTTCAATATGTTGTGATGTTTCTTACATTGTTTTGCATTTGAAGTAACATGAAAACTCTCCCTTTGAGGCAGGAGCCATGCAGTCTTCATCAATATGTGTGTTCTTTGGATAATCTCTCTTCCTGTGAACATTCACCTCTCTGTATGTCATCCAGCTGAGGCTCAGTCACACAAGCAACGCAGCCATGCAGCTTCAGAGCGCACACACACACACACACACAACCACACACACACACACACACACACACACACACACACACACACACACACACACACACACACACACACACACACACACACACACACACACACACACACCACACACACACACACACACACACACACACACACACACACACACACACACACACACACACACACACACACACACACACACACACACACGTATATTTAGTTATTTGTCTTGTATACTTGTAAATGCTCCTTATTGTCTTCAGTGTATATGTGACACTGTACGTGTATGCACTTGTCTTGTAACTCCTATATCGCTAAATAAAAAATAAAAAGTGACTAAAATCACTCAGTTAGGCCAGCCATCACCTCTCTGTTGGATAGCCTGAGGTCACCACACACTGCTTATAGTATGTGTCTAACCTCCATCCCACTCACTTGGATATCCCCGTGAAAAAACACCACATGGCTGTTGCCTCTCCCCTCCCCCGGCTCAGTGGCAGCTTCGGGCCGGAGCAGCAGCAGGTCGTTCACTCGGCTCGGCTCGGCTCCGGGTACCGCCAATAGCTTCTGGAGCCTCTGCTCCGGGCTCCCCGGGGGTTCAGAGGGTGTCATGGTTGATACAGAGGACATCGTTTTTGCCACAGATAATAGAGTGAACCTAACTATCAACGCTAGCATGGACTCTAAATAAGAATCGGATTTGTTGTCCTCTCTGCAGTCATTCCATGGTGCGGCTGTCAGCTAGCTAACAGATCACTGTCACTGTTAGCATCTCGTTATCTGCTGCTAACGTCAAAACAAGGCGCCTGTAAGTAGCTGTAGCCGAAATGCTTATAATTTCACACTATTCTATATCCGCTGGCAGTCCTTTGCAGTTCCAGAATCTCCCTATAATATACTTAATTCTGACAGTAATGGGTAGTTTTGTCCACGCAGAGGCGCTGTTTATCAGACAGCCAGCAAAGCCAGAGCTAACTGCCAGCAAACCGCTAGCACTTCTGCGCACGTCTTTTTTTTCCTGATTTCAAAGATAGGTTAGTGTGTCGAGATCATATACTCCTATCGACTTCCGTTTGGACTATTCAGTCAACCACAACAGACCATTCAGTCAGTCGAAGGCTATCATTGAATAAATATGAAACAAATATAAACATAAATATTACATAAAACATTTCAAGCAACAGCAGGAAACAACACACTCTATCATCATTTATTAATGTCTTTCGGGAACCATTTATATAAAAAAAGAAAGTAAGCCAATGTAAGCATAACATTCCTCTAAGAAAATTAGAAAGACATCCATATGAACAATATTCTTAACGGTATAAACATAAACGTATGCATATATCAAACAATAGGCCTACAAAATAATTCACAAAATCGAGCAAAGAAAAAACAATTAGGCTTTATTGACAGTGACATCATGGTGCAAAATGGCATTGTCCAACCCATTAGGTTGGAAACAGTAGTGAACCATCTTGCACTGAAGTCTGCATGTTCAAATAGTCGTTCATCGACTCTGGCACCAGCTGCACTAAAGTTAGTTCTCTGTTTGTTTTAATGCACTGACCATGTTAATGGTGAAAGACTATTCAATGTAACGCAGGTATCACAAATTCCATGGAAGGATTATTTTGGTACATTTATATTTTAAAATTGCAGATACAGTGAGTTAGCTTATTTCAGCATGGACTTTGAACATGTTTTGTAACTGTAGGAAACAAACTGTCAGCACACTTGATAATTCCAACAGGCTGCACCGAGGCAATTTTCTGGAGATTTCAAGAACTGAGTGTTCAATTCAGCAGTTTATGGTTGCCAAACATTTGGTAAATGACTTTATTGCCAAAACTTAACAGATACAGTAGACCAAATACAAACGTTATTGACTTAAATGCTTATGGTGACACATTTAAAAATGCAGGTAAGTCCATAGTATACATTTGTTTTAATTTGGCCACAAAAGACAATTATGGAATATACCTTGAATGCTAATTCATACCAAATTGAGAGCAGTTATCAAAGTAACAGTAACTGTAGATACACAGTAGAGTCTGTGCAAAGTTTGATAGCAAAAGCTACCATTAGATCATGATACCAGAACAAGTAATGCTGTAGAAGCAAAGACACATGTTCAAGAATTTGACTTTAACATTAGATATTATCTTGGCTTTGTTCGGGTGTAAGTGGAATATTGAATGGGCGGCTGTTCTTCAGCCTGTGTTAACTTGAGTCTGGTCCTTGCCCTTCCTTTCCCCATCCCCTCTGAGCAGCTGCAGCATGGCGGCCTGTTCTCTGGGCAACAGACTGGTGGCGTGTCTCCTCAACGTGTCTGAGGCTCGCAGCAAAGACCTGGTGGAGACTGTGGCCAAGGCAGCCTTATTCAACACTGAAGGTAAGGACAATTCTATTTGTACCCTGCCTCAGAGTCCTGCACGGGTCTGATTTTCAAGACCTGCTCCCGCCCCGCACCCGCGACATGCAATACCGAACCCGCCCCGCTACCCGCACATATTGCCAATTAGTTCCCCAACCCGACCCGACCCGTCGGCACAAGATCCGCAACCCGTCCCGAACCTGAACCCGCACTCCCGCAGTTGCATATATGTCTCAAAAAGCGTGGGATGTTGGTTATTTTCTCCATCTAGGATGACACCAAAAGCCTCCCAGACGTTGGATTTCGTTCTTGAGGAAGTGTTATTGAAAATGCTGTATTCTCCGCTAGAGAGCTTCACCTCAGCCATTTAGAATGTGGCGCGCTCAGCAGCAGATTGATGCGCTGCATATGATTATGCACGGTCCCGCGGGGGAGAGGTCTGAGGATTTAAACATTAAACTAAATTATTATTATTTTAATATACAGTGGGGCAAAAAAGTATTTAGTCAGCCACCAATTGTGCAAGTTATCCCACTTAAAAAGATGAGAGAGGCCTGTAATTTTCATCCTATGGTACGCTTCAACTATGAGAGACAGAATGGGGGGAAAGAATCCAGGAAATCACATTGTAGGATTTTTAATGAATTAATTGGTAAACTCCTCGGTAAAATAAGTATTTGGTCACCTACAAACAAACAAGATTTCTGGCTCTCACAGACCTGTAACTTCTTCTTTAAGAGCCTCCTCTGTCCTCCACTCGTTAACTGTATTAATGGCACCTGTTTGAACTCGTTATCAGTATAAAAGACCTGTCCACAACCTCAAACAGTCACATTCCAAACTCCACTATGGCCAAGACCAAAGAGCTGTCAAAGGACACCAGAAACAAAATTGTAGACCTGCACCAGGCTATGGAGTTATATTTGTGCCTCTATCCTGAGCACGCAATGAAACATGTTGAGCATAGAAAATGCTATTGAGCGCGCACTTGAACAGTTTTGAGCACAGAGAAATATATTTTCTCTCGTAAAACTCCTGCTCCGTGCACAAGCAGACCGCTGCACGCGCTCTCTCTCCCCCGCTCGCTCGACCTCTCCAGCCTGTGCGCGCTCAGCTTTGCCTGCGCTCGCTCAAGTTGTCACAGCGTTACAAATGTGCCACAAAACCAACCAATCGGAGAACTCGAGAAGGTCAATTCTGATTGGCTGGTCGTCTCCAATCATATCTTCTATCTGAGATGAGAGAGGGATTTTCGGTTGCCATCGGGCTGTTGACGTTCTTATTACACATCTATCGTTGACATTTACAGGACATGACAGACTCGAATGAAGAGAATAGCACGCCACAGTGTCAGGTGAGTTATACATTTCTAGTTTTCTGATATCACGTTATTGTTTGCAATGCCTGAGTTTGCTAGCCGGCAACATAGCTATAGGGGTAGTTTAAGCAAACCGCTAACAAACCGTAGCATACATGTAGCTACATGAACCCTTCTGAGGTATTGATTACTTGCTATAAGCATTAGAGGTGGCAGAATGACAAAACCTGTTTCTCTCTCTATCACAATGTTGGGTTGACCAGAACCTGGACCAACTTCTGTTTCCTGTTCTACAATGGGCATATGCTTGCGTTAATTTTCAACCGGACAGATGAGGCTAGGATACCGGCTAAAGTTAGCAACACACATTAACCATGAACAGCCTAATAATCCGTTCTCTTAATGTTATTTCTTCCAACGTTGTGGAATTAGAGAAAAGGGGCTTCTTAACGTGCTTTTATCCGGGGTGGAGGGAGTTACATATTAACATTGGGGCGTGTGATTGTAGTGGGTGGAGAAATGAGGATATCCATCTTGGAGTTCAAGCTAGTATAATATAGTTAACGTTACACAATAATAAGGAAGAGAGCTATTTGTGTGATACATCGCTATTGATATGGATTTAGAGTGGATATTTGAGACTTCTAAACAGTAAACAAAAACATAACTTATGGGTGAGTGTTTTTAGCAGTCATATTATGTCCTTGTGATTCTGTTGATTATTACCTGTCTGTATTATGTTGCAGCTCAGCTGATTTTGGATTGATGGCAAAGGGCGAGGGACTTAAGTGAGAGTGAAAACACAAGGTAAGTTTAAAATAGGTCAGCAATGTCCCACCCTATTGCTAGATGTATCTAACCCTTCTCCTGTCTCCCTCTCTCAGCACAAGAACCCCAGGGGGATTCCATGGAGCCTGAAGACCTGCAATGAGACCCTCACCCTGCACCTGAGTCTCAACTCCCAGAGTTTTGCAAGCCTCTCCCTGTTCCTTATTTTGATTAAACAGACGTTAAGCTTCCCAATGGTGTGGTCTTCGTTTTGTGAAAAATATGATTACCTCACATATGTTGTTGCTGTTGTTGTCTTTTGTGATAATTAAATTGCTCCTGCTGACTTGAGCCAGCCATTCTTTCCTCCTCTCTGTGTCAGTGGGGAAACCTTACATTCATACTCCTTTCTCTGAGCGCTTGGAGCATCCCTAGGCAGCACAGCAAACCATGGGGGAGACGATATGCCAGGACAACACAGAGGAAAAGGCACAGACAAACGGCATGATATGCTATTCAATGTTTATTGAATTCCATTTATTTACAATGGATGTTCCTAAAACAACACATTTAACATCATCAACATCATCATCATGCTGCTGCTGCTAGTGCTTTGACTCATTGTGCTGTCAGTTGACAATCATTGATAGGCACCTGTGGGTCTCCTGTCCTGTCTGAAAGTCATAAAGATTACATTAGTACTTTAGATTACTTGTGTCCTCAATTACCAGGGGATTACTAAAACCACCATGAATTAAAGAAATGGTAGAAATGTATCTAATCAGAATTTTTAAACCTTCCTTCCCCTCCCTCTAAATATATCAATAAACATTAGGATGTGATGCTCCTGACTACCATACAGGTTTAAGAAGATAATATTTGTTTTAAAGAATTCAAAGCAATAAACAACAGGCTCTTTAACCAAGGCAATGTTAGCCTAACATGTATGTTAACAGGTAAGATAGCTGTTCACACTATGTATATTTTCTACTTTCTACGTTGTAATGCTATGTTATTTCTATTTAAGATGTTTACATTTTCGATTGTTTAATTCTAGTCTTTTAACTGTCTAATGTACAATGCCTCCTTGTCTTTTGCTGCTGCAGCGTAAACATTTCCCCAATTGGTATCAATAAAGTACTTCTTATTTTATCTTAATCCTCAAATATTAGCACATTTTAAAAAAAAAACACACACATTGATGTAACTACATACACATATCAATATGTTGTATAAATATTGCAAATCAAATCCTTTATTGATCACTAATTACCAAAAATTGCATTTCTATCCTGTTATTAATGCATTCAAATCGTGATTCAAATGGCCCGCCACGAACTTCCGGGAACTTTCTGAGTCTCTCTGAACCACGTGACAATCAAGCATTTTGGACTTCCGCTGTAGCAACACTTCTCTCTACATGGCGCTGGACCAGCCAATCAGAATTGACCTTCTCGAGTTCTCCGATTGGTTGGTTTTGTGGCACATTTGTAACGCTGTGACAACTTGAGCGAGCGCAGGCAAAGCTGAGCGCGCGCAGGCTGGAGAGGTCGAGCGAGCGGGGGAGAGAGGGCGTGTGCAGCGGTCTGCTTGCGCACGGAGCAGGAGTTTTATGAGAGAAAATATATTTCTCTGTGCTCAAAACTGTTCAAGTGCGCGCTCAATAGCATTTTCTATGCTCAATAGCATTTTCTATGCTCAACATGTTTCATTGCGTGCTCAGGATAGAGGCACAAATATAACGCCATACCAGGCTGGGAAGACTGAATCTGCAATAGGTAAGCAGCTTGGTTTGAAGAAATCAACTGTGGGAGCAATTATTAGAAAATGGAAGACATACAAGACCACTGATAATCTCCCTCGATCTGGGGCTCCACGCAAGATCTCATCCCGTGAGGTCAAAATGATCACAAGAACGGTGAGCAAAAATCCCAGAACCACACGGGGGGGATCTAGTCAATGACCTGCAGAGAGCTGGGACCAAAGTAACAAAGGCTACCATCAGTAACACACTACGCCGCCAGGGACTCAAATCCTGCAGTGCCAGACGTGTCCCCCTGCTTAAGCCAGTACATGTCCAGGCCCGTCTGAAGTTTGCTAGAGAGCATTTAGATGGGAGAATGTCATATGGTCAGATGAAACCAAAATAGAACTTTTTGGTAAAAACTCAACTAGACGTGTTTGGAGGAGAAAGAATGCTGAGTTGCATCCAAAGAACACCATACCTACTGTGAAACATGGGGGTGGAAACATCATGCTTTGGGGCTGTTTTACTGCAAAGGGACCAGGACGACTGATTCGTGTAAAGGAAATAATGAATGGGGCCATGTATCGTGAGATTTTGAGTGACAACCTCCTTCCATCAGCAAGGGCATTGAAGATGAAACGTGGCTGGGTCTTTCAGCATGACAATGATCCCAAACACACCGCCCGGGCAACGAAGGAGTGGCTTCGTTAGAAGCATTTCAAGGTCCTGGAGTGGCCTAGCCAGTCTCCAGATCTCAACCCCATAGAAAATCTTTGGAGGGAGTTGAAAGTCTGTGTTGCCCAGCGACAGCCCCAAAACATCCCTGCTCTAGAGGAGATCTGCATGGAGGAATGGGCCGAAATACCAGCAACAGTGTGTGAAAACCTTGTGAAGACTTACAGAAAACGTTTGACCTCTGTCATTGCCAACAAAGGGTATATAACAAAGTATTGAGATGAACTTTTGTTATTGACCAAATACTTATTTTCCACCATCATTTGCAAATAAATTCTTTAAATATCAGACAATGTGATTTTCTGGATTTTTTTTTTCTCATTTTGTCTCTCATAGTTGAGGTATACCTAGGATGAAAATTACAGGCCTCTCTCGTCTTTTTAAGTGGCAGAACTTGCACAATTGGTGGCTGACTAAATACTTTTTTGCCCCACTGTATTTATTATGCAACACCCGCGACCCGACCCGCATCATCTTTGTTTTACCCAGAACCGAACCCGGAAAAAAGCGTTTGATAAAATAGGCTACCACCCGCAAATCACTTTTTTTGCGGGTCACCCGGGTACCCGACCCGATGCAGGACTCTGCCCTGCCTTACATTTAAAGGTATAATGTGAGGCGGTCAGAAATGGTCTTTTTGATAATAATAATAATACATTTTATTTGTAAAGCACATTTCATAGCTAAAAGCAATCCCAAAGTGCTACAGTAGGGCATAACACTCATACATAAACATTGGGGGGGGTGGTAGAGCACGCTCGTGAACTGTTAGCGTTGGAGCCTCGCTTCGGGGAAACATTTGCCGTATTAGCACATAACATGAGGCCCCCTGCGCTTGTTCTGCGTGTAGGGAGGGTTTCCCCATGGTGTGGAGCTGTCCTGGGGGGGGGCGAAGCAGATGGTTGGTTGTAGAACAGAGGTTGCATGTGGAGGTTTGTGGTGAGAGTAGTTCCTTGAGGTAGGAAGGAGAGTTCCCGTGGATGCACTGATGGGTCAGTAGTGAGATCTTGTTTTTGATCCTGAATGAGACAGGAAGCGAGTGAAGAATGGGTTTGATCATCTCACCAGGATCCTAGCGGCACTGTTCTGTATGTATTAGAGCTTCTGAAGGCTCTTGCTAGGAGTCCCGATGAGGAGAGCGTTGCCGTAGTCGAGCCTTGAGGAGACGAAGGCATGTACCCATTTTTCAACATCTGACAGGGAGAGTGTAGGGCGGAGTTTTGCAATGTTCCTGAGGTGGTAGAAGGAGGTTTTGCACAGATGTTTGATGTGGGTGTCAAAGGTCAGATGGCCATACACCCAGGTTGGTAACTGATGAGGAAAAGAGTATGTTTTGGCCAGAAAAGGCGATATGGGTTATGGGGGATGAGTGGTTGGTCAAAATTAAAATAGCCTCTGTTTTGGAGCTATTGAGCTGCAGGAAGTTTTATTTCATCCAAACCTCTATTTCCTCAAGGCAAATGTTTAAGGATGATCACACCACAGGTGACAGGGTGTGTCTGGGACCTTGCACCTCCCAATAGAATAGATAGCTCAGGGCGGAGTCAGAGAGTCCGGTGGTGTAGTGGTGCGCTGAAGGAGGAAGTGATGGTCAACCCTTTGGAAGGCTACCGATCCAGGAGGATGAGGAGCCCCACATTCTCCTGGCATCTCTCGCACAAGGGACTGGTATTTGTATCCAGTTTAAAGTCATATTGTTATGATACACTTTATATTTTAACTGAGTGGAGGATTTAGTCATCAGACATCTGGATATTAAGTTCTCAGAGAACCAAGCAGAACAATGTTAGCTGGAGCTGGCTAAACAGCTTCCGCTGCTGGGAAACTGCTTTTTAACTGTTTAAATCACCTTTTCTGTATGTTTTGGAGATGAGGAGAGTTATACAGACAATACAGCCCCCAGTAAAATCTTCCTGAACATCTGGATTTTTTTGTTATCAGAGACGTAAGATGAGCAGACATTAGTCACACTGTTTGCAACCTCTCTTGTACAGCCATGATTGTGGTCAGAGAAACACTTATTTTTGTGATCATGAGATATCAGAGGATTAGTTTTCTGGTATCAATCTCCTAAATAATGATCACTGAAGGAATCCTAACCTGGAGAAGCTTTATAACAGCAATAGCCACTTTCACACCAAGTACTTTGCCGTACTTAGTGCACACCAAAATGCAAAATATATTTTGCATTTTGGTGTGAATGCAAAATAAGGGGTAGCCTACTAACGGAACTAAACGGGAAAAGTACTCCGGTGTGAACGTGCCTAATAATGATGTTGTAGACAACAACAAATCCCATGATCCCATTGTGTTGCAACTTCATAATATCACCAAACCTCGTCTTTTGTTAATATTATTATAAATAAGTCTGAGGATAATTAGTACCAGCAATTTGGTCATATGCTGCTAATAAAGTAATTACTCCAAACTTTATTCTCAAGCCACGTGGTAATCCAAAGTATAGGCTTAAAGCAGTTATAAACCAGCTACCCTAAGTTTGGAGATTCATCTTCTTTACTATTCTCTCTGTAGTATTCAACCTTACCAAACATCATTTAACTTTTTAGCGTTTTTACATTTACACATCAGGTGTTAGACGAGAGGGGACCACGGTGCTGAACATCTTTAATGACCATGACTACAACCGTTCTGTCATCACCATTGTGGCCAGCATCGACTCTATCAGTAAGTATTAAACCTTTACAGTTGTGGTGATACGTCATGTTTTCACACTCATCGGATTCTTTTCAGGGTAGAGTAGAGGCAACTACTTGCTGCAGCAGTGCTTCTTCAGCTGGGATCAGTCCCCGTCCCCTGCTCTGCAATCCTTTAATACGCTTTGTCAGGGATTTAAACACAAAAAAGTCAGGATGAAAATGTTCTGTCAAAAATCACAGTGAAAGGTTTATCTCATTGAATGCTTATTCCTAACACGCATTTCTGACAATGCAAACAAAGCTCTCAGGGGTTAAGTTCTAAAGACAAATTAATTCAACTAAACATTTAACTTCTATCTCATTGAATTCAGTTTTTTTCAGACTGTTCTGCCGAAGGACACAATTAAAAATGGACATGGTTTGATGTAATGTTTTTTTCTGCAGGAGAGGCGGTGCTCGCTGCATGTGAGAAGGCCTGTGGGCTCATAGACATGCGTGATCACTCGGGGGGGGCACCCGTGTATGGGTGCCGTCGACCTGATACCCATTTACCCCCTGGGGGAGGAGGTGGGAGTGGAGCACTGCGCTGAAGAGGCCCGGGGTGAGAGTCCATTATGTCATTGTGCATGTGTACCAATGTGTGGGAGTGCACCAGGATATTTGTTCCTGTGAGTTCAGTTTATCCTTTCTAGAGTGGTGCAGGAATGAGTCCGATAACCCGGGAAATGAGTTAGCATTTTCCAACGTCCGGTTCCCTCGTGTCCAAGTCAATGGTTGTTATACAGATGTAGCGCTTCATTTCAGACAGTTTGAAACGGGAGGGCCGTGATTGGTACGTGATCTGCCCTCGCTCAAGGGAAAACCTCCAGCTTGACTTGAGACCTCCTCCGTGATAAATAAATGTAATTATAATGAAGCCAGCTGCAATGGATCATTGATCCACCAGGGGGTGCAGTGGGGTTCCACACTGGAGCTCATGTGAAATAAAGTCAGATACAGTACGCTGGATGTACAACGGAACTTTGTTAAGATCCATATGTCACGGATATCATACTCTGTGCTAAATAAGAGACATGTAATCATTTACAAAACATCACCATGTTGTTATTTTAAAAAATAATGTTGTTTAGTCGAAAAAAACGAACGGGAGGAAATGCAGCCCGGCTCTCGATTTTTAATCCTAATTTAATCATCATCTTCACCACGATCATTTATGTTTATGTTGGCCGAATTGACATGAAATCACTGACACATATGAATATACTGTATTCAACTTCATTAAAACGTTATTAACTCAGTAATTCACTAAAAATATTTATATTTTAATGGAGCCTCGTCGGCAGATCAGGATCCCAACGCGTAGCGGAGTGATCTTGATCAGCATGAAGGGTGTTATTTTCCCCATAAGGAACAAGTCGCTGCAAATGATCCCGCTTATTACATGGCCACATTCTCAACAAAGTAACGACATGACTCCCAATATTAATTGAAATGCTTTTATGGATTTAGAAAATGTTTTTATTGATTTAAAAAATAGTTGTATGTATTGATTTAAATGTACATGCATCCGCTAAGAAAAATAGTCCGTTGTTACCGTTTTTTAAACAGTCTGAATGAAACGGCAGCTCTCAGCTGTGTGTTTACACAACTAAAGGCCCATCAACCACAGCTCTCTCCCCCCCTCCCCCCTGATCTTTCTTCTCCAGCAGCTAAATTAACTGTAGGTTACTCTGACAAGCTGGTGGGTTGAAAGCAATACGGGAGGTAAAAATAACTAGAATAATTGTGATTTATTTATTGTGGCTGTTATGTTTTTAGGTATAACATTTTATATAATTCAGGCTTATAATTCACCCTTCTCTAAAAGCCTTCAACAATGACAATATTTATAGTACTTTAATAAATCCTTCCAACACACATTGTACAAAATAGCCTACTGTAAGTTAAGAAATAATTCCAATATGTACATCTTCTGATGTAACAACAATAACATTATAAATAGTAACATAGCTGAACATGGTATTGCACATTTAGCTTTGAGTGTTACTGACCTGAGATGTTTTTATTACACGAATTAAGGTGACTGAGGCTTTTTAACATAGACAGAGCACAACTGAAACATAACATCTGAAACGATGTAACAACATAATACACTTTTTGGGGATGCAGCTTGGGATGTGAGGAGTGAGGGACGCGGCTTAGAACGGGCGTGTCGCCTTCTGTCCTGCCAGTGTTGGCAGGAGAGGAGAGTGTGTGCACCAGTCTGCCTTGATCTATGAATTCATGTCCCGATATTGATATTCAATATTTCAATATTTCAATATTAATTTAAATGCTTTTATGGATTTAGAAAATGTTTTTATTGATTTAAAAAATAGTTGTATGTATTGATTTCAATTGACATGCATCCGCCAAGAAAAATAGTCCGTTGTTACCGTTTTTTAAACAGTCTGAATGAAACGGCAGCTCTCAGCTGTGTATTTACACAACTAATGGACCATAAACCACAGCTCTCTACCCCCCTCCCCCCCTGATCTTTCTTCTCCAGCAGCTAAATTAACTGTAGGTTACTCTGAGTGACAAGCATACAGTTAGACACAACACTGTCATTGCAAGTGACCCTCAGTTAGTTGACTTTTATGTTCAACTGCTAAATTCGTTACTGATAAAAAAGGGCTTCTACTGTACCTAATTACCTTAACACTAGAACCGCCAGAGGTTATTGTATAGGCCTACCTAACACCGTCAAATCCCGTTATTAGAATGCAATTTTTAACAACATAGGGTGCTACATAACACACTTTCAGGAAAAGTCACGGACTGGGAGACTTTAATATTTTATTGAAAAAAAGTTACATTGCACACACACAACACACATCACACAAATTGACCCGATTGGCGGTTATAGTGTTAAATAAACTCACCAATGAATGAAACCAGTTCAATATGCATTATTCCTATTCTTATCATTCTTTATGAGCGCAGAAATAGTCTTAAAATCAGACCTGTTTTTGAAATGAAATCTGACGGCATTAAATAATGGTCGGAATGTGACCTGTGAGCCTTCTGAATTACCGTGGGACAGCACATTCTAAACTAAAATGTTCAATCAATAAAGTAACATCTTATCTTAATAATATCTTCATATTATTAATAATAATAATAAATCATACAGTATGTGTCCAAAAGGGAGCAGGAAGAAGCAAACACAAAAATATACAAAACATATACTGCATATTAAAGCAAACGATTGTAAAGGTAAAAGTATGAGCATAACAAATAAAGAAGTGTAATGTAAACATTTACATTATTATTATGATTATTTAATATATGAAGACTATATATTATTGAATTACAAGATTAGATATACTTTAGTTGATCTAAAATATTGATGTGTTCAAATGCTCTTCAAAACACAACTGAAAGTCCATGAAACTTGTCTTTCTGTATTTGTGAATGAAGCGCCATCTCCTGGTTAAAACCTGAAATTAAAAATCTGGCAACGCCCTCTTGGAAAATAGTGGGAGGGCTTAACATTCCTATTGGAAAAAACTATTGGAACAGCGAGGCCAATTGCTTTATTTTTGCTGTACACTGAAAACAATTAGGTTTGACATCAAAAGATGAATATGAGATAAAAGGTCAGTATTTCAGCTTTTAATTCCAGGTATTTACATTTAGATCTGTTAAAAAACTGAGAATATAACACCTTTTGTTTAAACCCACCCATGTGACTGACAGGTGAGTTTTTGTTGCCCAGGTGTGTCCTGCTACATTGATTATTCAAATAATAAATAGCACTGCATGTCTACGCTCAGTTTGAGCTTTGGGGTTTGCCTGTGCAGACTGCAACGGTGTAACCAACATGAAGACTAGAGAGCTGCCTACGGGAGAAAAGCAAGCAATTTTGAAACTGAGAGAAGATGGAAAATCCATCAGAGCCGTTGCACAAACATTGGCCATAGCCAGTACAACCATTTAGAAAGAAAGCACTGGTGTACTGAGCATCAGACTTCAAACTGGTCGACAAAGGAAAACATCAGCAGTTGATGACAGAAACATTGTGAGAACTGTAAAGAAACATCACCAACAACCTCCAGAGGGCAGGAGCGAAGGTATCACAATTCACCGTCAGCAGAAGACTTTGGGAACAAAAGTACAGAGGCTACACCAGAAGATTCAAAGCACTCATTAACAATAAGAATAGGAAGGCCAGATTTGAATTTGCCAAAAAGCTCAGAGATGAGGCTCAACAGTTCTGGGACAAAGTTTTATGGACTGATGAGTCAAAGATGAACCTTTACCAAAGTGATGGAAAGGCCAACGTGTGGAGAAAGAAAGGATCTGCTCATGATCCCAAACGCACATCTCATCTGTGAAACATGGTGGAGGTGATGTCATGGCTTTGGCTTGCATGGCTTCTTCTGGACGGGCTCATTGATCTACATTGATGATGTAACACGTGATTGCAGCAGCAAAATGAACTCAGAAGTCTACAGAGACATTTTGTCGGCCAATTTAAAGAGAGATGCAACCAAACTGATCGAGAGTTGCAGCAAGACAACGACCCAAAACACACTGCAAAAACCACCAAGGAGTTTATCAGGGAAAGAAGTGGAAGGTCTGGCCAAGTCAATCTACAGACTACAACCCTGTTGAGCGTGCATTGTACCTGCTGAAGAGGAGACTGAAGGGAGAAACCCCCCGAAATAAACAACAACTGAAAGAGGCTGCGGTGAAAGCCTGGAAGAGCATCACAAAAGAAGAATGCAAAGGTTTGGCGATGTCAATGGGTCGCAGGCTTGATGCAGTTATTGCAAGCAACGGATTTGTTTATTACATTTATTTTAAGTCTCTGTTCTTATACTTTTGCTCACTTTAAAAATGGGTGGGTTTAAACAAAAGGTGCTATCTTCTCAGTTGTTTAACAGATCTAGATGTAAACACCTGGAATTAAAAGCTGAAATAATGACCTTTTGTCTCATATTCATCTTTTGATGTGTACAGCAAAAATAAAGCAATTGGTATCGCTGTTCTAACAGCTTTGGAGGGGACTGTATCTACCTTATCTTGTACTGTCATACTGTATGTTATGTATACTGTAATGAGCTCATCCATAGTGTGTACAGTAATGTGTGTAGTGGCTGATGATGTGACATCTTCCCGTGCTGTTGACTACTTTCACGGTTTACCAGCTGACTTGGCAGCCATGTGTCTTACTGATAATAAGCTGTAACCCAGCATGTGTGCCGGCATGCCTGACCTGTGCACTCTGTGTGGTGTGGTGACAGAATAATAATTGTAATCTGACTAACATGCAGTCTATTTATGCCTGCACGTTATGAGAAGTCCATGTGTCCACATATTTCCCTCTGGCTGCATCTCAGCCCTCAGGTGTGATTAGTCTGTCACTCGGTCTTCTCTCGCATGTTTTTCGGAAATGGTTGGCATGTCATGCCGTGTGCTTCATTTGCTGTTTAACTCACTTGTTTGTTCTGTTGCGGGGCTCAGCTGTGGCTCAGTGTCTCACAGAGAGGGTCCAGGGCACCAGTGCTTTCCTGTTTGGCTGGGCAGACTCCCCCCTTCAGCGGGGGCTGGCACAGAGGAGGAAGGAGATGGGCTGGTTCAAGAAGAAGCCAGACATGCAGACAGTGAGGCCCGACATAGGGCCGCAGCCACAGGGACGCTTCGGACTCACAGGTGAGTCAGAGCTGAAGAACGGGTTAGCTTAATATGCCAGACGGGCTTCTGTTGGTGAGTGTTTGAGCCTGTTGAGAAGGTAAGGATGACTCTTTGCCAGGATTAGACAATGCAGGTAACTTTCTCTGTAGTAAAAAAGCGTTGGTACAGCCCAACCCCAGAGAAATATCTGGCTGCAGAGCTCCAAGCGTTGTGAAGGGAGGGACATCTTAGACGGTGAATACCAGAGAAGATCATCAGGATACTATAAGGTGTTCGACAGTTCTAATAAGCCATACAACCTCCACCAATAAAACATATGTAAACAATACAACTCAACAAATTGTGTTAACCCTATGAGTTTGATAATGTAAGCAAGAAATGCTAAAGTCGTTCTCAAAGAACTTTAGTGGAAATTAATGATGATTACATTTAGTTTGTCATTTTATTTTCCAAGGTTGTATGGTTAACTGGTTGGGGTATGTGGCATGGGCATGATACCATGTATTAAATATATGCTAAGTAAGCCAGCTTATCAATAAACTAAAAGCGTAATAAAACGAAACAAAGCGCAATACAGTCCTGAACAAAATCTTAAGACCGGGGGAAAAATGACAAGAATTCCCATTTTGCAATGGTGGATCGTAACCAGGTTGTAAGTATAGCTTAAAAATACAAAAAAAGGTGCAAGAGACCTAAAGACAGCAGGCCATTTTTGTGCATGTATACTCAAACAGGCTGTTCATCAGCTGATCAAAAGTTTAAGACCATAGCCTTAAAAAGAAACTGAACAGAACTCAAAGTGTCAACTGAGCATGAATATCCCCAAATGTTCTCAATGGAATTTAGATCAGGGGAACACACAGGATGGCCCAAAAGAGCAACGTTGTTCTCCTGGAAGAAGTCCTTCGTCAGGCGGGCGTTGTCCTGCTGATAGACCCAGTCATCACCTCACAGACGAGGGCCCTCAGTAGAGAGGGTGCCCGCTGCAACATCTCCACAGAGCCATTTAAAGCTATGTGTGCCATTGAAGGAAGAAGTACCCCAGATCATCATGGAGCCTCCTCCACTGTTCGGCATAGAAAACCTCCAGTGGGAGCTCCTTGTCATGCCAGGAACGTTGGAAGCCATCAAGACCATCCAGGTTACATTTGTTCTCGTCAGATGAATAACGTGGCCCTCGAAGATGTTTTTGTTCTCTCAGCACTTCTTTCAAAGATGCCGTCTTATGGTTATTGGGCTGCAGTCAGCATCCGTAACGGCCTTCATTTGGATTGAGGATTTGTCTTGACAGACAGCTGTCAAAATGGTTTGGGTCTTCCACATTACCTCTTTGTCCCGTAACCCTAAGGATCTAGGGATGTGCGTCTCCATCACTGAGGCCGATGGATGCGCATCTCGAGACGCTGCCAACGATACGATATATTAACGATACATTTGAAGCACTGGGCGATGCGATACGATATGATTCACCCCTGTTGCGATACAGCTCGATACGATTTGATTCAACATTATGCGATTCGGGGCGATACGATGCGATTCAACACGATGCAAAATAATGATACAATTCAATATGGTATGACAGAGGATTTTTGTTTTATTCCTCATATGCAGCAAATCATAAATTAACAAAAAAGTGCTTTACATATTTGGTTCTCTCTACTAGTACTGCGCATCCCATCATGCTGTTTCTTTTTTACCTTAAACAAAACAAACACTTGGACCTTTCACAGACTGGCCTTTTCACAAGTGTATTAGTGTTCTCTGTCTCCAGAGTACAGTTCAATGTTATAACACCTCACAGTTAAACTATTTAAGGATGCATTGCCTATGAGTAACAATGTGCTAATAACAGCTACCATAGTGCAATGCCCATACAGCTGCCAGTCTGATGTGCTTAACACTCATCCAGAGGCTAACTCACCAGTGAGCAGAAAGCACTGGTTTCTATAGGAACAATAAAGAAAACAACCTCTTTCACAAACAGGTATTTCATAACTGCTTACAGTGAGGAAGACATTTCAACTGTTATTCACAGTCACAGGCTGCTGTAAACTAAACACCTCTCTCACTGACATATCAATCAATCAATGTTTATTTATATAGCCCAATATCACAAATGTTACATTTGTCTCAGTGGACTTTACAGTTTGTACAGAATATCAGTATGACAATACGACACTGTGAGCCTCTCCGCTCACACAGGGTTCAAATAGGCAGGGCTGCACATAACTGGTGCGCAGGTGCGCATGCGCACCTCCGCCAAAAAAAGAGCACCGGGTCATTTGAAAAAAGGCGCATTTGCGTACCAACATTGAGAGAGTGAGAGGGAGAGAGAAGGGAGAAGAGAGAAGAGAGAAGAGATGAGAGAGAAGAGAGGAGAGAGAGAAAGATATTTGCGAGTTGCATATGAACTCAGGGCCGGCCCGTAGCACTGGCGTTATAGATGTTCGCCTAGAGCGCCAGATCTGGGGAGGCGCTGCGCTGGCAGCTCTGGGAGGAAAAAAAAATGTTTTGACCGTTGGGGCTCATCCTAATTGTCGGCCTTGATGTAACAATATTCATAATTAAGTAAATGTAACACCCTTTTCACCCCGGTTACACGTTTCATTTGCCCTGTACGATGGGCGCTGTAAGTGATGAAAATGGGGGATGTTGGCTTATCTGGCACCCATAGCTCACAGCCAAAGTGCGAGTGAGCGAGGGAGAGAGAGAAGGGCGCACCGCCCGGTACCGGCGCTGTTGTTATTAGAATCTGGTGCTAGCTGCTCTAACGGAAGAAGAAGATGTTTCTACAATGATGTGGAGGGAGAGTCCTCTCCAGTCAGACTGAGAGGCTGATAACTACAGCTCAGTGAGGTAAAGGACTCTGAGTGTTTAGATAGTTCACGAGAGTCTAAGTTACCTCAGTGGGTCTCAAACGTTTTGATCACAATTTATGTAAACACATATTTCCAAGGCACTCCTTTATAATTATTGGGATAAACAGGTTTGAAATCATTCCAATGCATCTATAGGAGAGTAAACCAAAAATATCCTTTAAAACTGGAAAGATACAAACAAATGCATAAATAAATAAATGTTAAGGTAAAATAAGATATGAATGAACAACAAAAATAAAATAAGTTACATTAATTTGTTATTGGCTATGGTAGGTTATTGGTTATGTTCACATACTTATTTGATTACATCCACTTGTCTAAGATGACAACAGAGACTTTCGACCCAAAACCAGCAGCTAATCGCAGACTCAACCAGAGAGAAAGTAGTAGTCCTACATCATCAGCTACCATGTCTGACAGAGAGGAAGACAGTGAGGAGAACAGTCAGGAGGGTAGTAATGACAGCTTGTATGAATACTGGTTGTGCTAATGTTGTCTTGTGTTCACCTGTCTGGCAAATAAAGTCAAGACCCCCTCAAAAGTTACGGTTTATTTCATTTTAAGGATGAGCACCAAGCAACATCTCCAGGTGCTCCTTTGAGAACCAGGGCAAAAAAGTGATGTGCACCCCTGCTCATAGGGACGGAAAGAGCAGGTTGGTTGATCACAGGCGTTTATTAACTCCAAAACAAAGTATACACAGGTCTCAAACGTTGCCCGTGTAGGAACCTTCACAGGTCCCTTTGCGACCTTCCAGGATCCCGCCTACTGCAAAAACAGACCAGAACCAGGTTACGACATGCTTTTATTCCGTCACTGATTACCTGATTCCGATCAGCTGTCTGTCCTCCGGCCAAGCCACTCCCTTCACTCCAGCAGCCGGTGCCCTAACCACACCCCGCTGCCACAGACACCCTCTGTCCTTAGACCCTCACATCGTACAAGGAAAAACTTCCAGAAAAAACCCACAGTTTAAAGGGAAAAATGAGAGAAACCTCAGGAAGAGCAACAGAGGAGGGATCCCTCTCCCAGGATGGACAGACGTGCAATAGATGCCGTGTGTAAATTGAAAAGATAATACATTTGCAACATAGGTAGTCCAAATGTTTGGAAATGCATGTGTGTATAATAGGAAGATGAGTCCACGAGGATATCCATCCAGGACCTATGATCCAGGACCACAGCCACTACTCAAGATCCAGGGCTCGCGATCCAGGACACAGGACCGCAGGATCATCCATGACTCCGGATCCCGGCGTATATAGACACCAAAAAGAAAGACATTTGGGGAAGCTGGGTTAATCGGAACATGAGAGTACACAGGTATAGACAGAGAGAAGGAAGAAGTAAGATGTCCCCCGACAAACTAAGCCTAAATCAGCAAAACTAGGGGCTGAATCTAATCAGCCCTAACCAGGGTGGGAATTTCACGTCGTTGCCCCGCACTTTGGCCGTGATGCCCTGTGAAAAAAAATGCAATTCACGGCCAAAGTGGCCTTGGTGCCCCTGTCAAAAGTTCCAGTGTAAACAACGCTAGTAAAGTCATATTAGTGCGCGCAGTAGGATAGTCCCGTGCCTGTGGATCAGAGCGATTGCTCTGCTGTGATTGTTCCGTCAGAAATGCCTGTAGGGGCCCGACAGCCTCCTCCTCAGCCGCGGGAGCAAGACAAGCACAGGTAAGCAAGCGGACTAAGCTGTTTTGATATGATTTAACTGAAGTATGTGGTAGTATTTGAAAGGACTTAACATTTACGTGTTTATAGAAAGTACTATTGATAGGTAATTACCATTGTATTAGCCTATTTAAAGTCGACTCGTTACATTTTGTCATGAAAACTAGCGATAGCTAGCTAGTTTGGATAGCGCTAACGTCTTCCCTTCAAGGGGTCTACATCTAGTGTTGCTTCTACAAGCTAGCAGATAGCTGTCACCTTTGAATCTAGTATTTTTCTTGCTAAGCGGTTTTGATATAATACATGACTGACTTATGTGGTTTATGGCTGAACTTAACGTATACGTTAAAGAAACACTATTGCTATTCAGCCATTTGTAAAACGACTGGTGTTGACGTTAGTGCTACACTTTTCAGTCATGTTGATTGACCAGCGTAATTTAACCAAACGGCCTTTGTGCCCTGTCATGTGGCCTTTGTGCCCTGTCATGTGGCCTTTGTGCCCTTGAAAAAAATGTGAACGGGAAGGCCAAATGGCCTTGCCCCTAAAATGACGAAATTCCAAGCCTGGCCCTAACGATAAGCTTTATCAAAAAGGAAGGTCTTAAGCGCACTCTTAAAAACGGATAGGGTGTCTGCCGCCCGAACACAAACTGGAAGCTGATTCCACAAATGTGGAGCTTGATAAGAAAAGGCTCTGGCTCCCATTGTACTTTTAGAGACTCTAGGACAACACGTTCTCACTCCCAACCCGTCACATGTTGACAGTCGGTTAGAGCCCCTCCCCGTCACTCTTTTACGGACAGGGTACCCCTTGGAAGTCAGTTTTCAACGGGAAGGGCATCCCATAGACCTTCATAGATGTCCCATAGCGTTGATAATAGACGCCATGAGAACGCTCCCCGACGGTCGGTTGTTATTGTCAATATTAATATAATAATGATTTATTTTTTAATAGTCACACTCGATTTCGCCGATTTTCTTGTTGCCCCAGCTGGTCGACACCTCTTTTAGCAGAAACAAAGGCTACACTAATGTATTAAATCGATGTTAATCCATGTGTGTGGATGTGGAATTAATGGACGTGCCGTTGTGCGATTGCGCAACGCAATAATTTACAAACTCTTCAACTACAACCCTAATTATATTTAAAACATTTTAGAAGGCCTCACGAAATAATTTAATGTAAATTTAAATGTGAAAGGATGTGTGTAATGTGGTGATTATTATTCACCCGCGGATCTATGGGTTGGGGTATGGTTGCACACGGACATTATAGTTAACCGGACTTCCTGTTGATGTGAAATCCGAAAGCATTTTTTCAAAATAAAATAATACTTTATTCCGAGTTTGCTTGCTTTTCTCTTTGGAGGTAATCACATAACGACATTGTAATACACGGTTCGGCTGCATTAAATATTACATATCTGCCGCAATTCTCTATTTATAGAGCCCTGATGAGAAGACTTCTAGACAAACAGGAAGAACTGCCGCCGAAACTGAATATGTGACGTGGATCATAAATATATCAGCAATTAAACAACATCTTCAATTTCTCTTCACAATATAAGTCTCCTTGCAGTATCAATACTAATTTGGCTGACTTTTATATTTGATCCAATCGGTATATTGGTATATGTACACCATAACGGTGCACAGCTGATAGAATCCAGTTTTGGACAGTCTGCCGTGGTTCCATCCCATTTCAAAGTGTTGTTCGACGCTCGGCGTAACCCTCGGCGCACACTCAAACATCCAATCACAGAGCTTGAGGACTATGACGGGGGTTGTCAAGCGAAGCGGAGAGAATACTTAATTCCGGGTGTAACATTCTCTAAAGCAACTACTATGAGCTGCTCCGACCCTCGGTCCTGACGGACTCCAACTTGTGTTTATTAATCAAACACATAAATAAACACAAGGATAATTATGTGTTATTGTTGAGTAAATAACAATGTGTGGTTTAGAAAAGAATACAAAATTAGAAGGAAAAAACGATGAAACAATACAGATTTCAGTATTCTGAGCCCCTACTCTCCCCATAACTGACGGCAACAAAAGTCCTACATTATTCAATTAAAATAAAGAAGTAAAAACAATAAGTGTGGCTTGATATTGAGCAAGAAAAAGGTTGATAAACGCTGTGAGAATGGATCTGCGGAGAGCATTTCGCCGCGATCCCAACTCTATAACCAACGTTCAGGAAGCTCTATGCAAGTCAATGGGACGCCCTGCCCGTTGAAAACTGACTCTCAAGGGGTACCCTGTGCGTAATATGGTGACGGGGAGGGGTCCTGACCGTCCGTCAATATGTGATGGGTTGGGAGTGAGAACGTGTTGTCTAGGAACAACCAACAACCCTGCATTCTTGGAACGCAATGCCCTAGTAGGACAGTAGGGTATAATGAGTTATTTAAGGTAAGATGGCGCCTGCCCATTAAGGGCTTTGTAGGCGAGAAGAAGAATTTTAAATTCTATCCTGTGTTCTATAGGGAGCCAGTGTAAGGCAGCCAGAACAGGAGTAATGTGGTCCCTTTCCCTAACTCTGGTTGTGTCCCTAACACACGAGCTGCAGCATTTTGAATCAGCTGAAGCGACTTGACTGACTTCTTGGTACACCCTGATAATAAGGAGTTACAATAATCCAGCCTAGAAGTAACAAATGCATGGACTAGTTTCTCTGCATCGTTTTGAGGCAAGATATGCCTGATTTTTGCAATGTTACGTCGATGGAAGTAGGCGGTCCTTGAAATGTATTTTATGTGGGCGTTAAAGGATAAATCCTAATAACAACAAGATTCCTTACAGTCTCATTGGAGGCCAAATTAATGCCATCCATAGTTAGTATATCTTTAGATAGATTCTTCGGGCCGGGTACAATAACTTCAGTTTTGGTCGTGTTTAACATCAAAAAGTTTAAGGTCATCCACGTTTTTAAGTCCTTGAGGCAGTCTTGAATTTTATTTAGATGATTAATTTCATCAGGCTTGATTGATAAATATAGTTGAGTATCATCCGCATAACAATGAAAATGTACAGAATGATTCCTTATAATATTGCCTAACGGAAGCATATATAATGTGAACAAAATAGGTCCGAGCACTGAGCCCTGTGGCACTCCATGGCTAACTTTGGTTTGCGTGGAAGATTCATCATTGACACGTACAAACTGAGAGCGTTCAGATAGATAGGACCTAAACCAGTCTAAAGCAGTTCCCTGTATGCCAACTAAGTGCTCTAGTCTTTGCAATAGGATATCATGGTCGATAGTATCAAATGCAGCACTGAGATCGAGCAAAACAAGAATAGAGACACGTCCCTTGTCAGAGGCTATTAGAATGTAATTTGTTACTTTAACCAGAGCTGTCTATGTGCTATGATGTGTTCTAAAGCCAGACTGAAAATCTTCAAATCAATCATTGTTTTTTAAGTAATCACACAGCTGTTTTGCGACCACTTTCTCAAGAATTTTTGAGAGGAACGGAAGATTAGAAATAGGTCTATAATTGGCTAAAACCTCTGGATCGAGGTTGTGCTTTTTAAGAAGCGGTTTTATCACTGCTACTTTGAATGATTGTGGAACATAGCCTGATAATAAAGACATATTCATAATATTTAATAAAGAAGTGCTAATTAATGGAAAAACTTCCTTCAACAGCTTAGTTGGAATTGGGTCTAACATACACGTTGATGGTTTAGAAGAGAGAATCATTGAATTTAATTGTTCAAGGTTTATGGCTGAAAAGCATTCTAGTTTACTATCTAGTGTAATATTAGAACTTACGTTTCCGGGAGCTGTTGATAACACTATACTGGTCAAAGGCAAGAGGTCATTAATTTAGTTTCTAAGAGTAACAATTTTATTGTTAAAAAAGCACATAAAATCATTACTACTGAGTGCTATGGGAATAGAAGGCTCAATCGAGCTGTGGCTCTCTGTCAGCCTGGCTACAGTGCTGAAAAGAAATCTTGCATTATTCTTATTCTCATCTATTAATGAAGAGTAGTAGGCTGCTCTCGCTTTACGCAGTGCTTTCTTATATTCATTGAGAGTAATATGTCAAATTAAACGAGATTCTTCAAGTTTAGTGGAACGCCATATCCTTTCAAGTTGTCTAGACTTTTGCTTTATTTTGCGGGTTTTGGCATTATGCCATGGAGCTAATCTATGTTGTTTTATTTTCTTCTTTTTCAAAGGAGCAACAGAGTCTAATTTTATTCGCAGCGCATCTGTAGCACTATCAACAACATGATCAATTTGGGGTGGTGTACATTTTGTATAAGTTTCCTCCCTTACATGCAGACATGCTATCGAGTTAAGTATTGGTGGAATCTCTTCCTTAAATTTGGCTATAGCACTAACAGATAGGTTTCTGCTGCAGGAGGTTTTGACTAATGCTTTGAAGTCTAGTAACAGTACTTCAAAAGTTACTAAGAAATGGTCGGATAAAGCAGGATTATGCGGTTCGACTAATAGTTGCTCAATTTCAATACCATAAATCAGAACAAGGTCGAGAGTGTGATTATAGCAGTTGGTTGGTTTATTTACACTCAGACAGAAACCAACAGAATCTAATATAGAGTTAAATGCAACAGTAAGGCTATTTTTATCATCGTCAACATGAATATTAAAGTCACCTACGATAATTACTTTATCTGTTTTAAGTACCAAAGTTGATAAAAACTCAGAGAATTCTGATAAGAATTCTGAATAAGGACCTGGTGCACGGTACACTGTAACAAATAAGATTGGCTGCAAAGTTTTCCAGGTCGGATGCGTAAGACTAAAAACGAGGCTTTCAAAGGAGGTATAATTTAATTTTGGTATTGATAAGTAAACTTGAGTCAAAGATTGCTGCAACTCCACCTCCTCGGCCCGTGCCTCGGGCAATATGAGTATTGACATGGCTGGGTGGAGTGGCCTCATTTATGCTGACATATTCTTCATGTCTCAACCAAGTTTCAGTGAGACAGCATATATCAATATTATAATCTGATATTAAATCATTTACCAATATTGCTTTAGATCAGGGGTCTTCAACTAAAATTCAACGAGGTCCAGTTAGAGAAAATGTCCCCATGCAAAGGTCCGGAACATCAAAATGTCTAAGTTGCTTTATGAATTAGTGTGATATATATTGAAGTGACCTGTAGCTTTATCAACGTCTGCATGTAATCAACAACTGACTGCCAATCAAATAAAGAAAGTACAATAAAAAAAAAAACAATATTTATTGTCAATTAACATTACTTAAATACTGTGGATATGTGTAATGTTCCTCTCGGGCTGCATTTAAAAATAAAATAGAGAAAATAAATAAAATAGCTTTTGAAAATATGTGCATCTTAAAAGTGCTTAATTTTAGATAAATAAAATAAAGTGTAGCAGCAGCTTGAGTTTCCCTTTTTCTTTGTTAACCGTTTCACATCATGACTTAACAGTTTCAGCCGATTATAGAACAATATCAGTCTTTACACATCATAACAATTGAACAGTTTAAAAGTTTCTCTTTCTTTCCCTCTTATATTGCAGTCCTTCACTCACTTTTTTTTTAATTCAGTGTGAGAATTGAGCTCGAGCTTGTCCTGCCAGGAGTTTGTAAATCTGTCAGGGCTATTCTCATACACATGCAGGTGCTCATTGGTTACAGTGATGCAAACACAGGTATGGTGAAAAAAGAGAGCACTATTCGAAGCAGAAAAAAAACAGCATAATATACCATCTGACAAAGGCCTGTGCTATAATGCTTCAATTAACTGGCTATTCTTTATAATATACTCAGATCAATAGGAGACAGAGATGTTAAGTTATAAATCAAGGGCTTTTATTATTATTTACAGCAGGGGTGGGGAACCTTTTTCCTTTCAATTTTTACAACATCCTCCGAGGGTCGTACAAATGATTGAACTCAACCTCTGCTTAAAAAAACTAAAATCACAGCCCATTAATTTCGCCTTTCTTTCATGCTGTGCAAAGAAAAAGCAACCTCTTAATCCAGATATCTCACCATGACTCACGTATGCATGTGCACGGTGTGGCATGACCACCAAAACAGAAAGATATGGACACAAGATGTGTGCAAATGTGTTTAATATCCTATCCATGTGAACATGATTTAAGTGGGGGGGACCTAACCTCCTCTAGGGGGGTCCGGGGGCATGCTCCCCCGGGAAGATTTGTTTTTAAATATTGAAGTTAAAAGCATCAATCTAGTACACTTTGAGAGCAACATTAAGAGATCTATGGATACATCTCTCAACACCCATATGAAACAGAACTGTAAGCATATTTTTCTTTTTGGATATTTTACAAATCACTCCCCTTTTAAACTCTATTCTTGTTATTTTTAACAACTTTTTTGTTACTGTCATATAGTATTTTATACCTGTTTTTCATTTAGTCTCATTAATAACTATAATGATCATATCAAGGTGTGCCTTAACCTCACTGAGCTGAGGTTATTTGAGCCTCTCAGGAGATAGCTCTCTTCCACCTGGTTGTAGAAAAGCTCTTTAAATTCGTTAGCATAGCTAGCTAACCAGATGCTAATAACAACAGATCGCCACTGTGCTTACAACTAAAGACACAGCCACGCAAACACTGCGGCATGTGTACGGCTCCTTATGGGTATTGCAATATTTTAAGGGCTGGAGCGGCGTTCCGGTGCTCTCTGTCAGCACTCCTTTCAGATGAGACATATACCACGTGAAGACACGTTACGCTCGTGTTGTGTTCAAGGAACCTGTCCTTGGCCAGGAAAAACAGGTACTCGCTTGTTTAATTATTTTTGCGGTCTAGATTTCTTCTTCTTTTTTGAAGTGAGAAGTTGTCCATCAGTCGGACTGACGGACGGACTCCCTCCCCCCACCCCCAAAACGAAAACTCTTCGGTTCTCCACGAATTACGCAAGTCACCCAAATCAGCGTTAAAAAAGCGGGAGGCGCCGAAAAATCCCCTATTAATGTATTGATTATAGCTCCGGGTCCGTATAGGTCGGCGTCTGGGTCCGGATCCGGACCGCGGTCCGCCTGTTGCCGACCCCTGCTTTAGATGCTCGAGATCTTATGTTTAAGAGACCAAATTTAATCTTCCTGTTTTGTTGCACTGTAGTAGTTGTTACATTTACTTTTATTAGGTTATTATGTATGACACCTCTATTAGGTTTAACCTTAAATTGTCCTTGGGCAGACACACACACCGTTAATATTGGGTATTTTATTGGGTTCGGGATTCCTATGGATGACTGCCTAGGAGAGAGCGCAGAGAAGCGTGTAAGACTGGGACTCCGCCTCCTGGTCTCAACTCCAGTCTGTCATGGATTAAGTCCACAAAGCCCTGAAATGTTTGCCGAACTGAGATCTGCACCTTCCAAAGTAGGATGAATGCCGTCTCTCTTAATCAGACCAGGTTTTCCCCAGAAGACTGTCCAATTATTTACGAAGCCCACATTGTTTGCTGGGCACCACCAAGACAACCAGCGCTGAAATGATGACATGCATGTCATCATTGATCAGATTGGGGAGGGGACCAGAGAAGATTACGGTGTCCAACATTGTTTTAGCATAACTACACACCGACTCCACATTAAGTTTGGTGCATTCTGATTGGCGTAAACCAGGGGTGGGGAACCTTTTTCCTCTCAAGGGCCATTTCATTTTTTACAATATCCTCAGAGGGCCGTAGAAATTATTGACCTCTGCTTAAAAAAACTAAAATCCATACAGTCCATTCATTTAATTCTGTGCAAAGAAAAAGCAACCTCTTAATCCAGATATCTCACCATGACTCGCGCATGCATGCACGTGCACGGTTGTGGCATGACCACCAAAACAGAAAGATATGGACACAAGATGTGTGCAAATGTATTTAGTTTCCTATCCATGATTTAAGTGGGGGGGGGACCTAACCTCCTATAGGGGGGTCCGGGGGCATGCTCCCCCAGGAAGATTTTTTTTTTTAAATATTGAAGTTACATTTTTTTTTTTTAATATTGAAGTTAAATTGAAGGGTTGGTGGGGACCTGCGGGTTTCGCGTTATGCCCCTTCTGAACAGTCACCCAGTCTCCTAGCTGCTCGGGAGTTGGAGTTGCCGGGGGACGGCTAATAGGAGCTACCTTTATAACACCTCACTGAGTGATTTAACTCATATGTCTAACTTTCAGGTTTCTCTTTTCAGCCGCAGACCCCATGTCGCCTCTTTATGTGCGTCGCTAAGTTCCTCGTACTACTTGTGTACTTTAAAGCGGCTCGGCATCGTTTACAATTTGCGAGCAATTTTTCAAGTTGTCCGTCTTTCTTGAAAATCTGAAGTGTTGCCAAACGTTTGATTTGTAGGTATTTTTCGGTGCGCTGTGTTTCTTTTTCTCCTCGACTTCCATGTGTGTTGATACCTGAGACTCTCGGCCTCCGTAGTGCGAAGCAAAGATCGTCTCTGCTGAGTGCTGACAGGATGAGGGGATATTATATGAATTCATCGTTTTTTTACCGATGCAAAGACGCTACAATCGATGCATCGCGAGTTCAACCCAAACTGTAGCCGATGTGCAACCGGTGCACTCACATTTTGAACGTTTATGCCGGTGCACCAATGCAAATCGGTGAATCTTAACATCCCTATAAGGATAGTTTGGGAAATCTTACTGCGTCCGACCTCGGCAGCGATGGCGCGGTGCGAGAAGCCTTGTGCAGCTCAACAATCCTGCCACGTTCAAAGACAGAAAGCGTTTCTGCCTTTACCATCAGGAGGTCATGACAGTGTGAATGCCTGAATGAAAATGACATGAAAGCCAGATTTTTGCACAGATTTTGACTTTTTAAGGCTATGGTCTTGAACCTTTGATCAGCTGATCAGCCTGTTTGAGTTTAAATGCAGTTATCAATAAATTGCCTAGAAGCTCTACTAACAACCTCGTTTCAATCCACCAGTGCGAAATGCAAATTATTGTAATTGTTCCCCCGGTCTTAAAGGGGAGCTATCATGCAAAATGCACTTTTTGATGTCTGTTATACATAAATATGTGTGTCAGGTGCGTCAGGGAACTCACGCAGCGTCAGAAAATAAAACCCTCTCTCTTTTCCTCTGTGCGCAAATCTCTCAAAACGGGGCTACAACGAGCTGATCCAGATTTGCCATCCTAATGTGTGTTTAATTAGCAAGCATCGCTAACACTCAGAGCTAACCTTTATTGGAGAGAGCATGTGTGTGAAGAAGCAGGAAATAAAAAGTCACCTTGTGGTATAATCTGCAAGAGAGAAAGTCTTTGAGCTCCATACTGTTTCAGAAATAATCCTTGATGTGGTTTTGGTGTTTCATCACTGCAGCATTTATTTTAGACATTATCTGCCGGGTCCCGCATGAGCAGGCATAAGCTCCGCCCCCTCTTTTCCCTTTTTTCAAAAGCTTTATACCCCGAATCAGCACTTTAGTAATGGGTGATCTGTTTGGTATTTTGAGCAAAACACTTCATAGACATGTTTTTTGTATCTTTTTATATATCTGAGACCTATGCTATTGCCTAAAAAAAATGTATGATAGGTGACCTTTAAGATTTTGTTTAGGAGTGTATAATAAAGTGGCTTCTTAATGTTATTTATTGATAAGAAAGCCCAACTTTTTCCACCCTGGGTCTTGGTGAAGGAGATCTACCCAGTGAAGGTGTTCCCTAGCCCGGAGCTCTGCAGCAGGACACACTGTGACCACAGTGTGTGTGTTACGTTCCCTATTGAGCTAGGGGGACCAAAGGGACACGACACGACCAGATTGGAATTGGTATATGTTACCGGTGGTTTATTTGTAACCAAAACAATGAACACAATAATATCAACGAACAGCCTGGACCAACAACGGACCAAACTGTTACGGTTTAACAAAAGGCGAACTCCAAAAGAGAGTTGCACAATATGATACAAAAGAAAGAAAGTACCTCACTTCTAAAGTGGAACAAAACACTAAACAAAATGAGGCTGTGTGGGAACACAGCTGTTGCTGATCAACCGGTGCTAATCACCGGGGTCTAAGCAATACTTTCACAAATGCTGATCTACAGGCGCTAAGCTAACCTGGGTCTAAGCTGTTTCACAATGTCAATATCCTAAATGCTGTTCTACAGGAGCTAAGCAACCTGACACACTAGACACAGAATACTACGACACACTGCTAATCAGTGTGCACGCACAGAACCCTACTGAACACACTGCTCGGCAGTCTAATGAAGCACAGAATACACACTGCTAGGTAGGGCTGTGCAATTAATCGTATTTTAATCGCGATTACGATTATGGTTTGCGACGATTATGAAAACAGCATAATTGACAAAATACGATTATTTTTGCTGGGTGCGCTTTCGCCCCTCCCTAAAAGCCCACTCGGCCACGTGGGAGTGACATGTGTTGTGAGTGTTCAGCGCGAGCGAAGATGTCAGATCAAGAGCAGCAACTCGTTAAAAAGAAGGGTCAAACTATTTCCACTATTTGGAAGTACTTTGGCTTTCAGGAGTCCGACGTGGAGCAAAACAAAGTACAGTGCAGGATTTGTTACCAGGTTGTGTTGGCACCACACGCTAACTCAACCAATCTCTTTAATCAGCTGAAATACAACCACAAAGTGCAATACGACCGAGCAGTAATACAACAAAAAGCAGATGCCCGCTCGACTTCATCCACCACATCATCACAGTCATTGATTCAGGACGCATTGTACAGAGCAACGGCCTACGCGACGAGCTCGCAGAGACACAGAGATATTACAGGTGCCATTACATTTCACATCGCTAAAGATATGTGCCCAGTTAGCACTGTTAGCAACCAGGGCTTTAAGCAACTTGTCAACACGTTGGACAAGCGTTACGCGATGCCGTCTCGGTATTATTTCAGCAGGTCTGCGCTGCCTGCGCTATATGACAAATGCCGTGGGGAAGTTGAGAGAGATGTGGCTTCAGCTGACTACTTTGCTACCACAACGGGCGACTGTGGCTGCGAGGGATTGCGGTCGTCTTTCAACCAGAAGGTTGTGGGTTCGATCCCAGCCCGTGCAGTCAACATGTCGATGTATCCTTGGGCAAGATACTTAACCCTGAGTTGCTCCCGATGCATGTGAATGTGTGTGAATGTTAGGTCCTAGAGCAAGTGGTACTGCTCTGTATGAATGGGTGTGAATGGGTGAATGACATGTAGTATGTAAAGCGCTTTGAGGGGTCGTAAAGACTGGATAAAGCGCTATATAAGTACAGTCCATTTACCATTTATTTACAACAGACCTATGGTCTAGCCCAGGGGTGCCCAACCAGTCGATCGCGAGATGTGTCTAAAAATAGAACAACAATATTCTGTTTTATCGTTAATGTCCTGTAACATAATCTTCCTGTGCCAGAATAATGCACTTGAACGCATCAAAGCTTTGTGATTGGCCGGCGTCACCCCATGTGTCGGGGCGTGGCTGAGGGTCTTCAGTACAGGTGGCAATATCGTCACCTGCCTGCGCTCATCTCTGAAACCAGACCATGTAAACAGGCTGGTGTTTCTTGCGAACAATCTTTAAGAGATGACATGAGCAGCCCTACCAGCATTTGCCATGGTGGCCTAAACATTTTTATTTGGTCTTAAATTGTAGTTCAACATTTATTTCCTGTTACTTCTGGACCATGACGGTTGGCCAGCCTTCAACGTTTAACTGAGTGGAATATGTTGAATATGTTTTACCAAAATGTTGGCTATATGTTAAGGAGTTTTCAGTAGGTTGTGACAGTGCACTGCAACATGTTTGATTTCATTTATTTTGGTCTAATTTATTTTTATTTATCATATTAATAATATATGTTTAGTATGGTTTTGGAAGTGCGCTCCAACATATTTGATCTTGTTTATTGGTAAAATATTATTTGTTTTAAAGTTCAATAAATGGTCAATGAATAATCGTCAAAATAATCGTGATATCAATTATTGACCCAAATAATCGTGATTATGATTTTTGCCATAATCGCACAGCCCTACTGCTAGGCAGTCTACGGAATCACAGAAAATGGCCTTGTCACAATGAGAGGCTTGAGGCGTCTGTCACACAATACAGAGCCTCCCGAATGGTGTCCGTGCCCGGCCTTTATACTCCTCCCCCGGATGATGTGGCAGAAGCGGACGGGGATTGGGTGACGTCCGTCCAATCACCGCGGATGTTGCGAGGTCGGGACGGCCAATGACAGCAAAGGAACTGCACAGCTCATTTACATATGCACACACAAACAGAGTTAATGGCATAACGAAAGTAGCGGCTGTAACAGTGTGACAACAGGCTACATCTTCATTTATTTTTTAAATATTGAAGTTAAAAGCATCAATCTGGTCAACCCTGTCTCCTAAAAATTACGTTCCCACAGAACTAAACTGCATTCTCAATTACGTTTAGCTAGAAACTTATTTTCTCCCACGTTACGTTAGTTATGAACGTATCTTAAATGCGTTTATTTTCTACATATCTTTGCCATTTATTGTCTTGCTTATAATAATGATAATAGTCATTTATAAATATCATTTTAGAGCACACATTTGAAATCGAGAATCGGACTCGATATATGGTTAAATTAAAATCAGTAGGCGAGGCTGTAATTTCGCCAGCTGTTACTCTCATGAGCGAGGCAGAAAATAATAGTTTTAACATGCCAAAAAGCTGCTGTCGTTTATTGCACCTCAAACATTAAAACAAATCCAGAGTTACGTGTTTCTGTACTTCCTCTAAGAAGAAAGGACAGTAACAGAAGATCTCTGTGCCTTCAGGCTTGATCGCCGTTCAAATGACAGCTTTGGTTTCCCCAAAAGTGGGCGGGGCTGTAAAGTGACGTAGATTTTACTCTCATCTATTATTCAAAAGCATTCTATTTATTCTAACGTAAATTACATGCCAGTATTTTATCTTTTTATTTATTTGTTTTTATTTTAAATCGTATAATGTCGGACTTTTTTTGCCGTCTGTGAGGAAAAGAAATGGGGCTCAGAGCCTCAAAATACTGAAATCTGTATTTTTGAAAATCTTTTTTTCCTTCAAATTTGTTATTCTTTTCTAAATAACCCACTGTTATTTACTCAACAATAACACACAATTATCCTTGTTTTTATTTATTCGTTTAATTCTATAATCTTGGGCTTTTTAGCCGTAAATAAAGTCACCGGAAACAGATGGGACATTTAGGGGAAAACAGAGCTTCAACTAGTTTACGGGTTAGAGAGAGAACTCCTTTATATGACTTACATAAATCCCAATTTCTCCACGAACTGCTGCCTCAGTAGACTATAATGCAACAGAGCAGTATAAAGTAAATTATTTTAAGTCAAGGTTGATCATCACTGGATAAGGACTTAATCTCTTCCATTTATAATTCATTCCTAATTCATCTGTTGTTGTTTTTTTTATTAAAGTATAGGTTAAATGCTGATTTCATGCTGATTTTCAGGACACTTACTGAAGGGAAAGTAGAGATGGATTTCTACTGCATGTACGGCTCTACTCAACTCTACTTGCTACGCTTGGCTCTACTCAAATCCACTTTTTAAAATGAATTTAAATGTTTTGGTCAAAAATTATGCATAGTACTTGGTGTTCATGAAATCCATCCAAACACAAAAATATGAGTTAATCAGCTACTCGAAACCTCTGTGCAAACCGAAAACCTGAGCAGTAAAGTGGCACAGGACTAAGGTCTGGGTCCCGCACACCTGAGAGCTGTGGCATGTGTAAACATAGCAGAACACCGGGGCTCGGAGGGAATTCTCACGCACCCGGCATTATTTAATCCACCAGCTAACGCCAAAATCTGTAATATTCTTTTATTTTCAGATTTTTTTTAAATGTCTGCACAAGTATGCTGTACAATTTAGTGCAGGTACTCCATGGTTTGGTTGCTGTTAAAAGGATTCATCTAATGATGCGTTGAAGGTGATACACACCTCAGTAAGGTTAGAATCCCTACCAAAGTCACGAGGTGGAAGAAGGGCTAAGAACACAACCCAGTCTCATAAAAAAATGTGAAATAGCTACGTTGGGCCACAGGACAAGACGTACTATGTTCACAAATAACCCTCTCAAGACGGCTCTAGGGGCGCTGCCCCCCCTCTTCCCACATATTTGATTGTCATTAAAAATGTAATTAAAAATTAAAAATATATTTAAAAAAAGAATATTTATATATATTTTTTTTTTAATGAACAAGGTTAATATTATATAATTGGTATCAGTAAAATGTATAATCTAAAATAAAATATCGTTTAAAATTGTGTTACGATGTCTAAAGTTACTGATAAGTCACATGTTTCCTGCCTGGCCGCAGCGTGTATCATTACCCTCTCTCGTCTGGGCGCTAAGAAAGGAGCCCTCACTCAGCCCCAGCAGCAGCCACTAGCAGCTGACTGTTGCTATCTGTAAACTATGCAGCCAAAACATAATTTCAGCCAATCAGCGTCGTCAGATCTGATGCTCAAAGGGCGGAAATGTCAGTGCCCGATGCAGTCTGTGAGTTGGTTATGGCTAGAAAGGATCCGTCTTGTGTAAAACTCTTGTGAGAGTTTGCGAGTCACGTGGCTGAATGTTTACGTTTGACAGGCAGCCTTTCAGTTACTCGTTAACATCAGTGGGCCACAGCAAATGATGTTGAGAAGCTAAACTATCTATTAATTATGTCAATTACAGGGAGTGTGATTGTAACTGTGTGTGTGACTAGCTGGATGCAAACAGGTAAACACTGTCTTGTGTTTCCCATGCTTGCTCTTCAAACAGCCGGGGACAGATACTATGTGCCCGTGATAAATATTACATTACATTACATTGCATTTAGCTGACGCTTTTATCCAAAGCGACTTACAATAAGTGCGTTCGACCAACAAAATACAAACTTGAAGAAAACAGCATCATATAAGTACATCAGGTTTCATAGAGCCAAACATTTCAAGTGCTACTCAACTGGCTTTAGATAAGCCAGTCCTTTATTAGTATAAAAGTGCTTTGTTAATAGTTCTATCGCTCGAAGTGGAGTCGAAAGAGATGAGTTTTCAGTTTGCGCCGGAAGATGTGCAAGCTATCTGCTGTCCTGATGTCAATGGGGAGCTCATTCCACCATCCTGGAGCAAGGACAGCAAACCCACGTGTTTTCGCCGATGGGAACTTGGGTCCCCCTCGCAGCGAGGGTGCAGCGAGTCGTTTGGCTGATGCAGAGCGTAGTGCACGCGCTGGGGTGTACGGTTTAACCATGTCCTGGATGTACGAAGGGCCAGATCCATTCGCAGCATGGTAAGCAAGTACCAGTGTCTTGAAGTGGATTCTAGCAGTTACCGGAAGCCAGTGAAGGGAGCGGAGGAGCGGAGTGGTGTGGGAAAATTTAGGAAGGTTGAAGACCAGACGAGCCGCTGCATTCTGGATGAGCTGCAGAGGTCGGATGGCACATGCAGGTAGACCAGCCAGGAGGGAGTTGCAGTAGTCTAGGCGTGAGATGACGAGAGCCTGGACCAGAACCTGAGTCGCTTTCTGTGTCAGCTGGGGACGTATCTTCCTGATGTTGTAAAGCGTGTATCTGCAGCAACGGGTTGTAGCAGCGATGTTTGCAGTGAAGGACAGGTTGTTATCTAGGATCACACCCAGATTCCTTGCAGTCTGAGTCGGGGAAACAACTGAGGTGCCGATGTTGATTGTTAGGTCAAGAGTGGGACAATCTTTTCCCAGAAGGAAGAGCAGCTCAGTCTTGTCAAGGTTGAGCTTGAGGTGGTGAGCAGACATCCACTGAGAGATGTCAGCTAGACAAGCAGAGATGCGTGCGACGACCTGGGTCTCTGAGCGGGGAAAGGACAGAATTAATTGGGTGTCGTCAGCGTATCAGTGGTATGAAAAACCATGCGGGCTAATGACAGATCCGAGCGAGTTTGTGTACAGGGAGAAGAGGAGGGGACCAAGAACAGAGCCCTGAGGGACCCCTGTAGTTAATTGACAAGACCCAGACCCTCTCCAAGTCACCCTGTAGGTACGGTCTTTCAGGTATGAGGTAAGGAGGGAAAGTGCAAATAAACACACACACACACACACACACACACATTATTGTATATAGTTGAGTTTTGACAGCATCCATCAAACTAGATTTTTTGCCACTAGATGTTATGGTGAAACAAACTAGATGTTATGGTGAAACAGTATATTGCACTCACTGTTGCGAGAGGAGGCCAGCCGAAATTGGCAAAAATTGATGGATTGACCAATCAGATGAGGCTACCGTCATGCCCCTGCCAGCCTGTGACTAGTCAGGGCCATGCCAAGGGAAGCCACCCGCCCTCTGGCTTCACTCCAATCAAATCGCATCAACTTCATACTGTCATCACCGGCGTTGGTAATTAGCAACATTAGCAAGTGCAGTTATGGAGGGTGGAGATTTAGAGTATTTAGTAAAACACTACTTTGTTACTTTTGGACTAAAGACTGAGCTAATCACAGAGACGAGGGAAGAGAAGGTGGACTATCGCATGCAATGTTTCTGCACATAACTGTTTTTGAAGTCATGTGTTTCATACACGTAGCCTACTAATACTTTGATGTGAACGTAAAACTTTAAAAGTCTCCTGATTTAGTTTGTGAATGAATGCTTATTTTTTATTCATTACCGAATCTGCACTGCGCATTAAGCGGCTGGTTATGCATTTGGTTGGGGAGTTGGCTGCATAAATTAATGCGTGCGGACCTGTAGGTTATACAGGCGTGCGCAAGTCCTGCATCTGTATGATACAAATGTGTGTAAAATGATACCGGGCGCTGTAACAACTCATCTGGTTACATTATTACCCCCCCCCCCCAAAAAAAGGACATCGATTATTGGCTTCCTCAAATTTTTACCCCACGCTACTGGCGTCCATGTCAAGTTATCGTCAACTCTCACAGGATGAAAACAGTATTTCCAGTCTCTGCGTTTTTATAGTAAAACCGGAAGTATTCCCCTGACTGTCAAATTATTTTACTGTTATATCTGCATTACTCTAAAACTAAAACGTGTTACTTACACGACATTAGTTGGTTTAAATTGTGTACAATGGTTTTGTGTTTTTCCCTTTTGATTCAGAGAGACACATTTATTTTTCAGAGATGTGGATAGCCGAAAACATCTAACTACCCATAATGCTCAGCTATCGTTGAAGCTCGGTGATAGGATGTTTTAGCCGCAATGCACGCTGGGATATGGTGTTTATGCGATAAGAAATCCGACATGGTCAGCTATTGAAATTCTGATTCCATAGATGTGTCTTCCATCACCTAAAACCCCTGACTATACTCTCAACTCAGTATTTACTTTCTTTAATTCAAAGAAAAACGACAAGTCCCATTCTATCAGCTGTGCACCGTTATGGTGTAAATATAGCCTATCTACTAATTGGATCAAATATAAAAGTCAGCCAAATTAGTATTGATACTGCAAGGAGATGTATTGTGTGAAGATAAATTGAAGATGTTGTTTAATTGCCGATATATTTATGATCCACGTCACATATTCAGTTTCGTTGGCAGTTCTAATCAGGGCTCTATAAATAAAGAACTACGGCAGATGTGTAATATGTAATACAGCCGAACCGTGTATTACAATGCCGTTATGTGATGACTTCTAAAGAGAAGAGGAAGCACACGCGGAATAAAGTATTTTTATTTATTTTTTTAAATGTTTGCGGATTTCTTATCGCATAAACACCATATCCCAACGTGCATTGCGGCTAGAACATCCAATCAGAGCGCTTCAACGATAGCTGAGGATTATGGGTAGTTACATTTTTTCAGCTATCCAAATTTCTGAAAAAGAAATGTGTCTCTCAGAATAGGGAAAAACACAAAACCATTGTACACAATTTAAACCAATGAATGTTGTGTAAGTAACACGTTTTAGTTGATGAGTAATGCAGATATCACTGTAAAATCATTTGACAGTCAGGGGAATACTTCCGGTTTTACTATGAAAACACAGAGACTGGAAATACTGTTCTATCTCACACAGGCTACACCCTCTACTGGACTCTATGGGTACTACTCTCATCAATGATACGCGAGCGTTCACACACTGAAGTTGTATAAACGTAGCCGGCCAATCAGGGCGAGCCTTCCTGAATGCGCGCGCAGGCTCACAGTATGGCTACGCCTCCTGACTGTCATCCTTTTCTCTTCAGCGAGCAAGACAACACCTGACCAGAAAAGCATTAAAAAAAAACAAGTAAAAAGTATCTTACCTCCAGGCAAGCAAATGGAGTCGCCCCTACAGGAAACCCGTGCATGTCACTCATGCCTGGCTTAATAGCGGGCGCCGATCCCCACCAGCTCTGTTTTTAGTGCCTGAGACCAGACCACACCGAAGACGAGCTCGAGGTGGTGGACGTGCGAGACCCGGATATGGCCGAGGTGACGCCACCAACGTTCGCCATCCCAGCCGTGCGGGTTATGGCTCCGTTTGCTGAGGAGGAAGAAGATGACTTTGTCCCCCCACCACTGCCGCCTCCGCCAGCCGCCTCCGCCAGGGGTTTGCCTGATATCTGGGTTATCCACTGAAAACGAGAGCTCCGGTGGCAGGAATGGTAGGTATTCTGAGGGTGCGGGGCCGCACGAAGACCTCATATCCCGGCGTGCCCCCCCTCGATGAGAGCCTGGCACAGTGGCACAGGCAACAGGCTGGGCGGAGAACCTCTGCCCCCGCTGCCGCATGACAGGGAAAACACTGGAATATTTTTGATAGAATATTCCGGCTTGGAGCGGATGGCCGCGGCTGCAAATGACACGGGTGTGTTGGGCGTCTCACTGATTATTCCTCCGCAAGATGCCACCACCTCACCGGATCAGAGCGATTATTTGGACTGCAGCATCGGCCAAATTAATAACCTGATCCATGGTGTGGCAGCCGCTGCTGGCCTGGTGATGTCCCTGGCCACAGTGGGATCACGCCATGGCTGGCTGGGACTCCCGGCATTCTCCAAAAGGTGACCGTGATGATCTCATGGGAGCCCCTGTGTCTACGGAGGGGCTCTTTGGATCGATAGCCTCGGTCACGCAGCGTTTCAAAAGTAGCGCTATTGTGAGCACACTCGCCACTCCCGCTGTAAACTCCAGTAGAGGAGCCAGCGGATGGGCGCGCTCACGTGAGTGTAATAAAACAAAAATGCTGTCCTTTCCCCGCTCAGAGACCCAGGTCCTCCAGGTCTTTATCATTTATCAGATGGAATGTCATGATGTTTGAATTGATTTTAAGTGGACACAGGGACAACACATTTGCTGTATCTGATACAGAGGCACTGTATGCTTATCTGATTTTCGTTAGGAGGCAAATTCATTGCAGGCCCTGGTGGATAGAAATGCAGAGGCTACTGACACTGGGGTTTTATAGTGTTCGGAGGAGTGGGCTGCCATTATGTACAGTGCCCGGGCAGCAGTGTAGGAAATGGTGCCTTGGTCAGGGACACCTCGGCAGCACTTGGTCTTTCGGGGACTTGAACCGGTGACCTTTCGGTTCCCAAGCCAAGTCCCTATGGACTTCGCCACCACCGCCCTATAGTTAAAATACGTAGTATATTCACGTTCTCCTGGCGAGACCTCAAATAATCTTCGTAATATCTATCAAACTATAGATCCTACACATCCACTGGACGTAGATTTTAAAAGTACAATATACACTTCTCGCTAGAAATCGAATCAAAAAGCATTTTAATGACCAAACTATCCTACGATTTAGGATTTTCCACAAAAAATAAGTCGGGTGACCGCCATGTTTTTTTTTCTCACGCTGGGAAAGTTTGCGATCACGTGACATGGACACTGGTCATTAGAAATTAATGGGAAAAAAATGGTATCAGTGTCACGTTTTGAGACGGTTATTTGTGAAGATATTACGTCTTGCCCTGTGGACCAACGTAGCTATTTCACTTTTTTTTTGTGAGACTGGGTTAAAGAACCTGGTACGTATGTGAGTCGATCCAACACCATGCTGTGGAAATGAGGCAAAAGGTTAACTTGGAACAATATTCAGTATGAAAATGTTATCTTGTTTCTGTGATCCTGCAGGTGTTGGAGCCAGCCCATATGTTATTAACTGCAACGTCACTATTGACACCCAGGACTTGGCCTTAGGACGCAGCATCGCCACAGCCATCAGGGAGTCGACCCCCGGGGGGCTGCCGGGGGTGCAGGTGCTGGCGCTGCCACATGATGGCGCTGTGGAAATCGCATGTAATGTGGAAAGTGTGAAAGGGCGCTACCCTAGCAACATGACTGCAGGAGAACCATGGCCGAGTTTCAGCATCCAGGGCCAGCCCTACTGTCATGCTCCAGCTTCTCTGATCACTGCAAGAGTGGCAGAGCTGGCAGGGAGGCAGGGGATTGGTACAAAGAACACAGCGCTGGTGGGGTTTACCCCCCACGAGTGCAGGGGCCTGGCAGAGTTAGCGCTGTCACAAGGGATTGCTGAGTTCTGGAAAGAGCAGCACAGGATCAGAATGTGAAAATAAATATTTGCCAAAAACAGGAATCCTCACACTTCTTTGTTTTATGTCATATTAATTTGTTAAGCCCCGCCCCCTCTGTTACCGTTGATGCATGTTTGCAGTTTAATGTAATGGTGGCAGATTTACCTCTCAAATTCTTAGTTATTGTTTAATCAATAGGTCTTTGATTTCACACAGAAAAAGCTAAATATTTTTTTTCTAGCCAATTGTTCATTGCTGATTTTATTATCTGTCAGCTAACACTGTGTCTTCAGAAGGCTTATCAGACATTCCTCAGAGTGTTTTATTACCACTATGGAGAATATTGTGTCATCCTCTAAAACACACCTGCTGATCAGTGCCATTCTAATGTGACTCTTGCAGTTGAGGAGATTTGGGTTTCTCTTTATTTTCTACCAAACCAAGACCAAAAGCCATAAATCCCAGCATGTCATCCTCCAGAGTGGAATTTGAATGTGTTTGTCATTTCCTGTTTGGAGCAAATAGGACACTTGTGTTTACTCTGCTGACGACTCTTCCCATGATGTTCACCATCAACCTTACAATGCATGACTTTATGGAAGAGTCACCATCTGTGCGTAAAACAGCTATTTTTATCACAAGTCATGAACTGAATCTTAAGAAGCATCCAGCGCTGGCAACATGTTTGGAAATGTTTACTTTTGTATTGTATATTATTATAGTTTAAATAAAGCAGCTTGTCAATATCTATATGCAGTGTGTGATGCATGTGATTAACCATTTATATCGTGAAGGCGAATTACGCCAGAGGACAGGTCAGGAATAAACTGGGGCGAGATGATTCCACTAATTTCTTACATAAGGCCAGTACAATGTATTGAATAGCAGCACATCATGCAGTAAGGAGGTATGGATTTGAATCATTAGGCAATAATAATGGATATATATGGATGTGATACAAAAGCAGGGTCGGAGTGAGGTTTTAAAGGGAAGAAACACTTCACGATGATGTTCAATGTAAGCCATATGCACAGGATATTAGTGAATCGAGAGCCAATGACTGCCTAATCTGCATCAGAGTGTGGGTGCTAATCTGTTCAACTTTACGCACAAACCGAGGTAGTATGAGTCATAACATCTTCCAGTAAAAAGATCCTGCTTTGGCTTCAATGTCTGAATCTACTATCATTTCAATATGTTGTGATGTTTCTTACATTGTTTTGCATTTGAAGTAACATGAAAACTCTCCCTTTGAGGCAGGAGCCATGCAGTCTTCATCAATATGTGTGTTCTTTGGATAATCTCTCTTCCTGTGAACATTCACCTCTCTGTATGTCATCCAGCTGAGGCTCAGTCACACAAGCAACGCAGCCATGCAGCTTCATATCTCTCTCACACACACACACACACACACACACACACACACACACACACACACACACTCACACACTCAGCCTGCCAGGGTTGGGAGCATCAAGGCCTAATCTAGGTCACAGCATAAACCCAAAGGTATCCCGGTCTCCACAAACACACACACACACACACATATACTCTCACATGCACGCATGTTTTTAAATTTGCAAGCAAAATTAAATCTTGGGTACAAAGACTATTTGACTTCCATTAGCTTTCAGTGAAAAGCGTTTGATTTGGAAACGCCTCACTTCCCAGGAAAAAGGGGACTATAAATAAAACCAGCGAAATTCATATCTCCCAAATATCCCCTCCCCATCTTTATCTCCTTCCTCCCTAACAACCTCGTTGGTCAGTCTAATGGCTTTTATGATTGTCACAAGGTCATCATTTTCCTGATGAAGCGCACTTTCTCTGAGCAGCTCACTCAGTTAATATTTGTTTTAGGAACACTTTCCCCTGGAGCCTGAATGTATTTATTTGTGTGCAATCCGCTTCGATAAACACATGACTGTTCCTGCCTGTGCTGCAGTGTGTGTGTCCTCGCTGCAGAAGCAGGATCCCTGTGATATGACTCAGCCTGACAGCCTCCCATACAAGATGCGACCGTGTGTCACAGCACAGAAATAGAGGAGCTTATTTCTTTACATCAGTCTTCAGCTCTATAAATATTTCAAAGCTCTCTTTCCTCCCTCTCCCTCCTTTTCTTTTCCTTTCTGCAGCTTTCTCAGCCCCCCCCATTCTCCCCTCTCTGTTTGTCAATTTTTCTCCTACACACTCTGCCTCCCACATCTCCTCTTCTCCCTCTGCCTCTGTCGTATAATGTGGATAAATGTGTCTCGCCTGTCTGGAAAGAGGCAGCGGTGTTCAGCAGCAACAAAAACACTCATGTGCTGCAGATCCTTTCTGAGCCTGTGAGGTTTGTTTCCCCCCTCCGACATTCCTGCAGGGCTCTTTAGTAATCTGACAGTGATTTTATCATGTCACATACAGACATCCACTACTTCCTCCCTTCCTTACTTTGCTGTCCAACAGATTTCCACCAATCAAGTGCAGCATGACAGTTAATCACAGCCATTAATCCCGTCTTCCACTCCTCAGATCTTTGATTCAGAAATAGCCTGTTTACAGAAATAGACCACACTGGATCTAACTGACTGCTAGTTAGGTGCCTAAAACGTAAGCTCACGGTGCCATCCTCCCTAACCTGGCAGTGTGGGAAGTAAGCGTGCCACCTATGAAGGCAGCAGTCCCCAACCCCCACCCTGAACACATGTTCAACATCCTCTGGGCAAAGGCTGAGCGAGCACTGAGAGACAGCTGAGAATTAGAGAGAGAGAGAGTGGAAGAGGGAGAGAGAGCAGTGAAGTGGAAATATGGGTGAGCATCAGAGGAAGACAGAAATAGAGCGATAAAGCAGTGAAGTAGGCAGAGGCAGTGAGCGGAGGAGGAGAGTCTTTCTCTGGCGCTGATGCTTCATGCAGACCAGCTTATTTCTGCTAGCAGGGAGCTCTGGTGTGTGGATGTGAGAACCTTGTGGATTTGCTCCAGTCTCAGTAGAATTCATTGCACCAGGATCCAAAACAACAGACAGAGGATGCGACCGTGGCTGGATGCTAGCATCCATGTGGGCCTGTGACGTCTGCACCTCTGTGGCTACCTTCTTCATCATAAGGATGCTTCCAGCAGCACTGACCCAGATTGTGGAGCTCTCCACTGTGCTCTGCTCCTCCGGTGGTCTCTGAATGTGATGTGCGAGAGGAATGATCTGCACCTCCTCTACTGACATCTGTCTCTGTGGATACTCACAGCTTCCGACAGGGTAAGGACGCACTGCTCTGATATGCACGCTTAAATGTCCGGCTGATGGTTTTGTGTGTGCACGTGCCTGTGTGTTAGCCATTGATCGAACCCATTACAAATCACTACGACCACGTAGACCTGATTTATATTGCTCACACGCTCCCTCTTGAACACATACATTGAGATTGTTTTCTTTCAGATGCTTCAAAAGGTTCCAAATTGTGCTGATGAACTGATGCCATATTGTATTAATGCACTATGCAGTATAGCTCCATGTATAATGTATGACTAGGAGATATCATTGTTGGCAACAAGTAACTGCGCTTCCCCCAAAGTACTGAGGAAAGTAGGCTAAGATGGCACAGGCTGAGAAGACCTGAATACAACATTTATAAAGTCCTTTTGGTTTCTGAAAGCTTTTGGCTTCGTATTGCTTGGAGGGAAAAATGGACACGAGAGAGGAGTTGATCCTTTACACTGGGGGAAATAAAGTACTACTAAAGTATTCAGCTGAATTCCATCGGATCCAGGCTAATAAAGACAAATTCAACCCAGTAGCTTTCTTTCAGTCTGGTCAGATCAGGTCAGTTCATTGTAATTTGATCAAGCGTCAGAAGTCAATAAGACACAGAACAGATCAGCATGTCTTCTACCACAAGACAAAGCCATGTCATTTGACCAGGGTTCAGACATTGGGACCAGAGGTCAGACTGAGGTCAATGTTTCACCAAAGAGCCAAACTGTCTCATCTAATTAGGTAATTACACACGTGTCTTATAATGTGGAGCGTGGGATGCTAACATTTAGTCCCTTTACTTGTCTTTTCTCTAAAACTGAAATCTACTGGAAGGTTACCTGAATATATTTTAGCATATCACGTTCAGCTGAGTACAGTTAAGAATATATACAAAGGCCTACTGGGTAATATTAGGCAATACTTGTTTAGTTTAGTTTGAGTTTACAAAAGTTTGGGACGTCGTAACTACCTTACATAATGTTAGGTATTAATAAAGTAACAATAGCTTTGTACCTAAAAAATACCATGTTGACATTTGTTTTCATACTGGTCATCAACATTAGTCCCCTTAGTGGAAGTTTTATTTTTGTTGGACCCATCCATTGGTCTCATACAAACAAAGACTTTTGTTGCACTTTAAAATATTACACACAACTCCTCCTTCTCTCCCGTCATTATTACTAAGACCAGGTTGCAGCCTTAAAACATATGGGTTGTAATAATCTGCTTGCAAAGATGACCCATTGGTCCTGAGCAATACCAAGTAAAGTAAGAAGTCTATCAGATGAAAGGTTGTGGAGAAACTCGAACAACATACAGTACATATACAGTATACAGACAGACATTCTTTCCCTATTCATTATATTGCTCAATGTATTGTCAGTATCATGTTCAAACAATCTAGGTTACACTAGAAAATAACTAGTTTGTTCAAAGTTTGTTCAACGTCAGAAGTGTTTATTCCTTACAAACTGTAACAATTTCAGAGGTGAAAAGCTGTTGCAAGTGGGAGACGCAACATTGTTTAAATATAAGGGACATGCCACACATTTTCAGAGGGGTATTATTAGTGTTTCACTCTACTGTTGGTCTTGTGAGAAATGCCAGAAATAGTTGTGTGAAAACTGAAAAAAGAGAGCCACTAAAAGTAGCTACCCTCCTCAAATTGGCACTGCTGGCCAACCCCCCTGGGAAGTGTGTGTGAATGTTGGTTTCAGAAAGTTACAGAAATGCCTGGACTCATCCCCATCAGAAAGGATACTGTAGCTGTTCAAGGATTCAACAAACATTTATGATAAGAATATTGGCATGAACATCGATAGAGAGCAAACCTAGCATGCTTTTCCGCCCGTGTAACGGTTGATATGCTGTAGTGAGTAACAGAAAGCAAACGTTACCCAGCATGCAGTAGGTTTCAAATTTGAGACCCCTTAATACACTTCACAATGTGTACATAACACAATCTTGATAAATATGTCCTGTAGATCTCAAGAACTCACACAATACAACCATCAAGTGTGATGAAGATTGGATAACCGAATGTTAAGAAAACGTAAAGACAGACACAGAGACTTATACTTGATATATATATATATATTTATTTAAAGAAATCTTTGAGCAAAAGAGTGCCTTTATCAGAGATACAGTGTGGGAAGAGGGGGATAGAGGGTATGACATTGCCTGACATTTTCCTCGGGCTCGGGAGTCAAACCGAGGTTCTTGGCAGCGGTGACTAGGGTTGGGTATCGTTTGAATTTCCACGATTCTGATTCCGATTCCGATTCTACTTTTCGATTCCGGTTCTTAAAGGTTCTCAATTCCGATTCTTTGAGGGGCAGGGTAAAAAAATTACACATGCTTCTTCCACCAAAACATTACATTTATTCGAGAAACTTTTACACAGGTTAGTTTACAGTAATATTCACATTAATCAGTCTGTTTATATTCACTGCTATGTAACTGTAACCTGAGAACCACTGAAGCTACAACAGTCCAACTTTTAAAGGACCCCCCCCCCCCCCCCACCATTTAAAAACAGTTATTGTTGAGAAAAACAAGCATGCCTGCCTTCTCAGGCATACCGGGAAGAAATGTTTGAACATTTTAAAGTAAAATGCTTCAATCTGGTGCACTTTAAGCAGAATTACTAGAGACTAGATCTAGGGGTTACAACTCTAAACACCCATATGAAAAAGATCGGTTTACATTTTAATAATTAAATAAGTATGTGAACATAACCAATAACCTACCATAGCCAATAACAAATCCATGTAACGTATTTTATTTTTGTTGTTCATTCATATCTTATTTTACTATTTTATTAATGCATATGTTTGTATCTTTCCAGTTTAAAACGATATGTCTGGTTTACTGTCCTATAGTATACATTGGAATGATTTCAAACCTGTTTTACCTGTTTTATTACAAGACATCTATCAATATGTGTGTATACCTCCACCATTAAACTGTCATATTCTGCACATTTCTTATACTATCTACATACATCTTATAAGAGTATAATTAATATGTATAATATCAGTTAAAATAAGTGCTTCAACATAGTTAACATTGCAGGAAAGCAATATATTACTTTGTCAGGCTTAATGTTTATCTGTAGATACCCCCAAAGCTCTTATTTAAAAGAAGACCTTAACCTAGTGTTTCTCAAATTGGGGGGCGCAGAGGCATGACAGGGAGAGACCAGGAGGAAAAATACTTATGACAAGAACAAAAACGATTAAAAAAAGATTCATACATTCAAATATTATTGATTCGAAAATAATATGCTACAGTACAAGTACGTCTGGGTCTCTGTGTTTCATTCAAGCTCGGCTCTGTGTGTGTATGGAACGAGCCATTTTGTGTGCGTGTGCGAGAGAGAGAGAGCACACCTGTACCGGAGATCGTTGTTGTTAGCTTATGGTGCTAGCGAGTTACGCTAACGGATATAAGGAGCTTTTTCAACAACAAGGTGGAAGAGAGTCCTCTCCTGGCAGACTGAGAGGCTCAGGTGAGCTAAAGGACTCTCTTACCTCATTCACACCAACGCCACTCCGGTTCAAGCTCCGTGCTAGAGCTTTTCAGGTTCAGAAATGGTTCTTCGGTTTAGCTCCGGCTTTTTTCACACCGCCCAGAGTCCGACTGGTGCTGCGTCATTGCGTCATCGTTTGCGTCATGACGTAACCGTTTGCGTGCCTGCTTCATAAACCCAAACCGCGCGGAAACCCCTCACAGATGACACGACAACAACAACAATGGCCGATTGTGCTCCAGCTTCCTCTGTACCTCTTCGGAAGCCCAGATTCCCAGTAGGTAGCTGGTCTCTTCAGTGGACCACTGCTGCTTGTTAAGTTTCTCCATCGTTGTGTACAAACTGGATGAAAGGCCGGCTTTTTGTTGTTGTTCAGGAGTTGATCCCCCCCTGCCCCGCCTCAACGTAAGCGTGACGTATGCGGTGCTTTTGCTCTGGCCGGACAATTTTTTGGTGCTCGAAATGAACCGGATTCCGGAGCTAAGAGGCTGCTCCGCTGCGGTGTGAATAGGAAAACCCGGTGCTTTTCAAGCTCCAGCTCCGAACCGGCCCCGATGAACCGGTTCTGAACCTGAAAAGCTCTAGCACGGAGCTTGAACCGGAGTTGCGTTGGTGTGAATGAGGTAATAGATGGGGCAGAGATATCATAAAACTGTGTATATGCTTTCAAACACACAGTAGTTTATTTATTTTTTAACCAGCTGTTCTATATTCACTTTGCAGGTGCAACTATGTGGCTTGTATACTGGATTATATGTTTAAGTAATGGATGTTTAAAGCTCATATTTGTCTAATATTAGTTTACTTTTCATTAATGAAGTATGACGCTGTGCTGTCAGTACACTTGTCCCTGTTTGTGATTGGTCAAATGTTGCTAACCCCGCCCCTTTCACTTGAACGCGCTCTCAGCTGGAAAGATAAACCCTGGCTTGATTTACCGAGTTGATAACCAGCGTCGTAGGACCGCTTAGCGAGATCTCGTTTGTTAAGGTTAGTTAAGATAACTCAAACATATCCAGGGTATGTTGAACTGGCTTCGTAGTACAGGGCACAGGTGGCTGCATAGCAGCGCTAATGTCAAAGACACAAACATTATACATGATATTTTTATTTTACCAGGATGCGACAAAATTATTTGGGAAGGCTTAGCCTTCTCTAGCCTACAGTACCCGCCGCCCCTGTGTTCAACCATTGGTCAGACATTAAGGAGGTAAAAACGCAAATCCCGGCAATTTCTACCGGAGCCTCCGCCATGGAGCATCGGCACTTTCGGCAGGTTATTCTGATGCTGCTGTTAATCTGGAGCAGGGTATGGCTGGGGTAGGCTACAGCCATACCAAGAAATGGCTTAGCCCCGCCTTAGCCCCACCATGAAAAGTGATGTTAAAGTAAGCTAATTCAATTAAATAATAAGCAAAATGCTTAAATGTTGAGAACACGGATTGCGAAAATATATGGGTCGTGTCCACAACACACAAACTGATCCTGCTGTAACAACAAGTGCACGTTACTGATGCAATATGGTTGAGACCATTCGGGTTTATGCTAGAAGAGGGGTGCAAGGAATAGTCCAAGTAGTGGGGGAGTTTTATACACTAAAGGTGTGGAAATTCTCTGGCGTTATAGTATCAGCGCGGCCAGATCAAAATGCCTCCGAATGCAATCTGAATAGACCTACAGCCAATCAGAGCAACGAAACGTTGGGTCTGCGTCATGCCTTACTGATTGAGATCAATCGGAACCGCCATTGGATCTTCAACGTGTACTATCATACATCACGTTCACAGGGATCCCTTTTTATTTACTACAAGACAAATGTGCCGTTTTATTTCATACAGTTCCATTTTGATTGAGACAGGGAAATAATCTAAACCTCACGCGTGGCGTTTCACTGTCAAGGGGGTGATATAGCGTGTATGTAATTACATTGCAAATACTGATTTGAGCACCACCACTGTATGGGTTAGCCCTACCATAGATTACCCAACAAAAATACCCTGGCGCAGCCACTAGCGGCCCGCGCATATGATAATTTAATCAGACAACGTCCGTTAAAAAACATTATAACACATAATGAGAGACGTTCTGCAGTAAGGAGGGGCGTTTCATCGACGACAGGTGTTCTTAATTTTATGTAGTTGACGGAGCATTTTTACTTTCTGCTTCACTCTTTAACTAAACAACCGCGGATGTCTTGAAAGACTCTTTCGCTAAAGATTTTTGAAGACATCCGCGTTGTTGTGACTCGTAAATATACGCTTCTTATGTTTTGGTGCGGACTGCGTTCACACCAGCAATGAACCGCTCCAGAGTTTGCAAGCAAGCGTTCCGAGACCACCTATTTTATCGGACCAGAGTCCGCTTGTTAAACTTTAGTTCACTTAAGAGGTCTCGGACTGTGTTCACACCGACCCAAATGAACCACACCAAGCGGCTAAACGCACCAGGGTTAGATTCAACCGGACTATACAAGGCAGGTGTGAATGCACCAATATTCTAAAAGCCAAGACTTTGTTTATTTTATATCAGATGAAAACAAACTGTAACGGACCCTGCCGTGTTATCTATGATTACTATACGCCTTACATTCATAATTTCAGCGGAGGGAGGCGGAGCGGCGCTGTAGAAGAGCAAAGTGGCGAGTGAGCTGTCATCTTCCCTTTACAAGCTTAAAAAATGCCTGTAGCTAATGAGATTGAATATAACAATCAAAAATAACAAAATATACACAGCTAGATCAAATGGCGTTCTTTTTAGATGCGACTTTAGAGAAGAGGGGAATTATTGAAACGGGATGTGTACAGTGTTCCGCGGCTTCCGCTGCTGCGAAAATGTGGGGCAGGGCCAACCCGGTATCACGGCAAGACGTGAACATGTGACGATTTACCATGCTGGGAGACGTGAAGATGTCACGATTTCGTCCCTTCAAACGTGACAGTTACACGGTATTGTTAACATGGCCCAACCAGTGGAGAAATACCCGGAAATGCCAAGCAAATGCTAACCCGACGGTCGATTGTTATTGTCAATATTAATATAATAATTATTTATTTTTTAATAGTCACACTCGATTTCGCCGATTTTCTCGTTGCCCCAGCTGGTCGACACCTCTTTGAGCAGAAACAAAGGCTACATTAATGTATTAAATCGATGTTAATACATGTGTGTGTTTGTGGAATTAACGGACGTGACGTTGTGCGATTGCGTTGCCAGGCAACAGCTTCGGTTCATGTTAATTTACAAACTCTTCAACTACAACCGTAGTTATATTTAAAAACATTTTAGAAGGCCTCACAAAATACTTTAATGTAAATGAAAATGTAAATGTGAAGGAATGTGTGTACAACAAAATACACCCGTCATAAGCAATACCGGAAACAGACTTGGATGGTTTAGCACGCTGGGAAATTGGGTTTATGCGATGTGAAATCCGAAAACATTTTTTTTTTTAAAATAATACTTTATTCCGAGTGTGCTTGCTTTTCTCTTTGAAAGTCATCACATAACGGCATTGTAATACACGGTTCGGCTGCATTAAATATTACATATCTGCCGTAGTTCTCTATTTATAGAGCCCTGCTGAGAAGACTTCTAGACAAACATGAGGAACTGCCACCAAAACTGAAAACGTGACGTGGATCTTAAATATATAAGCAATTAAACAACATCATCTATGTAGGCCTACCGGCCCATCCCCCAGAGACAAACATCAAGGAAACAGGTTTAATCCTCTTCTTAGTTCACTGTGCCGTTGTCAGGCTGTGGTGGTCTGAGGCCAGGGCAGGCTGTTGTTGATAGCCTATACATGTGGCGCTTCTGAGTGGTTGTGTATGTCCGTGCGTGTGTGAGCGCATCAGCGGGCGCTTATGTTTGGGGCGATGGGGGGGGCCCCCAAACAATATTTGCACCGGGGCCAATCACAACCTTGTTACGCCACTGGCCCCATCTAAGACACGAGTGGATCTGACTTTAATTACATTTGACTCAAAAATACAGATTTCAGTATTCTGAGGCTCTGAGCCCCATTTATTTTCCTTGCGGACGGCAAAAAAAGTCCGACATTATACGATTTAAAATAAAAACAATAATCGTGGCTTGATATTGAGTAAGAACATGTTTTTATGAACCACACAGCTTCCGGTCTTCCAAGACCCGACCGGACAAAAAGACGTGGTGCAGGCACGAAACATACTACCAATAGAAATACATTGCTTTTAAAATCGTTCTGTGTGACACGAAAAAAAGGGGAATTCGTGTTGGTGAACACAAATCAATAGATTATATGTCGTGACTATAACACAAAATACCGTGAGACTGGGTTGGGAGTGGATGTATAGTAGCTTAGGGCAAGGGGATAACCATTGTCTGTGGGTGCATCTCTTCAGTGTTTGGTGCATTGAAGCAGATTATCTAATGCTTTTGATTAGGAGGCTGGATGATTGCATTGTGCAGCCGCATAAAAGGGGTCAGCTGTAGCCTAAAGGTTAAAGAAAGGCTTGGACAGGGAGGGCTGATTGTCCATACTGGTCAGGAAAACATGGGTAAGTAGTGGCTAATGTGCTTTTTCAGAAGACATTGTACAGAAGTCAATAGATTTGCAGAAATCAATAGTTTTGAAATGAACAGTATATAATATAAAATGGGTCACTTGTAGTCTCTAGGAATTGTCAGTGATGCTAGTGTTTTTTTTAGCCCATTGCTCTGGTTTTAAAGCAACCGACTTTTGTGGCTGTTCCACCTAAAAAGCTTAAATAGCTGCATGCTACCTGCCCAACACAACATGGCAGACACACTATAAAACTAGCCCGTGATTAAAGTTGAGCATCTTTAAAGATAAACACCAAGTTATTTTCCTAAAAGTAGGTGGAGCCCTCAAAGGATGTCATGTACTTACATCTGTCAGGCGGCCAGAAAACTATTCCACTCCTAACACTTATTCCACTGTGCCTAGAATTCAGCCTAAAAAGTAAACAGTTTGCTAGCACAATAGCTATCTAGCTGTTCTTTATCCCCAAAGTGTCTGAACAACACAGCTGACCACAGTCCTGTCTGTTTAGCTTTTTTAATATCACATACTGTCTGAGGTTGCATTGTGATAGAACACTTAAGCAGCACATTTGGTATGCATTCCATTCACTACTGGTTTTTACTACTGGTACATTTGAGCTGTTGTTAATTTGATTAGTAACACCTGCGCTTTATTTACAACAATGTGAAAAAACAAATATAAATTATACAACTGTCTGCTGTATCTTTTTGTCAACTTAAACAAATACACATTTACACAACAAGGTTAAAGACAATAGCCTGCATTGTTATTACTAACATTTTTGGAACATTTGAATTTATTTGGAGTTGGCTTGCGTAAGTAAAATATTCTTGGAATTTCTGGGGAAGTAGTGTTTACCGGCCTTATTCTGTAGGATTTGTGTGCTACATGGCTGCCTGTTTGCTGTGGATATTCAACACTGAAGAATTCAGGATATCTTTGGGCTGTGAAGGAAAACTTTAGTGGAGCCTTTTTTCATAACGCTGTCCTTTGACTGATTGTATAAATGTTTTCGATCACGGCAACCTTCAATTTTCTTTGCATATTGGACTTATTCACTTGTAGAGATTCGTCATTCAAAATGATTGGTCAGTTGATGGTCATCATCATCACACTGGTTTATTGTGAGTTCCAAATGTAACTAGAGAATGCAATTCCTGAAGAAATTGCTAGTGGGAATGCTTTATGTTGAAATATAATGTGTAAGAAGAAAGTGAATAATCAGGAATATTAGGATGAGTGAATGGTTTCCATATGAATGAATATTATGTTAAGAAATAGCATGAAACTCCAAATGTATAAATAATGTTAAAGATTTAAGGCTTTGAATGTAGAATGTTATTCGTAGGAAAAGTTGAAAATGCAAAAAGAACTGGTGAAATACACTGAACAAAAATATAAATGCAACACTTTTGTTTTTGCTCCCATTTTTCATGAGATCAACTCAAAGATCTAAAACATTTTCTATATACACAAAATAACCATTTCTCTCAAATATTGTTCATAAATCTGTGATAGTGAGCACTTCTCCTTTGCCGAGATAATCCATCCCACCTCACAGGTGTGGCATATCAAGATGCTGATTAGACAGCATGATTATTGCACAGGTGTGCCTTAGGCTGGCCACAATAAAAGACCACTCTGAAACGTGCAGTTTTGCTTTATTGGAGGGGTCTGGGGGGGGTCCGAAAACCGGTCAGTATCTGGTGTGAGGGGTAGGGGTAGGGTTAGGGTAATGTTGTGAATCGAGTGGCCCATGGTGGTGGTGGGGTTATGGTATGGGCAGGCGTATGTTATGGACGACGAACACAGGTGCATTTTATTGATGTCATAGGTACAGGATGTTTTCCTACGTTTGTCATGAGAAATTATGTCTCAGGAATGTAGGGTTTGGGAATTGTGGCAGTTTTAAAAAAATATATGAAGGCAAATTTCAAACTGTCCTCCACTCTAACTCTGACATCACGCACTCTGCCTTAACGAGCTGTGCAATGTTAAAGTTTAAATGTTAAAAATGTGATGAATTATGGGATGTATCTCTGGAATTATGAAAGTTATGAATGAGAAAAGTAATAGCCCTCGATTCCCGACCGAGCTGAACGTTTTGATGTTTGAACGGAGTTTCTGCAATGTTCAATGCGGGAGGAGAAGAGGGCCAAAATAAGTCGGCGGAATAATAAACTTTTCGTGCGTAGAATAACAGATAGTGGGAACAGCATTCCCACTAAATGATAAAACATGTTTGCGTAACAAATAATGTTGATATGTGGCATTGAAAAATACCCTTTAGAACACAAATCTTTATGTATTGATACATCTACTCTTAAACTATCAACATTAATATCGACCTCCTCTATGGTTTATTCCTGATTTAGAACGTTCAGCAGGTGGAGAAAGAGCTGAATCATTCCCTGAATAAATGAAAGCTCAAACTCAACTGTTGTTGCTGCAGAAGCAGATCAGAGTGAACGACAGAATGGTAACAGCATTACTGGGAGTTAAAACCTTTCCAGTATCAAGGACTCATAAAAAATAGCCTTCTGCTAAAAATATCTCATCCACAGACTATTTATGGAATGAAAGAAGAGAAAGGTGCATAAAATGTCTGTGTGTACAGGAGTCATATAAACCTCTGAGACGGTTATGTTATTTACACACTTAATTAGTTCTATTGTTATTTTTTAGTTTTACACATTGGATATTGTTTTAATCAGCTACCTGGATGCTACAGGCTGTAAGGTTTGTGTTAACTGCTTGCTTAGGGTTATTTCAGCTACAGTATATCATTATTGTATAATTTATTATTTAGCTTATCTGCACACTCCAAGTTATTACATTATTTTATGAATTCTTAGTAATTTTGGTTTTTAGATAGTGACAGATGTTATTGCAGATGTGTGTTTTGTGTTATGCTGCACATATCCTGTACTGGTATTGAACCTGTCCTTTCGGCCAGGCAGCAGTCCCCTTCTTTAGTCTGACTGAAATATCCACCATTGGAGGGTTGCCAAGAAATGTCATAGAGACGTTTGTCGTTCCTAGAGGATGAAGCCTACTGTAACCCCATTACTTTCAGGTGAACATTTGTAAGACCAAAACCCTAAATGTGAGCATTCTCAGAATGGAGCACCGGTTGTGCATATCCTCAGGATTAACTCATGGCATGGACAGTATGGTGCGTCCACTTATCTTCTCTGGAGACAGCCCCCTCCTCCTCCCTCAGCTTGAGTGAGTTCTCTGACCACCCGTCCAAGTTTGTAATTTGCTGACAAAGCTTGGTAGCCCAAGCCTGTTTGTAAAAAATGGAGGATAAAGGCGAGCTGCTCTGCTGAACTGACTGGCGCATGGTGTGTGTTGGGGTGTAAAATCAGCAGCTAATCCGAGGCACCAAACCGTGCTTCATACATTTTCTCACATTAACAGAATCAGAAAAACGAGAGAACAAGGAGATGTAATAGCTAAACTGACAAAATTAGACAGTTTTTTTTGTCATACATCGTCCTCAAAATCGAGCGCTAACGTTAGCAATGTTGACGTGCAGCGGCAGCCGGAGCCGGAGGCTAACGATAGCTCACCTGCCTCACCACCATCATTGCCACCTAGCTCCACAAGTGACGCTGTATCCGTGGCTGTGGCTGTGCAACCTTCTTCTCCAGCCAGCCAGGAGGAGAGGCTAGATTTGGCTGTGCCCGGCGGTGGTCCAACAGTTCCCCGAAGGCCCCCAACCGATAGGGCGCTATTGAGACCCCCAACGCCAAGATCAAAAGCTATATTATAGCAACCGGTCTATGTAGGCCTACCGGCCCATCCCCCAGAGACAAACATCAAGGAAACAGGTGTAATCCTCTTCTTAGTTCGCTGTGCCGTTGTCAGGCTGTGGTGGTCTGAGGCCAGGGCAGGCTGTTGTTGATAGCCTATACATGTGGCGCTTCTGAGTGGTTGTGTATGTCCGTGCGTGTGTGAGCGCATCAGCGTGCGCTTATGTTTGGGGCGATGGGGGGGGAGGCCCCAAAACAATATTTGCACCGGGGCCAATCACAACCTTGTTACGCCACTGGCCCCATCTAAGACACGAGTGGATCTGACTTTAATTACATTTGACTCAAGTGATTCGTCAACTTAATGTGTTGTTTAAAATAATACTTCGGCATACAGCATGTGACTATAAGTGTTGCACGGCCAGATACGGCTCGAGAAGCTGCCTCATGAATGAATGAGGCGAGTAAACACAGCTGACAGCCGCGGTTAACGGTAGTGCCTCTCAGCCACCGTAGTGTCGTGTCAGGTGGGCGTGTCGTGTAGTGTTGTGTACTGTCCGCGGCCGCAGCTAGACCCTTCTCATTAAACATGGAGTAAGGGTGCACAATGGGACGTAGCCTACCATTAAACATGGAGTAAGGGTGCTATTACAAAGTAATACTTAACAGTTGTTGTTGCTACAGTATAATGCAGGGGTATTCAATTGCATTTCAAAGAGGTCCAGTAAGAGAAAATGTCATAAAATGCTCTGTTTTCGCTACCTTTCTCTTTTTTGATTGGCTGAGCGTCACCTCCTTAAAACATTAAACAATATATTTTTTAAACCTCTTTATCTTTATGTTTTTAAACATGTTGAGGTTAAGGCAGCTTCCTCATACGTTGCACTCGGAGAGAAATAGTTGAGACGGAGATGTCTTTAGCAGCAGGGAGGAGTAACGTTTCACCAATGATGTGAGGTTTACCTGCCTTAGCTATCCGTAACGCCACTCGGTATGATGCTTCGGTTGCCTTTGTATTCACAGTGCTAAATGTGTCAATGACATTTTTCTGTGACTGCAATTCCTTGAGCTTCCGGTCAAAAAACTCCTGTGGCTTGGTCACCAAACATGGGTGTTTCATCTCAATATGACGCCGGAGTTTACATGGTCTCATACTGTCATTAGCTAGCACCTCGTTGCAGATAACACACTGTGGCAGTGGAGTGTCATCAGGACCAGTCCATGAAAATCCTAGCTTCAAATAATCATTGTCATACTTCCTCCGTTTTCTGACAGACGCTGTCTCCTCTCTCACTTTAGGTAACTTTTTGCCGCTCGCATACATTTTGCTGAAGTTAACTAGCTAGATTTCACTGTTTCTCTTTATTTTTTCCAGGGGAGGCGCGTCTCACACTTTGGGAACCCCTGATATAATCGAAAACATTAAGCCTCTTTGATTTAATAATCGGAGCTGAAACCTCTCTGCCATCTCATATAACACACACCTTATTTATCTTTGAATAATAATAACGTAAAAATAAAGACGACTATACTACGGTCCTTCGGTCCTGAGATCAGGCTCCATGGACCTGTCAGCTCCGGACAGCGCAAAATGCGTATATGAAGTGCTATGTCATGAACGCAAGAAATCATACCCTCGTGAGGATGCTCTCATGTGATTGGCTTAGAATTGAGGAGACATCTGATTGGCTACAGATAGAAAAAATTACAAGTACGAATCGGCTGACCGTCAGGGGAGTCTCAAAAAACCCACACACAAATGCACAGCAATCCGTGCACAGAAAGCGGTTTGTGTTTGCAGGTGCAGAGGTTTTAAACCAGGGGTGGGGAACCCCCGGCCCCCGGGCCGTATACGGCCCGCGAGACCATTTGGTATGGCCCTTGAGGTAATTTATAAACACACGCAAAAAAGAAAAAAAAAAACTCTCCAATCACAGAGCTTGAGGACTATCACGGGGTTTGTCAAACAGAGCACATGGTGTAGTCCAAACGATAGCTGGGGATTCTGGGTAATGTAGTATCTTCTGCTATCCTTTACTCCGAAAATATATTTGTTTCTCCGAATCGAAGGGGAAAAATACAAAAGCATTGCACACAATTTAAACCAATCAATGTTGTGTAATTAACAAGGATAATCTGGTGTTTTTTAGTCGATGAGTAGTGCAGATATCACTGTAAAATCAATCAACAGTAAGGAGATTACTTACTTCCGGGTGTTCTCCGTTATCCAATGAGAATGGACGCTCACATTGCCTTTAAGGGCAGCCGACACAAACGAATGCCGTGCTTCCATGAGCGTCATTACCAGTAGAAATACATTGCTTTTAAAATCGTGCTGTGCAACACGAAAAAAAGGGGGAAATCGTATTGGTGAACACGAATCAATAGATTAAAAATCGTGTTGGTGAACACGAAATGCCATGAGACTGGGTTGGAATATCATGTTCTATTTGCAATTAAAGATTGATAATTGTGTGTATTGGGTTATGGAGAAGAGACTAGAGAGTGCTGGAAACATTTTTGGGCGGAGAGGGCCTTTTATCAGTTATTAAAGTTGAAAAGCAATGATTCAAATACATCCTTTCCGGGCTTTGAACCAGCTGCGCGGAGGACATCGCCGCATTCGGGCCGCCGGCTCGACCCACTGGGCTATCTATTCCTTAAAATATTGAACTGTTTTTATATTACTGATAATTGTCTTTTTGTTCACAACTTCTCCACATTTCGAAGTGTTTCCCGAGCCAGAACGACCTATCTTTCTTCCTGGCTTGCTCTATAATGATACTACAATTCAAATGCAATACCAACAACAACTCAACAGCAACAACGCAAACTACGACAACAACCCACACATTGTGCATTGTTTAGAGCGGTCATAAAGTGTTGAAGCGCTCAAATTTGAAACTGTTTCAACCTGTCACCTGTCAGAATCGAGACGAGGCGTGAATGGACCGTGAACCAGTCAAGTGATTCATTCAGGAAATGAAGCAGTTGCTGCTTAGGACGTCATATGTCACGTGATTTGAAGCAAGCTTCGAAGCACTGCTTCTATGGAATAGGAAGTCCAGGGTTGAAGCTCCGTTCGAAGCTTCAGTGTCAAACTGCCATCACTATTAAAAACTACTCAAAACTAAAGTAGTTTGTTGCTCAGAGTTGTTTGTTCTCCTGTTCTCAGTGTGTTGCCTGTGCTATCAGCCTGATGTTCAGAGTGTGTACCAGCAGCCCTATTAAAGCCACATTTCCTGCAGGACTCTTTCCCCAGTGTGGGCGATGCAGACCGGCTCGCCTGTATATCAGCAGGAAGTGATTTGGGGCAGAAGTATGTATTCATTAAATACCCTGGGGGAAAAATCTCAGCGAGGTCCTGTCCTAATTCATTCCAACGCCAATGCCAGGGGCTGAACTGCTGCCTTGATTATACCAATTTACCCCCCCCCCCCCCCCCCACCACCACCCAAAAGGAAGACGTGTAATTACACTATTTACACTGGAGAGCTTTCCTTTCTGAAACGGACACACACTCCAGCTTTGTTTTTCCTCTGCGCTGAAGTCACTGTGATTGAGAAGTGCAGCACATGTCAAATTGTTTGACTGTAACACTGATGTAGAGAATATTAACAGCGCTCTGAGGACATTAATAAGTAAATGCTCTGATAGAGGCTCTGATCGATAATGTGCTCCTATGTTAGTCTAGTTGCCAGCTCATAGAGTCCTATTGTGAACCCAGAAATGTTGAGTATACAAAGTGTTATGTTAGAAATGTATAGTACTGGTCCCCAGCAAATAGAAAGTGCTGGATGCTAACTTGCATATGTTCGACAATTTGCACAATTAGCATAAGTTGTCTCAATCAGCATTATAGCATATGAGGACAATAATGAAAAAAATGGCTTAAAATAATTGTCCTCAGTAGTAGTAATAATGTTCATCTTGTCCTCTCTATATCCAATGGTCGCAACAATGCTCATTCTAGTCAAAATTAGCCAACCAAGAGTACAACTATGGTTGCTTTCTTGTTAAAATTGCAATTTGTTATCCTTAAACTGTCATAAATGGACTCAGCATCCTCAATAACCCCTAAAACCACTCCAAAATGATCTGCATAGGCTATCGTTCCATTAATGCTAATGAACGCAACTCATGCTAATTGTGCAAATTGCCTAACATATGCAAGTTAGCATCCGGCATGTTTCTATGTGCTGGGGACCCCTGCTATACATCTCTAAAATAACACTTTGGGGTACTCAACATTTCTGGGTTCACAATAGGACTTTATGAGTTGCAAATAGACTATGTAGCAAAGTGATCAGTGTAGGATTGTTACCTCACAATCAGATTTCAGTTATAACAGCATAATGTTGTAAAGATGATGCATTGGGAATAGCCATTAAGCTATAAGCTCAATAGCTTAACATTGATTTGAATGTGTTGAGGATATTTCCCCCCTGCCAAGGAGATGATGTTTCCCTGGGTCTGTCTGTCAGCAGCATTACAGAAAGACCACTGGCTAGATTGTCATAAGACTAGGTGTCAGTGTATTGATGGTACAAAGAAGATCCTAATATTTGTTGGAGTGTATCCAAATTCCTGGGCAAATACACACATGCTTTTTCACTTTGGTTATCATTTGTGGATATGGCGGTTGTCCTTAGCGAGGTCTGCGTCCTCTGTCTGAGGGCCCTTCTAGTTTAATCTGTATTTGTTTGCATATCTCCCTCTCTTTATGACTTAATAATTCAGAATGTCTAAATGTAGAACAACCTGTCTTCAAAGGTTTTTCACGGTGCCTGAGAGAGCTCAATGCACAGCTACGATGCAAATAAATAAAAACAGTAACACTTTAGCATTTAGGTGGGGGGGTGCACACACCAACACCTCAGCTCGAGTCCCTGTGCCTCTGCTGGAGTGTTGGAAGACACGGTCAGTGTACGGCGTACAGAGAGGAGGTCGGAAAACTGACATCTTGGTGCCAGGATAACAACCTCCATCTCAACGTCAGCAAAACCAAGGAGCTGATTGTGGATTACAGGAAGCAGCAGAGAGAGGGACACACCCCCATTGCCATCAATGGGACTACGTGGAGAGAGTCAGCAGCTTCAGGTTCCTCTGTGTCCACATCACTGAGGACCTGACATGGACTCATCACTGAGGACCTGACATGGACTCATCACTGAGGACCTGACATGGACTCTTCACTGAGGACCTGACATGGACTCTTCACTGAGGACCTGACATGGACTCTTCACACAAACACCATCACCAAAACAGCTCGACAGCAGCTCTTCTTCCTCCGCAGGCTGAGGAGGTTTAACATGGACTCCAGGATACTCTGCAACTTCTACAGGTGCACCATAGAGAGCATCCTGACCTTCTACAGGTGCACCATAGAGAGGATCCTGACCTTCTACAGGTGCACCATAGAGAGCATCCTGACCTTCTACGGGTGCACCATAGAGAGGATCCTGACCTTCTACAGGTGCACCATAGAGAGCATCCTGACCTTCTACAGGTGCACCATAGAGAGCATCCTGACCTTCTACAGGTGCACCAAAGAGAGGATCCTGACCTTCTACAGGTGCACCATAGAGAGCATCCTGACCTTCTACAGGTGCACCATAGAGAGGATCCTGACCTTCTACAGGTGCTCCATAGAGACCTTCTACAGGTGCACCATAGAGAGGATCCTGACCTTCTACAGTTGCTCCATAGAGAGGTTCCTGACCTTCTACAGGTGCACCATAGAGAGCATCCTGATCTTCTACAGGTCCACCATAGAGAGCATCCTTTTGTATTACTTTTAATATAGTATATTTTAATATTGTTTTAATGTTGTCTGCTTATCTGTATTATTGTGTTGCATTGTTGGAGAAGCCTGTGACCTAAGATTTTCAACGACATAATTACTCTGTAGCTATGTCAGTTTGACAATAAAGAACCTTGAACCTTTAGCAAAGCTTTTACTCTAGGTCAGGGAAGCTGTGCACAGTCACTGCACCAAACAGCCAATACAGCATGGTACTTCTTTAAATGGCAAAAACTGCTTTAACATGGATGCATGAGATGTTCTTCTCCCCTCTCGTGTACAGAACCAGTCTGCTAGCTGTTTCACCGTTTTGAGTATTTGTCTTAACAATGACGTTGGAAAATGAGCATTCCTTTCAGAGTAAAAGCAGTTCCAATTGCTATTGCAGGTTTTTGACACTGTAGAGATAACCCTGTCGGTAACTGTCGGTATTTACCCATGATGATATCATCTTCGAAGGCTTGCTAAGTAAAGAACCTGCAGAGAATGATTATTATAGAGATCTTTCCTCAGATCTTTAAGTGTTAGCTCATTGCTTCTCTGTTGGACTCGTAGCTTTCACTAACATTCTAAATATATGGTGGCAATATTGGCGATGGCATTGGAAAGACATACTGTAATGTTATCCGTTTACTAATCAGACCGAAACAGATAGAAACAGTTTGCTATCCTGGCTCCAGGATGGTGGAATGAGCTCCCCATTGACATCAGGACAGCAGATAGCTTGCACATCTTCCGGCGCAAACTGAAAACTCATCTATTTCGACTCCACTTCGAGCGATAGAACTATTAACAAAGCACTTTTATACTAATAAAGGACTGGCTTATCTAAAGCCAGTTGAGTAGCACTTGAAATGTTTGGCTCTATGAAACCTGATGTACTTATATGATTCTGTTTTCTTCAAGTTTGTATTTTGTTGGTCGAACGCACTTATTGTAAGTCGCTTTGGATAAAAGCGTCAGCTAAATGCAATGTAATGTAATGTAAAAACAGTACCGAAGGAGTGGCAGACCGGGGTGGTGGTTCCCCTTTTCAAAAAGGGGGATCAGAGGGTGTGTGCCAATTACAGAGGCATCACACTACTCAGCCTCCCCGGGAAAGTTTACTCTAAGGTACTTGAAAGGAGGGTCAGGCCGATTGTCGAACCTCAGATTGAGGAGGAACAATGCGCATTCCGTCCTGGTCGTGGAACGACGGATCAGCTTTTTACTCTCGCAAGGATCCTGGAGGGGGCCTGGGAGTACGCTTATCCGGTCTACATGTGTTTTGTAGACTTGGAGAAGGCGTATGACCGAGTTCCCAGGGAGTTACTGTGGGAGGTGCTGCGGGAGTATGGGGTGAGGGGGTCTCTACTCAGGGCCATCCAATCTCTGTACTCCCAAAGCGAGAGCTGTGTCCGGGTCCTCGGCAGTAAGTCGGACCCATTTCCGGTGAGGGTTGGCCTCCGCCAGGGCTGCGCTTTGTCACCAATCCTGTTTGTAATATACATGGATCGGATTTCGAGGCGTAGTCATGGGGAGGGGGTCTGCAGTTCGGTGGACTAAGGATTGCACCACTGCTTTTTGCAGATTATGTGGTTCTAATGGCTTCATCGGTCTGCGACCTTCAGCACTCACTGGATCGGTTCGCAACCGAATGTGAAGCGGCTGGGATGAGGATCAGCACCTCCAAATCTGAGGCCATGGTTCTCAGCAGGAAACCGATGGACTGTCCACTCCAAGTAGGGAATGAGTCCTTACCCCAAGTGAAGGAGTTCAAGTATCTCGGGGTCTTGTTCTCGAGTGAGGGAACAATGGAGCGTGAGATGGGCCGGAGAATCGGAGCAGCGGGAGCGGTACTGCAGTCGCTTTACCGCACCGTTGTGACGAAAAGGGAGCTGAGCCAGAAGGCAAAGCTCTCTGTCTACCGGGCCATTTTCGTTCCTTCCCTCACCTATGGTCATGAAGGATGGGTCATGACCGAAAGAACGAGATCGCGGATACAAGCGGCCGAGATGGGTTTTCTCCCTTAGGGATAAGGTGAGAAGTTCGGTCATCAGGGAGGGACACGGAGTTGAGCCGCTCCTCCTTCGCGTCGAAAGGAGCCAGTTGAGGTGGTTCGGGCAAATAGTTAGGATGCCACCTGGGCGCCTCCCTAGAGAGGTGTTCCAGGCACGTCCAGCTGGGAAGAGACCAAGGGGTAGACCTAGGACCTGGCCTGGGAGCGCCTTGGGATCCCCCAGTCAGAGCTGGTTGATGTGACCAGGGAAAAAAAAGTTTGGGGCTCTCTGCTGGAACTGCTACCCCCGCGACCCGACCACGGATAAGCGGGAGAAGATGGATGGATGGATGGATGGATAATCAGACCTTTTCACACATCACAGTTTTGTGTGTTTTATATTCTTTATATATAATGTATTATTATTGTTTTGTATTTGTTTTCCCACCAATCCCTTCCGCAACATTTCCGTCGGGATAAAGAAGATGTATCTTATTCGACAGCTACATTACGTTTCATAGTTACCATGCATTAATGACTCATTTATGTAGATACTATATTAATACACACATACTGTATTTGCACTGTATTTATAGAACATAGTTTTCTTATCTGAATTATAATGTTTATTTTTAAATCCTTTACATTATATCTCTGTTACTGAGATATCTATTGAGGGTAAAGTACTTGTGCCCCCCCCCCCCCCTGTCAGATGCAGACTGCAGGATATTGTGCGCAGTGCAACAAAGGGGATCTCTGTAACAGTTAAATATGTGCCTGTTACTTGTTGTTTCTGTTAACACCGTATAGGGTGTATAGGGGGGGGGGGTGTATAATGCTGTGTTTACAGGAGCCTGGTGTAGGGATCCACACACACACACACACACACACACACACACACACACAGGATGAGCTGTAGTGGGGATAACACGAGTTAAACCTCTCTGAGAAATGACTACAGAAGTGATTACATGCAAATAATTTTCTTAGAAAATACATTCTTTGTCAGTAGACAGTTTTATTAATATTAATGTGTGTATTTTTCAGGTAAGATTTGTTTGGAAATAGGAAGTGATGGAGAGAAACTTAACTCAAGTCTTGTACTTCTGTTTCTGAGTTACTTTACTTTAGTTTCTCCATTCCCTGCTACTTCTTCTCCACTACAATTACAAGACAGAAATATACTTTTTACTAGGCTACATTTCTCTGACTGATTTAGCTTAAAAGATTCAGATTAATCATAATAATACAAATGTAATTCACCAATATTATAACATGTAAAGGTAGTTTAGATATTTGTTATTTCATGGTGAATTTCAAGCTGCACAGTAAATCTGTGAACATTGAAACATGAACACAATAATGCATCAATGATTATTATTGCAGATAAATACATCATTCTGTATACTTTAATTATACCATTTCTACATTCTAAAGGTACAACAACTTTTATTTGCAAAGAAAGATCTCTCTGTACACCGGGAACACTTTGGATCATTTCTGTTTGACAGAATGATGAGTCAGTATGTATGATGTAAGGGGGGTGTCACAGCACGACTGGTTAAAGGAGCGTGTGACTCAGCAGCCTGGAGCTGTGCTCTGCATCTCCTCTTCCTCCACTGTGAGGGGAACACACTCACATTTAGGATGAGGAGGCAGGTGATGCCTTCAGATGATGCAGGACGACTGAAATATGAAGGAATAACTCCATCTACTGGCCAACCACTGAGAAACCTGCAGGACAAGTGATTTCTCTTATAAGAGAAGAATATTGTTGAACTCTGTGGCAGACCGAAATAGAACTATGTTGTCACATTAGAGCTTCAGTTGTTAACCTCACTGCTTAATAAAGTGTTACCACATTAGCAACTTGCCTTAGGCAACTTTATTAGGAGACTACTCTGTGTGTTGAGTTAACTATTAACATTAGTCAGGGCTCCATTCTATTAGGTACCCCATTAAGGGTGACCTCCACATTATTCATTGTTAGACTCTGCTTTCCCTTTTTGATGTGAAGTCAGAATATGTGCGTTAGAAAGGCATATCCATGTGCGGGACTTCTTACTAAACTATAGAAGCTTAACATGACAGAGGTAGGCCCAAGGTTACATCTTCAATTGTAAATGGCCTGTTCAGACAATTGGGACTTTATGATACATTTATTAAAAAAGGACAATGACACAATACAAATGTAACACTTTTTTTTTTGTAAACACAAGACTTATTTTCCTATTATACATATTTTAAATATGTATTGTTTATTGTTGTTATGTTTTGCATAACTTTAAAATACACAAACATAACAGATGACAAAAGATAAACAGGAAGAGGCAGACAACCCACTTCTCAATAAAGTTACAATCCATAAGAAACACAATACTAATGTACAAACAATATGAATTGAAAAGCAGACATTAACACCAACATCAACAAAATAACACCAGTATTATAGTCAACATGTAAATGGTCTTTCAGGCATTTTTAAAGCATTTTATAGACAGACAGTATTTGATGTGTTATGTGCTGCTAAATAGCTCCAGCTGTACATGATTCTCTGTGAATAAACTCCATTTATACAGAGCTGTTGATAAAACAAACTAATGGATAAATCAGCTAAATGTTACGAGTGTTTCATGGACAGCCTTAGCTATGATTGTTATTGTTAATGTTCATTTGAGCGTTGTTATGATCCAAAAGAGTCAAAAGCCACCGGTTCAAACTGTTTTCATGAGGATGAGTTCATGTCAGGATATCTGTTGTACTGCAGTATTTCTGCTAGTGATGTGCTAACGTCACCAGATGGCAGTGCTGATTCAAAGTTCTCTTTCTCGTCAGGTTTCTCCTTTTGTTTTTGTTTCTTACATTTCTATGATTCAGTGATGTAGTCCTTTACTTTGCATGTACAGTAAAGAATAAAAGATTCAACATGGGTGCAATTGAATTGTGTTTCTGTACGGTACGGTAATTCATTTATTAACAGTAGGATTTAAAAAACAAACACACACACTCAAACCTTTTCATCTGGAACATCATTCCATAAACTTGGCTTGTATCTGCTGCCCCCTCCGTCTCTCTCACTGGTCCTTTCTCTTGCTGACAGAGGGGGGAGACAAAAGCTCTGATTCTATCTTCAACTGGCACAGTTGGTTCAGAGAGATACTTTAAAATGCTATTTTGTAATAATGCAGGTTTACCAGGGTCACTGAGTGCAGCAGACACATTATATATCCTCAATTCACATTGACTCAGCAGGTGAGTGAGCACAAACACATTTCCGTGTGTCAGTTGAGAATTATTCAGACAGCTGGACCTCCAAAGGCCATGAAGTAATATGGTCTTCTCCTGAAATGTTGCTACCTTTGGCACAATGAGGGCAGGCTCGAATGTGTTTTATATATATGCAGTTTTTTGGTTTCAAATGACAGTTTCCTCCAAGGTCCTGTTCACGTCATCATTAGGGAGTTTGTCCAACTCACAGCCTGTCAGTCGAGGGGAGAACACACATGTGGAGGCTGATTCAGAACTGTGCGAGGTGGAGAGAGGAGCGGCTCACGGCTCTTCTCCAAACTCTTCTTTTATACAATGAACAGATGTACTGTATCTCTGCGGTCTTCAGTGGGATTATACGTAACAACGGGCTGACTGTGTTTACTCCTCTCCCCTGCAGCGACGCCAGCAACTGATCCATCACAGTAACCCTCAGCTGGAGAACACACAGCACCTGGCCGTGGGGAGAGGGGGGTCTCAGCAGGGGGGCCGGCAGATGGTGACACTGCAGCAGCACTTCTCCAGGTAGCCCCTTCCCCACCCCCACCCTGAAAGACCGTCACACACTCTACACACGTTTGATACATTTGGTGGGTTTGGTCTGGTTAGAGACTGCTATTAGCCGCTAACTGCACATCCAAAACTGAACTGTGAGCTGTGGCCAAGTTGCATTGTTGGCAATGTAGGTGTCAGGTTTTTGACAAGGAAGATGGAGGCACAGATTAAAAAGAGCTTTGAATTTTTAAATCAATTGATTTATGACACTGTTGGTTCTCTATTAATTAATCAGATTATAATACATTGGTAAACATTGATTCAACAGCATAAACATATAATATAACAAATATTATTCATAAGGATAAATGTGGTATTCTACTTTTTTTTAAAAAGGAAGACACATATTTTACATATTTGAAAAAGTGAGTGCATACTCCCTGGTTACTGCAGGTTTCTGTGTATCTGTATGTCTGACATTAGCATGTGGCTATTATAAGCAAACACCGACCAAGACTCTGTAGAGGCTTCTCAATACTCAAATTTCCCCTCCCCGACTCCTCGGTCCTCCGGTAGTGACCCGGAAATGAATTTCAGCGCGCCATTTTGAAGGACATGTCATTTCTCTAAATGCACACCGAGGATCGAGCGTCGAGGAGGCTCTCTGGACGAGGAGCTCTAACCGAGGATACACCAAGCCCCCAGGAAGTGCGCTGGACTCAGATGAACATATTCGTGCTGGCCAAACGGCGGTACTACACTTCCGTTTGGTTGCCAGGCCCGGAAACACTTTTTCCCATTGACTTACATGGGGAAAGAGTGGTCTGTAAATCGTTGGATAATTTTTTGTAAACTAAATAAACTACCCAGTATGAACACTTGTATAGCCCTTATTAAAATCATTCGTTCCTCAAGTTGTAATAATGTGCTAATAACGTTATTCTGAGAGTTATTTCCCTCTGCATTATGAACGCGCATCTAACCCACGGGACCGTGCCGCCCGGCACAGGGAGGGTGGGGGCTGGAGCTATTGGAGCTACAACGAGCCGTTAAAGGCAGAGAGTGACATTCAGTGAATACACGTAGTTTACAGAGATGCTGTTTGAGAAACCAATGTGAGTTGCGTTTATCTTTACCCATGGATGCACAATAAGAACGGACCCATATCTTACTGCCACCCCACGGAGCTGTAATAATGGATATGTTGCACATGTTTGCTGTAATTCATTGTCATACTACATGGGCTGGATGATTACATCTTGTACCGTAAATGTTGTATTAAATACAGTTAATATTACTTATTATTATAAGTATATATATATATACAGTGCAATCATTCTTTCATGCTAAATGAAGCTCTGTTGCTTGGATATCACTAGATCCTGTTACAGCGTAATATAAGTACATAACGATTGATGTTTACATTAGCATAATGACTAGCTAGCCGCTAGCTGCTAACTGCCACCTCGTTAATATCAAATCCATCATAATAACAATCCATTACCATGCTGTCATGAACGCACGGTGCTGTTACGTGTACGCAAATTGACGTGCTTGATGTGAACGAGCATTTTGGTTAAAGTTGCGCATGCGCTATGAGCGCACATACGGGTACTTCTCAGGCATGCCGGGTAATCTGTGACGTTTCACTCTCTCAAAAGTTGGGCCATTTTATCATCATGCGCCAATGAGCAACTCTCATAGGAATGAATGAGGCCCCGCCTCCCACGCTGTATCCAGTTCTTCTTATACATCCATGGGATACACTGATGGTTCCTCCACGGCTCATCCACGGATGCATTTCCGGGAACGGTGGAGGCGTGACGCATGGCCGGACTTATCTCAGCCAATGACAGCTCTGCATGCATCCCCTGGATATTATTTTAGAAACTGCTTTCATCGCGTCGCGATGTTTCCAGTGAGAACAGCTGTAAGGTCCATGCAGAAAGCAGAGCAGTGTGTATAATATATATTACTCAGTATAACAGCCCTACTCTCTTTATTTGCTTTAGTTTAGTAGATATCTACAAACAAAGAGTCGATATTTTTCTAAGACCATTGCTTCACATAATAAAATACACAACGGCTTATGCTTTAGGAGCTGTAGGTGTGTGTGGTACAGTGTGTAGGTGTGTGTGTAGGTGTGTGTGTGGTACAGTGTGTAGGTGTGTGTTGTACAGTGCGTAAATGCGGCGGACAGACGGGTCTCAGTTGGTTTGGTGTCATCTGCTTACTTTTAATAGGCCTACTTGTAAATACAACTTTTGGCCCGTAATTTCAATTCCCCATTTCAGTGACCAGAGAGAGGGGGGGGGGGGGATATATCCAGTCTCTGATTGTGTTACGTTATTATGAGAGAGCTCTCATACTTTAAATTGTATATATTTATATAAATATATTTGTGTGTGTGTATCCGCATCTGTAGCCTGTTATTGTCTCATTATACCGCACTCTCAATGAATTCAAAGTAAATATGTGGGGGAACAATGTTCAGCTGATCTAACAGAGATACAGCACTATGACAAAACACTCGACAGCTGATGCAGCTGTTGCCACGTAATAATGAACGGACGTCTCTTTAATATGACAGCTCAGAGGAGAGGAGTTCTCATTTCTTTAAACGTCTGCTGCTTCCCCTCCTCTCTCCTCGGTTCCCCTCCTCGGTCCTCCGCTCGCATCTCCTGTGGACTAAGTCTCGAGGAGGGGAACCGAGGAGGGGAGTCGAGGAGGGGAAATTTCAGTATTGAGAAGCCTCTTGTGTTTCTGATATACATTCTACCTAAACACATAGAATGGTCTTCAAAGGTTGAAGTAAGTAAGGTTTACAAATCCTTTTCAATCATTGTCATTTTCAGTATTTCAAAATAATGGAACATACAACTAGTGTCTCGAAGCAGTCAGATCTATGGGCAACAAAAAAAGATGAGGGTTTACGCTTTTATGTAAAAAACAGGAGATGTTTCAGAACTAAACTGATTATTGGCCATTTGTCTTCAGTAACATACGCAGGAAAGATGGTGGCGTGCCTCAAATGATTGAACCAAGTTAAATTAAAGCTGCATAACTGCTTTTTCCATTTGACTTATGTATCAGCTTAGATATGAAGGGGAAGCAGTCTCTATGATTCTCGCTAGGTTGGTCACTATATCAATTACACATATTCATTAAATCCATTGTTAGTATAGAGGAAATGTAATTGTTGCTCATTTAATTTAGCCCCAGGTTATTTGCTAGCTAAAAGATGTGTGCAGGTTAAACAAGCTGACATTTTAAACAAAGCATCTTGGTAGTCAAATTAAAGACAAGATATGTTCATGTGCCACAGGCTCCTAATTTGTAAATGAGTCTACAGTACGTATTCTTCTACTATTAGCTGATGGATATATCCAGACAATCTTTTCTTGCCTAGTTATTCTCAATCTAGCGTTTTTAGGCACAAACATTTATCCAATTAGCCTGGTCTAATCCATGAAATTAGTGTTGTAATGTCCTCAATACTCAGTTCTATCACCAGTTTTATGGGATTAGTTTTGTATCATAAAGATAAAGCAACACTTTCTCAGAATAAAGCAAAACTATGAGTTTAAAAGAAAAAAAAACGAAGTCAAGCAAAATAAAATACATTTCAAAAATAAAACTATAAATTGCAAACAAATCATTTGTGTAATCATGTAAACTATGAGTCTTTTTTCTTTGTTTTAACATAGATTTTTGTTTGCAGTTCTTGTTTCTTCTTTCTCAAAGATCAGACTTTTGCTCTCGCTGCAGCTCTCTCGTTTGCGCTCCCTCATTTTTTGTTTGAGATTTTGACACAAACATCCCAGGTGGGCGGGACTTTCAGGGGTGTGTCCCCATTGGCTACTCAGTTTTTGAGTGACAGCCCATACACCACAGATCATACAGTGCAACTCAGAGCCCTAGAGAGATAAGAGTTACGACACTCTTTGATGTCGCCGCCAGCCGGTCACGTGGTTTATGTATGCCGGGATAGTTCCAAACGCACTTCCGTGGTAATGCTTCTCTATGGCAAAAACAGCACAAACATGGTCAAAATAGTCATAGATTAAACCAACGCTGTTATTTTTTAAAGATTGCTTTCATATATACATGATGTGGTTACACTTTGTATGGATTGGCACTATTTATAAGTTTCGTTATTTAACGATATTTTGAGGGGAAAGTGTGGTAGCACAAGCAGGCTATGTTGCTGTCACTGCCAGGGCAGTCACGTCCGTAGTATAGTTGCGCTGCGCTGTCATGTTCTTCTATGGGACAGACAGACAGCAGCGATTGCGTTATTGAATGGTAAATATATATATAAAAAAACACACACACCCAAGTACTTTTTCAGCTGTAATTGCATTATTGCATACTTTTTATTGACAGTTTTGCATTTGGAGAGGCAGGGTGACAACGGAAAGCTTTGTAGCCTATTACTTAGATACGTTTTACATTTTTGGAGGGAAACGCTTGTGTTCATGTTAGCATGGGTAGCATGATCATGTTAAGACTATGAATATCATTTTACCACAACAGTGGATGAACAATTGATATATGTGTTTGAACAAGAACAACAGGAAGAACAAAGTAAAAGGGACGAACACATGTGTGAACAAGTATTAAGAACAGTGTATGGAAAAAGGGATGTGTGTTAGAACAAAACAAAGTCAAATGAATGAGAAGGAGAACAAAGAGGGTTAGGGTTCAACAGAAAAAGATTAATTCAGCCAAAAAAACACAATTTTGATTAATCTAAAGTGTAAAACAATCTTCAACACAGACCAAATTAGTGCCCTTGGACAACAAAACATCTGGTGGGGCAAAGAAACGATAAATTAAATTGAGAGAGTGGGAGACTAAAAATGATTACTATGATAAATATTCAAACTATTTACAAAACTATTTACAGAAGCTCCTGTTGAACCAGCAACAAAAACAGGTTTGTCAACAATAACGAGGCCACGTTGCCAGGGGGAGGTGATCCAGCGACGAGACAATAAAGCAATTCATATCAGGTTCTGTTGAGACACTACAGAATATAAAACCTTCCAAGCATGAATATGCCTCTGCCTGACATCAGGACCATTCAGAGGAGGATGCAGCACGTCAAACTGGAGCCAGGAGTGTTGGGGGAGGTGTTTGATATGCTGAGGCTGAAGGCAGATGGCATGAGTGAGATGGAGAAGAAATGTGTGCTCACCTTGGATGAGATGTCCATCACCCCTAGCGTGGAGCTGCATCTGGGAACAGGGAGGCTGTTTGGGAACACAACACTACCTGGCCACAAAGGCCAGGCCACTCATGCCTTAGTGTTCATGCTGGCTGGTGCTACTACGCGGTGGAAACAGGTTGTGGCTTACCACTACAGTGGTAATTCTACTGACGGTGCAGTGTACCGGCCCATAATACTCACCATCGTTGAAGCAGCGGCATCTATAGGGCTTCATGTGGTTAACATCACTACTGATATGGGGAGCCCCAATAGGGCTATGTGGAAGTCCTTTGGGGTGACCTATGACAAGCCGTGGACAGCACATCCTGTGAAGCCACACCAGCACCTGTACTTCATGCCTGATGTTCCACACGTGGTGAACAATTTAAAGAGTGCCTTGGTGAATGGTCACGTCATCACCATACCACAGGATGTGGTGGACAAAGAGAAGCTGCCGTCCAGTGTGGTGTCTGTTGGCCCCCTGAAGGATCTGGTGTCATACCAAGAGGGAATGGCCCTAAAACTGGAGCCTAGTCATTTTGAGAAAATGAAGGTCAGTTCAGCAATGCACGTCTTCTCCAAGTCATCGAGTGCTGCCCTGAAGTACATGGTGGCAGAAGAGCACAGACCAGAGTCCTACCTTACCACTGCGTGGTTTTTGGAGACGGTGGACCACTGGTTTGACCTCATGTCGTCACGCAACACTGTTACTGCCCTAAGTCATTTCAAGATGGAGGAGTATGATAAGGCCATCAGCTTCCTCCGGGACTCCATCCATTTGTTTCGGGGCCTGAAGATCGGTCCCAAGGGCAGCTGGAAACCAGTCCAGACAGGACTGGTGATGGCCACAACAACAATCCTGGAGGTCCAGCATGACCTGTTGAGACAAGGGCACAAATTTGTTCTCACAAGCCGCTTCACTCAAGACTGCCTGGAAAACACATTTTCGTCCATTCGTCTGAGGAACTCTGTCCCAACACCTGTAGAGTTCCAATATGTTCTGCGCACTGTCACTGTGGGCCAGTTCCTATCGCCAGTGCATACTGGCAGTTATGTGGAGGATGGATCAGACCACTTGGCAGACTTCCTGGACACGCAGAACAGCAGCTGCAGTCCTCCTGACGTTCTGAGAGTGGAGCAGCTAGTAGACCTGACAACACCACCTGACATCACTAAAACCGAGTCCTGTGTGCTATACCACCTTGCAGGATACATCGTGAAAAGGGTCATCAGCTTCTCACTTTGTGACAAATGCCAGTGTGCCCTAGTGAAAAATGTCAGTGATGGTGAAAATGAGAGAGCTGGTCTGCTGGTATTAAAATAATTTAAAAGGGGTGCACTTTACCGTCCATCTGATGAGGTTTTCACCCTTGTTCAGAACGTGGAGCAGCTGTTCCGTGTGAGGACGAGCGATTCCCTCATGGAGTCCTCAAATGCAGTGTCACAGCTGGAACAAGAAGCCATGTTGCTGGACAGCAACCTTCCCTCATGCCATGACCTGAAGAAATAAATCCTCTCAACATACATCAGGCTGAGGTTAAGGATTGCATCAAAGTGCATCAGGGCTGAGAGGAAGGATAAACATAAAGGGTATCTTGGCAGCAAGAGTCAGAGTAAGAAGGCAAAGAAGACCCCACAGACCTCTGCACCGAAGGTCATAACATCTAGGCCACTGCCAAACACCTTACTCGTTGCCATCGATGTACTTGGCATCTCCATTCCCGGTCCACCGTCAGCAGCCTCCAGCCTCCTCTTCTTTCAGCAGTCATCACCTGCAGCCGTTGCCAGCACCAGCCTCCTTCAGCAGCAGCACCCTCCTTCAGCAGCAGCACCCTCCTCCAGCAGCAGCACCCTCCTTCAGCAGCAGCAGCCTCCTCCAGCAGCAGCAGCAACAGCAACAGCCATATGAGGCTGACATATGAGGCTGAATAAAAAAAAGTGCTAATTATTTTTTTTAAAGTGTTTATTTTGTTAAAAATAAACATTTTGGATGCATGATCATGTTTTAGGCTCATCCTTCATTCACAGCTGTAGAGTAGCCTATTCAGTAGGCTATTATTTGTTTAAGACTGAATAATACATTTGAAGAACAATCATTAAACTATGTCTGTATATTACAATACAAAGGAATCTATCCTAGCATGCCATCAAGCATTACAAAGTAGCGCTAGGCTAGTTGTACAGTACAGATGAGTTAACACGGAACAGTACCAAAAAAAACTAAGTACAGTCAACATGTCACATAATGAAATGTTAGTATATCCCAAAATTCAATGAAATATTAAATGAAATATTTATCACAAACGCCACCTCATTTCTACTAGTGCTAGCAGTTAAATCATATCATACAGAAAAAGCCGACTAAGGATGGTTGACACGGTCAGGTTCAGCGGATAAAAACCAAAATAACAATAAAAACACATAATCAATCTAAATCCTGCTTGTTAGTTACCCAGCATCATTGATATATAAGCTGCTAGCGATTCATTACTGAAATCTTACCTTCAAAGCTGACGAAGTCGCGCTAGCTAACTAGCAGGCAATGCTAGCTAAATTGGTTGTAACAACCAAGATAAAATATAGATAATTACGCTGTGCATATACAAATGAAGACCAGTATAAGCATCATAAAGGGCCTCTGATACAATATAGACAGTTGACAATTCAAAAGAGTTCGATATTTCAGCAACTTACCTCTGGAACTAATCGACGCGCCGTAATGTAAGTGAATGAGGTCCAACGCCCAAATGACAATATTTTGAACTATTTCGATGTCCATACCCCGGAAGTAGGCGCCGCCATTTTTTACAACGGAGGTCTATGGGAGTGTCGTGATTGATTGATTGATTGATTGATTGAAACGTTTATTAACAGCTTGTATATTGGGTACAGTACAGTACAGCTCAAAACATACAATTGTTAAGGGGATGCAGACCAGAGAAAATCTTTCGTCTTGTTTACATCAGGGTCCCCCATTTCCAATTCATCATGTCATTTAAGACATATAAGACATATTGGACATAGCCTACAGATGGCTTATTTACAATTTACATACAGGTGGTTTTTTACATACAGATTGCTTATTTACAATTTTCATTTTAGATTTCATTCTAATACATCCTAACCGGACATTTAAGACATACCAAGTCTACAGATATACAGTTAGTAACAGAGTCTAAAATGCGAGTATATACATAGATGGGGGGGGGGAAGCTGTCCATTGAACGACAGGTTGAGATTTGTACCATTACCGGGGCCAGTTTTGCAATGCTCTCCCCCGAAGGTGCTCTTTAAGAGAGGTTTTGAAGGTAAGTATAGTTTTACTTTCCTTTACAGTTGTGGGAAGAGCGTTCCACCTTGATGTGGCATAATTGCTAAATGTGTATTCCCCCTTTTTTGTGCCAAATCTGGGTTTCACATGATTTGTGGAGCTCCCTCTGGTGTTATGATCATGGTATTCCTTGACCTTTGGGAATAATTTTGACATGTACATGGGTACCATAGAGGTGTAGTGGATCTTGTAGACCAGGCCCATTGCAAGTAGCTGTACTCTGTCGTCTACTCTAAGCCATCCTAGGTTGTCAAAGTGGGCAGAGGTGAGGTGGGTTCTAGATGAAAGGTCAAGCAGTAGTCTGACCAGTTTATTTTGCGATGTTTGAAGTTTTATTTTTAGCGCCTTGGAGGTGCTATGGTACCATGACGTGCAAGCATAGTCATAGTACCCTTGAATGAGTGCTCCTGCCAGAGTTTTCAGGGTGTTTTTGTTTACCAGAGAGGAGATCCGGTATAGGAATCTAGTTCTTTGATTGACTTTTTTTATTACATTGGATGCCATTTTGTCACAGGAGAGGTTTGCCTCAAGAATAGATCCTAGGTATGTAATTTCCTTCTTACTTGTGACAATAATGTCACCCACTGCAACTGAGAAGTCGTCGGATTTGCTGAGATTATGTTTCGAACCGAAGAGAATGGACTCTGTTTTACCCAGGTGTAATGATCATTTATTATCGGCGAGCCAGGTGCAGATTCTGCCGAGCTCGGAGCTGAGGGTTTTTTCAACCTGCAACCTGTTCCTGTCAGAGACCAGCAGGGCTGAGTCGTCCGCGAACAGGAACAAGTTGCAGTCACATGCTGATGACATGTCATTTACATAAATTAGGAACAGTAACGGACCTAATATGCTTCCTTGTGGAACACCACAGCTCACTGGGAGGGGGGGGGGGGGGGGACAGAGTACCGTTTACCTCCACCATCTGTTCTCTCCCCTCCAGGTAGGATTGCATCCAGCTCACCGATAGTTTATCAAAACCAATTGCTTTTAGCTTGTCAATCAGAATGGGGTGATTGACAGTGTCGAAAGCCTTTTGTAGGTCCAGCATCACCATGCCACCATACAATTTTGAAGTCTTAACTCTTATCTCTCTAGGGCTCTGGTGCAACTCATGCAGAAAACTCCGGAGTCCACTCGGCCACGTTAGTGTCGGTGTCTCCTGAGGAGTTTCATGAACATATCGGACTTATCTTATGGATTGCTGTGCATTATACTTGTGATGTGTAGTTTATACTTTATTCCAACTTTAAATATTATAATACCTGAACACACTGCTGCTGTTAAATATATTTCCCAATTTGGGATTGATAAAGTGTCTATTTATTTATTTTATAGATTAAAAAAACACATCTATGTATTTTCAAGCTAAAGGTGATGCACAATATAAACTGTATACTATTATTTTTCAAAGACATGTTACATTTCAAAAGCATATATTGCTATGTTTAGGACAAACAATTAAAGACTGCTTTAATTTAACACATTCTACAATATAAACGTGGCAGATTTGCTTTATTAAACAGAGCAGACCTAGGCTGCATACCAACACAATTAGGAACATGCTCACATCTCACTATGTTGGTCTGAAGAGCTGAAGCATTCATACACAATGGATACAAACTGTGTTGCTTCATTCTATATCCTGTGAGAAAATGATATACATTTAGCATTACAAACTCTACATACTATTCCTAGCCTGAGGAAGATCTGAATAATCAACAGATTTGAATGGAATCTCTAACATTTTCATGTAGAATAAAGACAAAAGAGTGATTATACAAATTACATTTATTGAAATTTGAACCAGAAGAAGAAGTCTCAAAGAATGTTTTAAATAAAAGGACATAAAACAAAAAGGTGGATAATAATAAAATCTATTAAATGTATATGTAAAGACATTTGGTCAAATGAAATGACACTGAGCCAGTGATAACAGCAACGCCAGCGTGAATGAAGCTGGTGCAGTTCTTTCTTCATGCCCCCCCCTCCGTGCTGTCCCCTCAGAGGAAGTGGGAAACCGGGATAAGACTCTGGATGTCACGCTGTCTCAATGATCCACACTGTTAATATGAGAGGAAAATAAATGTTTTAGGAAATGAAAAATATGAAGTTAACAAATAAAACACAGCTCATGGACGGTAGGTTTTCCTACAAAGTTAACTCAGCCTCCATTGATTTTCATATTAAATTAGCGTGTTAATAAAATAAGCTATCATGGCTTATACTTGCATATCTAAACAGAATCATGAAAACCTGTTGGTAGAGTCACGGCCCGTCTACACTACAGGCGTCAAAAAATGCTTTCAACGCTTCGCCCATTCATTTGAATGGGGTGACGTAGGATATTTTCAAACTTCGCCGAACTGCATTGTGGGTAGCATGGCAAGGCGTTGCAAGCATCGCGTCTATGCTTGCCCGTTTTTGCAATTCCCACCAGTACAAGCGCTAGCCAATCAAACCACGTGTATGCTGATCCCGCAGGTCTTGACTATTTTCCATATGTCATAAAATGGAGGACAAATTAATCATTGCCGTGGCAAATGTCCCAGTCTTGTATGACTGTACTCTGTTCACCTACCGGGACCTAAACTGGAGGAACCAGGCATGGCGGGAGGTGGCAGAGACAGTTGGTGAAACTGGTAATTTTCTGGGGAGTTTATATCCAGTTTACTTCGTTTTAGCATTGAATGGACAGCTAGTAATGTAGCATAATAACTAGGGCTGTCAGTCGATTAAATAGTTAATCGCGATTAATCGCAAATTAATCACACATTTTTTATCTGTTCTAAATGTACCTTAGAGGAATATTTTTCAAGTTTGTAATACTGTTATCAACATATGAGTGGACAAATATGCTTTATGCTAATGTTTATTATCATTTGAACAATGACAAATATTCTCATGAATATTAAACACAACAACCTCTGAACATTACAAATATTCGCCTCAATTCAACCTGGAACCTCTCTCATACAATAATACAATACAAATGGTGTGTGTGTGTGTGTGTGTGTGTGTGTGTGTGTGATGGATCGTTGGAGCTATGTGCAACTCAAGGCATATGCTCGAACGGGAGCTGCCTGGACGCTGCAATCATGTTGCGCACTATCCGTGCTGAGTGTGCTGACTTTTCGTGCAATGTCCCACTGTCTGGCTGCCTGCATAAAATCAAGTGCTGGGCGCAGTTGTGGCAAAATGTCGCTCCTCTGTTTTCATTTAAACAGCTCCATATCCGTTAGCGCAGCTAGCTAGCACCAGATGCTAACAACAACAATGCACCCTCCCGGTCCTCCCAACAGCCAGTCGGTGCCTGCCGGTGAGCGTGGAAGTGTGGTCTGCCACAAGCGGGCGGCAGGAGCGGGGCTGTCAGCATCAGCTTGTAGATGGTATTTTAAACTCGATGCGCTCTGAAACTACGGGGCGGCCGAGGACAAAAAATACACATGCGTTAATCGCGTTAAAATAATTAGTGGCGTTTTTTTTTTTTGCGTTAACACGTTATTAATTTTATTATATGGACAGCACTTTGGCTCGACCAAAAATCGTTTATAAATGTGCTATATAAATAAAACTTGATTTGATTCACAGCTATCAAGCATAGACAGTATATTTAGCCAGCATGGAATGTAGCATAAAAATAGCATTCATTAATGGAGGAATAATTTAGTAAATTCAAGAAATTCACTTTTTATTTATTAACTTTATTATTTCATTTCATTTTATTAGATAATGTCTGCAAGAAGAGATGGAAGAGTCTGAGGGACAGGTTCCGCAAGGAAAATAATATGGAGAAGGAGGCCAAAAGAAGCGGGGCAGGGTCTGCAGGGGGGTACAAGCCCTGGCCTTTCATGGCAGTGATGGGGTTTTTAACCCCATTCATCATAGACCGTGAGACGTCCAGCAATGTCCCCCGGCAGACCCTGCCACCATCCACCCATGGTGGCAGAGGAAGAGAGCCAGGTAGACAGTGAGTCAGCCAGCCAGTCCACCAGCCAGTCCGCCAGTCCACCAGCCAGTCCGCCAGCCAGTCAGCCAGCCAGTCCACCAGTCAGCCAGCAGCAGTCAGCCAGGAGGAGAATGCTGAGGTCCGGGGCAAAACACGGGGGAGGGGGAGGGAGATGTCCCCGTTTGAACGAAGTCTGCTGTCAGCAATTACCAAGCAATTGCCCAGCCAACCCCACCAGTGGTGGAGGAGGACGAGGACTTGCAATTTTTCAAGAGCCTCTTGCCCACCATGAGGCAGATGACAAGGGCACAGAGGGCAAGAGTCCGCCTCGGGGTACACCAGCTAATTTTTGACGTGGACCAGCAGGACAATTTATAATTTAATAATGTTTTCACACATACTGATCCACATTACATTTTTTTACACTCATCACACACACTTCACTCAAATTCACCAAATAAAACATTATTTCAAGTATGTTATGGCTATACTGTGTCTTCACTTGTTCATGTGGTTTGTCAGTTGCAACATACCAGAAGCTTCATGTATGTCGGTATATATAATGTGCTTTCTTCTGTAATTGGTCATGTGAAAACCTATTGAAATTATGAGTGGTTTATCAGTAAAAACAGGGCTGAAAGAAAAAGGTTGTTAGTCATAGCATAATATAATAATATCAATTCAAGAAACATGTTTATTAGGAATGTTTGATTTTAAAATGGCTCATTTGGAATATTTGCTCTTTAAAGAAAATGGGTAGCTCTTAAAATAACTTTTGGTTTGGAGGAGCCATGGTGACCCTACACCACTTTATGCTGCCATGACACTACACCCTCCTCATTCAAATAGGAGCAGAAGGTCTCCCGCAGTTGGATGGATCGGCGTGTGGCGTTGTTTGAGCCCATCATAGGTGCATCGCGCAGGGTTGGAGCTTCATCACTCGACTCTGCGACGACAGGGACGACAGGTGTGCGTGATGACCTTCCTATTGTCTTCCTGCGGAGGAAGTTGTGCAACACACAGGTGGCCTTCACACACAACTCTGTTACCTCCGGGCTGGTGGTGATGACACGCCGGAACATTCTCCACTGAGATGAGAGGATGCCAAACGCACATTCAACCACCAACCTGGCCCGGCTGAGGCGGTAGTTGAACAGCCTCCTTTCACGCGTGAGCTAACGTCCAGAGAACGGACGCAGCAGGTTGTCCAGCAGCGGAAAAGCCTCATCTCCAACAAACACATGGGGAAGAAGGCCCAGCCGCTCTGCTCCTGGGATGACGGTGTCAGGTGGTAGCTGCAGACTGCCATCTCGGAGGCCCTCTCCAAAAGTGGAATTCCGCAGGCTCCCACCGTCGCTGCTCCTTCCAAAACCTCCGACATCCACTACCCTGAAGAGGTACTGGGCATCCACGACAGCCAGTAGCCAGGCCGGAGCCTGGATCACCACGTGCTTCCCATCAATGGCACCAACGCAATTTCGAAAGTTCCAGCGCTCCTGGAACCCAGCAGCGATGGCTCTCCAGTCCTCCGTCTGTGGTACCGGCATGGTCTCCTCGACCAGCGCGGTCCAGATGGCACCCGCAACCTCCTTGACGATGACAGCCACTACAGCTGAATGCTATGGTCCTGTACGAGTCACCGGTTGCCAGGTACCTGAGAAAAAAGTAATATACAAGATTTAAAAAAAAAAAGTTATACGCCACGCAGACACACACATCACAGACACACACACACCACAGACACACACATCACAGAGACACACACACCACAGACACACCAACATACCACAGACACACACATCACAGACACACACACACCAGACACACACATCACACAGACACACACACCACAGACACACCAACATACCACAGACACACACATCACAGACACACACATCACACAGACACACACATCACACAGACACACACACCACAGACACACCAACATACCACAGACACACACATCACACAGACACACACTAACAGACCACAGACACACACACCACAGGCAGACACACACCACAGACACACACACACCACAGACACACACACCACAGACACACACATCACAGACACACACACACCACAGACACACACATACACCACAGGCAGATACACACACACACACACACACACACACACACACACACACACACACACACACACACACACACACACACACACACACACACAGGTGAGCAATACTGCGTTTACCTAGCTATCTTAATTAATGTCATTCATCTGAACTAAATCACAGACTTCATTCATCCATTGCATGCATTCTCTCTCTTTATACAGAGTCATATTAAAGAAGTAGAAATACACAAAACGTACCGTAGGAAGATGGCGAGTCGCTCGGCGGGTCCGATTGACAAACGCATACGGGTGTCTGCCTTTGCAATCAGTGGACCGACTTTTCCGAGCAACTCGTCGAACGCGTCTTTGCTCATCCTGAAGTACTGCTGAAACAGTACACCATCCAGGTGGAGCTCTTGGAAAAGAACGTGGTATTCCCCCCGTTGCAGACGTTTTCTGAGTATTGTATGTACCCAACAGCGACGCACTATACGTGGCCTCCTGCGAGACATTGCATAAACCAACGCTACCGTTGCTACAAAACCGGCATCCATTTTGACAATAGTGTAGAAGAACCGGGCTTTTTTTTGCTTTGTATGCTGGTGGCGGGCGGGAGATTCCTGATTGGTTGTTGGTCGCCTTGGGCGCGAGAAATCGCCAAGCCTCAGACACGCCCAGCTTCATGCTTTTTCGATGCCTGTAGCCTGCACCAAATGTTCAGGAAATGGTTAATACAGCGAAAATCAAAGCTGACGATCTCTTGGTTTGATATGTTTTCTCCCCCAGACAACATGGACATAAGAACATTTCAAAGAAGAGGAAAGTAAGTCTTCAGCTGGTTGCAGTTAATCAGTTAACAGTGATGGCGGCCGCAGCGTCTCACTTCTGGAGAGGAGTTTTGTCTTTATGTCATGATAGAGAGATACAAATACTGAATAGTTTAGATGAGAAAAGGCATCGAAATGCCAGGTCACTAGTATTTATCATGTAAACAGGGAACATGAATAACCCGATCTCTCTGTGCTCATGTAAACACCATATCCCCAATATGATCATAACTGGGACAATAGGCTACTCATGAACGGCTTACTGATGTCCATGTAGAGACACAGTCAGTGTGTTTTACTGGAGCCTCAGTTCGATAAGAGATTATTTTCTGAGTTCTTTAACTTCGGTACTCTCTCTCAAAATGGTAATGTGCATTATGTTTTAATTATACTTCTCATCATTCAGAAGCTTTTTGTGTGTGTTTATGTTTTACTGAGTGCTTATAGGCAATTTCCATCCCAGTATTCAGTTGACTATTTATTTTCTATGCACATTACATAGACTAACTAATATTCTACCTATTGCTTGGGACTTTGAGTCTTGAAAATGTCCAATGTCACAGACTGGGACTTACTTTAGACTCAGTTGTATTTACATTCAGTATGACTTGTTATGATTCAATGTGAAAGAGTATACTGCTCAATAAATAATGATCACTTCACCACCTCTCTTGACATCTAGGCGCTTGAGAGTGAGTCAGAGGCAGAACACAGGGACAGTGGAGAGAGGTCCGTTGCTGAGGTGAGTGATGAAAGGGAAATTACAGTTTAGAGTCAATTGTGATGTGGACTCTCATCCCAGAATGTTAAGGAAATCAGTGGGGATATTGAACAGGAAACATTTCAGTCAAGGGGCATCATATGACCAATATAGACAGAAGAGCAACATTTATTTGAACATTTAAGTCAATGATACCATTCCTAGGTGAACTTAAGATCTGTATGGAGTCAGATCAGTCTCAATATTAATAAATGCTCACAGAAGGAATCACAAATGTATTTTGCGATTTATATATAAATGACTCTCCACAACAATATCTCTCAATACACTCACAAATATTTATTGTTGTATATAAATGCGCAAAAAATCGGCATTTAAACTGCTTTTTATTAATTTAAAGACGGCTCTGAATTAATAATCAAATATGTTTCCTTTCTTTACTACTGGATGAAATTACAAAATGTACCCATCATTTTCCTCATACTAGTATAGCCACATAAAAGTATCAAACCACCTGTTAAAATGCACCAGAATACAGGACTTATTTTTTTTTTTTAAATAAAAATGTCCCCCCCCACATTCAGGATGCTTCCTACGTCCATGGATCTAAAGGTAGCAAAAGCTAACTTTCATAGCACAGCTTTACTTCTCACTTACCACAATAAAGAAACAGACCGTATAGTACAGCACAAACAACACAAATGATCAATACTTGCATATATTTTCACTTGTAGTATTATATTAATCGAAATGCTGGTTCTTCTGGGGGTGTTCTATCCACGCTCAGCTACCGCACCGCAGCTTCCTGCACTGTAAAATCGTTGGAGGACTGGGCTGTCACTCAACAACTGAGTAGCCAATGGGGACGCACCCCTGAAAGTCCCGCCCAGAATCTGTGTCAGAATCTCAAACAAAAAATGAGGGAGCGCAAAAGAGAGAGCTGCAGCGAGAGCAAAAGTCTGATCATTGAGAAAGAAGAAACAAGAACTGCAAACAAAAACCTATGTTAAAACAAAGAAAAAAGACTCATAGTTGACATGATTACACAAATGATTTGTTTGCAACTTATAGTTTTATTTTTGAAATTTATTTTATTTAGCTTGACTCAGTTTTTTTTTTCTTTTAAATTCATAGTTTTGCTTTATTCTGAGAAAGTGTTGCTTTATCTTTATGATACAAAACTAATCCCATCACGTTTAAACCCTACCGATGCCAGTTCAGGTGATGTCAGGTTTTCCGTTTCAATGTTTCCCAGAGTTTCCCCTGGATCGCACATGCTCATTTGTCAGGATAAGATAACCCAGTGACCACAGTTCAATGACAAACTTTCCAACTGAGCAACAAAATAATGCCTAGAACACAACCATCAACGTTCAAACTCTAAAAGTGTTGAACGGCTGGGCTTCTGTTTGGACTTCCATCATTTTCATTAAAGGCAAGGCAAGGCAAGGCAAGGCAAGGCAAGGCAAGGCAAGGCAAGGCAAGGCAAGGCAAGGCAAGGCAAGGCAAGGCAAGGCAAGGCAAGGCAAGGCAAGGCAAGGCAAGGCAAGGCAAGGCGAGGCAAGGCAAGGCAAGGCAAGGCAAGGCAAGGCAAGGCAAGGCAAGGCAAGGCAAGGCAAGGCAAGGCAAGGCAAGGCAAGGCAAGGCAAGGTAAGGCAAGTGTTTAGAGTTTTGGTGGTCCTGATAATTTATTCCGGTAAATTATTCTGACCTACTAATTGACCTTTCCGAAGTTATTGAGTCTATGTAAGTTTGCGGCTTGGCTCAGATCCACCAACGTCAGCAAGATCTCACCTCTTCCTAACCCCCCGAAGAACCAGGTTCAATTAACTGCTGTTTCAATTCAGACAACTCTTTTTTAATCTGTTTAAGCGATCCCGAAGGATTTTGATATCAGTAAATGGAGTGTGCTCCTACCTAAGTGTGTGTGGCAGGGTGCAATCTTACCGTTGAAGCAGGAGAGGAGAGCACAGGTGTCTTTTAAATTATCCCAGTCCAAAAGGTGGGATCAGTTTATTTGAAGAAAAATAGGTCCAAACTAATACAGGGTTTTTACCTTCTCTCTTTACAACATTATAATCATACTAAAACCTGGTGCTGTGATCATGTTCAAATGAAACTTTAATTCACAGTCTTACATTTATTACCAAAATGAACCCAATGAATTTAGAGGTATTTCCTCGTAAAAAGACCGGTGACAATAAAAAGCGCATTCAACTTTTTCATTTTCACCAACTCAATTCACATCAGTTTCATACCGTTTTTTCCGACACAGACGGCGGGTATATTTCCGACACAGACGGCGGGTATAACATTTAAAAACCCATACCTATCTGCAATTTCGGAGGGGAGATTTTCCTCACAGATGGCAGTATTTATAATATTCATACACTTTTTCCGACACAGACGGCGGGTATAACATTTAAAAACCCATACCTATCTGCAATTTCGGAGGGGAGATTTTCCTCACAGATGGCAGTATTTATAATGTTCATACACTTTTTCCGACACAGACGGCGGGTATAACATTTAAAAACCCATACCTATCTGCAATTTCGGAGGGGAGATTTTCCTCACAGATGGCAGTATTTATAATATTCATACACTTTTTCCGACACAGACGGCGGGTATAACATTTAAAAACCCATACCTATCTGCAATTTCGGAGGGGAGATTTTCCTCACAGATGGCAGTATTTATAATGTTCATACACACATCTCTCATCAAATCATTCCACTCAGCCAACAACCAATAAATTCGAGAGATATTTACCCCGTCTGAAAGGACCTTACCGAGAGCTATTAACCCAGCTCTGAAGCACACAGCCTACCGGGAGAGAGTCTACCAGGGGTCAACCCCCCTCTCTCGCGCTCTCTCAAAAAACCAGTCTCTTTATGCTAAAAAAACTGGATCGAAAACCCAAAAAAACAAAACTCCTCCTCTCATGTTAGGGTGAAAAGGACATGAACTCTCTTTGGCCTCTTAATGTGTCTCCTTAGTGTGAAGCCCCCCCCTCCCTGTGGACTGCTGCCAGAGGAGAGGAAGAAAACTCAACCTAAACAAACCATTTTGTTTTGTTTATACTGTAACTATAGAAAACCTAAAATATGAAGCATTTTCATTGTGGGTTTATACAAGAATATGATTGATCATGTATGATTTATAATTAACTTTCGTTTTTAAGTATTCACTTCATACCATGATCTCAATTAACTTTCGTTTTAAGTATTCACTTCATATGAAGATCTCAACACAAGGCAAGGCAAGGCAAGGCAAGGCAAGGCAAGGCAAGGCAAGGCAATGCAAGGCAAGGCAAGGCAAGGCAAGGCAAGGCAAGGCAAGGCAAGGCAAGGCAAGGCAAGGCAAGGCAAGGCAAGGCAAGGCAAGGCAAGGCAAGGCAAGGCAAGGCAAGGCAAGGCAAGGCAAGGCAAGGCAAGGCAAGGCAAGGCAAGGCAAGGCAAGGCAAGGCAAGGCAAGGCAAGGCAAGGCAAGGCAAGGCAAGGCAAGGCAAGGCAAGGCAAGTTAAGTTTATTTATATAGCACTTTTCAACACAAGGCAATTCAAAGTGCTTTACAAAAAATGAAAGACATCAAGAAAATTGCATCATTAAAAAGAAAAGCTAATAAAATAAACATTAAAAGAAAAAATACATGGATAAAAGTTACAGTGCAGTAATAGTTCAATTAAAAGCAGCGACACAAATAAAAGTCTTCAACCTGGATTTAAAAGTAGTAAGAGTTGCAGCGGACCTGTTTTTTCCAGATATTTGGAGCATAATAACTGAACGCTGCTTTACCATGTTTAGTTCTGACTCTGGGGACAGAAAGCTGACCAGTCCCTGAAGACCTGAGAGATCTGGATGGTTCATCATTTAGCAGGAGGTCAGAAATGTATTTTGGGCCTAAACCATTCAGTGCTTTATAAACCAGCAGCAGTATTTTGAAATCTATTCTTTGACACACAGGAAGCCAGTGTAAAGACTTCAGAACAGGAGTGATGTGATCCACTTTCTTAGTGTTAGTGAGGACTCGAGCAGCGGCGTTCTGAATCAGCTGCAGCTTTCTAATAGATTTTTTAGTGAGACCTGTGAAGACACCATTGCAGTAGTCCAGTCTACTGAAGATAAAAGCATGGACAAGTTTTTCCAAATCCTGCTGTGACATTAGTCTTTTAATCCTAGATATATTCTTTAGGTGATAGTAGGCTGATTTAGTAACTGTTTTAATGTGACTGTTGAAACTCAGGTCAGAGTCCATGACTACACCTAGATTTCTGGCTTTATCTGTTGTTTTGAACATTGCAGACTGAAGCTCAGCGCTAACTTTTATACGTTCTGCCTTGGCTCCAAAAACCATTACCTCAGTTTTATCTTTGTTTAATTGGAGAAAGTTCTGACACATCCAGTCATTGATTTGTCAATGCACTTACTCAGTGTTTGAATTGGAGCATAGTCTCCTGGTGAAATTGTTACGTAAATGTGTGTGTCATCTGCATAGCTATGGTAACTTATTTTGTTGTTCTTCATTATCTGAGCCAGTGGTAGCATGTAGACGTTAAAGAGAAGAGGCCCCAAGATGGAGCCTTGAGGTACCCCACATGTCATATTTGTCAACTCAGATGTGTATTTACTAGAGCTGGGACTCGATTAAAAAAATTAATCTAATTAATTAGAGGCTTTGTAATTAATTAATCGAAATTAATCGCATTTTTAATCAAATATACATATTTGACCTGAGAACAGTGAGAAGCAATTTTCACATGGATTTTATATACCATTGAATAATGACTGAATACATAAGCTTAAGCAACAAAACATTGTTTATTTTTTTTCAAGGTGGTACTTTTTTAAGTAAAACACAATACTTTCTAGTACATTTAGAACATTGGAAACCCTGACTATTCGAAAACATCTCTCTTGCTTCAGAGGCCATAACAGACTTTGTTGATTTAAAAAATCTAATCAATTTCAGTCCAACTATCTCAATAACCTTGGCCAAAACAATAAACAGTTCAACATAAAGTGCCAGTTGCACCAACAACATAATAAATAGTTCAACATAAAGTGTACCATTTAAAATAAAATAAAAAAGTGCCAGTGATTGACCTCAATCCCTCCTATTCTTCCAATATCCTGATGAAAAATAAAATCTCTGTTGCATAGGCCACTGTTTGATCAACATTTCAGTAACAAGCCCATTGGCCTCAGGATACCTCTAAGACTACTTATTCTGCTTCTTCTCTTTCAGCCAGTTGCTGAGACAAACTAGCCTGTTCACATTTTCAGAGCTCAAGGCTGCCCTCTTCTTTTGAACTATGTTACCTGCCAGTGAGAAAAGTCTCTCGCAAGGGACAGAAGTGGCAGGGCTGCCCAGATACTTGCGGGCCAGGGCAGAAAGCTGTGGATGGGCCCCCTCATGAGTCGACCACCACTGCAGTAGGCAGTCTGTCTCACTGATGGTGGGCTCTGCCCTGTAGCGGCCCAGAGCCCCGTTGGGCCCCTCTTCATCCTCTGATTCAGAATCTGAATTAAACAGCAGGAAGCTCCTCTTCCTTGCTGGCTCCTCTGTGGGTTCTGGAGTGGCTCTGTCTGGTTCTTTTTGCAGCAGTGCCTCAACGCTGGTCCACACCCCTCCTCACTCTCCTCTTGGTAGACACTTTAGGTCCTTAGAATCAGAATCAGAATCAGGTTTATTGTCACATCACAGATTTACAGAGTAAAAAGGTGGGTGAAATTCATTTTCGTACATGGTTCCCATCATATTGTTATTCCATAGAAAGAAAGAGGGGGGAGGGGAAAAGAGGGGGGGGCAGGGGAAAGGAGGTCAAAAAGCAAGAAAAGAGAAAAACAAAGAAGACCATTACACATGTTACCTTAAAGCGCGGGTCGAGTGCTGTAGCCACCCTGACTCATCCATGGTTGAGTGCATCTTGGCGTTGAGACAGGTCCTTTTTAAAGGCAGCCTTGAACCTCACCACATAGGCTGGGTCGTCATCTGAGACCTCCATGGTGCGGGTCAGGTGGCGGAGAGCAGGTAACACAACAGAGCACGAGACATAAGTCTCACCCCCAAGGAGCTCAGTCACATATCTGCAGTGGATAGTTTAGGAAAGTGATTTATTATTCTACCAATTAATAGTAGATTAAAAACAGTAGCAACTTTATACTATAGTCATAGTGATATTGATATTCAGTACAATACATTTTGGAAAAGCAATTTAATTTATACTGCACAATCATAGTCAATTCACAACGTTTTTCAAGGGACAGCAATGATGAATTAATCCCATTAATAAAACAGTTGGTGGGTGTTTACCTGCATGGTTTAAGGAGGGTCTCGAGCCTCTGCAGTCTGTCCCACTCTGCTGTAGTCAACATGGTGAGCTTGTGCTTCTGTTTGGCTAGAGTAGCCTTCACAGCCTCTTGGTTCTTCAGCAGACGAGAGATCATAAACAGTGTTGAATTCCACCTTGTGGAAACATCCTGTATCAGTGGCTCTTTGTCTTGTTCTAGTTCTGTTTGCTCCTTGTGCAGTTCCTCTGTGTTTGAGGGGCTGTGTTTAAAATGCCCCTCTATCTTACGACATCTTGCCAATGTGCCTGTGAACCCGCTGTCAGCAAGGCAAACTGTGATGGTCCTTTGCAACACGTGAGCAACACACGGCATGTGCTGGAATGTGAGCAGTCTCATTGCAGCGATCATGGTTCGGGCACAGTCTGTTCCGATTGTGGTGACTTTTAGTGTGACTTCCCAGGCCTCTGCCACAGACTCAAAATCTTCTGCCACGTTTTCAGCAAAGTGCCTAGTGGTGGTCTTCTGGATGGTCAAGGCAAATGAGTGAAGACGCCACTTGATGTCAATAAAGTGTGCCGTCACACCGAGGTAATTTGAATTGCTTACCGAGGTCCAATGATCCCCAGTCAGGGCAACACATTCGGCTTTCTCCAATAAATTCTCTTTATCTTCCTTTTCATTGTCATAAAGCTGCTGGATTCTTTTTGTCACTGTCTTTCTGCATGGCAGCTCATATGTTGCGTCAGACGATATAATCTGGAGTACCTTTTGCAGCCCCTTATCTTCAACCACTCTAAGTGGTCTACAGTCGAGTGCAATCCAGTGAGCCAGGGAGTTGGTTATTTTCTCAGACGTGGACTTACTTATCCTGGCCCTGAAACCAGTCATCTGGTTGAGTGTGGGTTGGGTCAGGGTGTGGTTCCTTGTACTCGGAGTCGGGCTAACGTCCACGCTAGCTGCTACATGCTTTGCATTTAGGTGATATTTTAGGCTTGATGTGCTGCGGTGATATGCAAATTCTTTTTTGCATAATTTGCACACAACCGTGCTCTTATCGACGCTTCCATCCGTCCGTTTTTTAAAACAAAATTTCCCATCCACGGGGCCGACCATCAGCTTGTTCGTTCATGTTTGACTATTGTTCACCGTGGTTTGTTGTTGTTTGAAGTCCCATGCTGAAGTCATGAACGTTAGTTGGTGCTCCAGTATAATCGGTACGCCTGAAACTCATCCAGTGAGAAACGTTCCGCTGTGCAAAAATAAGTGCGATTAAAGTGCGATTAAAATGCGTTAATTTTTTTAACGCGTTAATTTTTGTGTAATTAATTAATCTTAATTAACGCGTTAAAGTCCCGGCCCTAGTATTTACCTATAGAAACAAAGTTGTTTCTGTCCTTTAAGTAGGATTCAAACCAATTTAGAACTGTTTCCGAAAGTCCCACCCAGTTCTCCAGTCGGTCTAGTAATATGTTGTGGTCAACAGTGTCAAACGCAGCACTGAGATCTAATAATACTAACACTGAAGTTCTGCCACTGTCTGTGTTTAAGTGGATGTCATTAAAGACCTTTACAAGAGCAGTCTCAGTGCTGTGGTTTGGACGAAAGCCTGACTGGAACACATCGAAACAGTTATTTAAATGCAAGAAATTACTCAACTGTTGAAAAACAACTTTTTCAATGATTTTACCTAGAAATGGGAGGTTTGATATGGGCCTGTAATTGTTCATTACTGAAGCATCTAGATTATTCTTTTTTAAGAGCGGTTTAATGACTGCAGTTTTCAGGGCCTGTGGAAAAATACCTGAGTGAAGAGATTTGTTTACTATATGAAGTAGATCTGAGGCCATGCAACGAAAAACATCTTTGAAAAATCCTGTTGGAATAATATCAAGGCAGCAGGAGGAGGATTTCAGAAGTTGAATAATGTCCTCTAGGTTTTTATCATTAATCTGATGGAATTGTGTCATGGTGTTTGAATTGATGTTAAGTGGACACAGAGACAACACATTTGCTGTTCCTGATGCAGCAACACATCCTCACTCCCAGGTCGGCCTATGTTGACGTTATGTCAAGTCCCCTGTCGGCTTTTTCCAACGCAAGGGGGGGCCTTAGCGTCCATTTTCAACGCAAGGGGGGGGCCCTTAGCGTCCATTTTCAGCTTTCCGGGATGTCCATATGCTTCTATGGACGCTCATGGAAGCACGGCGTTCGTTTGTGTCGACTGCCCTTAAAGGCAATGTGAGCGTCCATTCTCATTGGATAACGGAGAATTGTACACCCGGAAGTAAGTATTCCCCTTACTGTCGATTTATTTTACAGTGATATCTGCACTACTCATCGACTAAAAAACACCAGATTATCCTTGTTAATTACACAACATTGATTGGTTTAAATTGTGTGCAATGCTTTTGTATTTTTCCCCTTCGATTCGGAGAAACAAATGTTTTTTCGGAGTAAAGGATGGCAGAAGACACTACACTACCCAGAATCCCCAGCTATCGTTTGGACTACACCATGTGCTCTGTTTGACAAACCCTGTGATAGTCCTCAAGCTCTGTGATTGGAGAGTGTGCTCCGAGGGTTACGCCGAGCCTCGAACAGCACTTGAAATGGGATGGAATCACGGCAGACTGTCCAAAACTGGATTTGAACGGGTCCACCGCGTCCCCCCTCACCCACCCCGTCCCCAGAACTACAAATGCTGGCTATTCTGTTTTGCAACATGTTCTGTATCTATGGCACGTCTCTACTGGGAGTTGTAGTTTTAAAAGACTTTTTCGTATTTCCCATAATAAGAAGTTGCCAGTATTAAACTGTGTACATCCCTGGAGGTTTAGGGGATAGGAAACACTCACATTTAAAACATATAATTAATAAATGGGTGAAAATTGCTTGTGCCCATAATGGGCAGCATTAATATATATACACACATGACAGCTAAGGTCAGAAGAGCTTTATTTAACAGCTGGTCTTATGTTTGTGACCCCTGTTGTTAATTGATAACATTACATTACATTACATTAATTGATAAGCCTGAAACATGCACTTGTTAAGGTTCAGAGGCACATTTTGCAAATATGGCAGTAGCCATTGATCAGCTTAAGATAAGATATACTTTATTGATCTCAAGTTGGAACATTTGCGTTACATCAGCATTGTGTATCAGTTAAATATGCAGTGGTGTTTATTTGTAATCATTTAGTATAATCACACAAATTCTGTGTTTTATATTCAACAATTCTGTGTTCTTTATTTATTGATTGTTCAATACCTGACAAGGTCGGAGATGAAATATCTACATACATCTTATAAGAGTATAATACATTATGTATAATATCAGTTAAAATAAGTGCTTCAACATAGTTAACATTGCTGGAGGTATGCACAAATATTGATAGATGTCTTGTAATGCACTATTGAGGAACCTGCGACCCAAGTTTTTCATTCAATGCATAACTACACCATAGTTGTGTAGGCCTATATGATATGTCAATAAACCTTAGAAAATCTTGAAATCTTGAAAGGGATGTGCAAAATAGTCATTATATACAGTCTTTAATTAACTAATAGTAGAGAATAACGAGTAATTAATATACTTTATAGGGATCCTATTAATATCTAATAATAAAAATAATGAAATTCAATAACATGCTTTAACCACTAGGTGTCCCTTTATATCAGCTGTGCACCTTTATGGTGTAAATACAGCCTATCTACCAATTGGATCAAATATAAAAGTCAGCCGAATTAGTGTTGATACTGCAAGGAGACGTATTGTGTGAAAAGAAATGTAAGATGTTGTTTAATTGATGATATATTTATGATCCACGTCACGTTTTCAGTTCCTCATGTTTGTCTAGAAGTCTTCTCATCAGGGCTCTATAAATACAGAACTACGGCAGATATGTAATATTTAATGCAGCCGAACCGTGTATTACAATGCCGTTATGTGATGACTTCCAAAGAGAAAAGCAAGCACACTCGGAATAAAGTATTATTGTATTTTTTTTTAAATGTTTTCGGTCTGTTTCCGTTATTTGTTAATGACGATGTGCTGTGAGATGTGAGACTGGAATTGCACAGGGGGAAATAACGTAGGCTATCTTTAGATGCAGATTTTGTTAAACTAATATGTTTGCGCTGTGGACCAACACTATACATTGACGGGGAAGGGGGTAGCAATAAAGATAACACCATTAAACAGTTACACAACATAACAGAAATAATATCGATAGCAGCGTCCCTAGCAACCACCTTGGTAACAATGAAAACGTTATGGACGCAATTTCCTGAAGTAATCTTCGTAATAACTAGCAAACTAAAGATCATGTACATCCACTGCACACATAATCTGAAATAACAACTCATATTTCTCGCATCAAATGACATCAAAACGCATTTTAATGGCCAAACTAACTTTAAAATAGGCATTTTCCATCGAGAATAAAACGAAGTTCGGCTATGTTTTTTTTTTCTGCAGGGAGAAATTTGAAGATCACGTGACGTCAAACAGAGCACATAACGATAGCTGGGGATTCTGGGTAGTGTAGTGTCTTCTGCCATCCTTTACTCCGAAAACATATTTGTTTCTCCGAATCGAAGGGGAAAAATACAAAAGCATTGCACACAATTTAAACCAATCAATGTTGTGTAATTAACAAGGATAATCTAGTGTTTTTTTAGTCGATGAGTAGTGCAGATATCTACGGTGGCCCTGAAGTGCAAGACACCGCAGCATTTCACAAAACGCCATAGCATTTCACAAAACGCCGCAGCATTTCACAAAACGCCGCAGCATTTCACAAAACGCCGCAGCATTTCAGAAAATGCCGCTGCATTTCAGAAAACACCACAGCATTTTAGAAAACACCACAGCATTTCACAAAACACTACAGCATTTCACAAAACACTACAGCATTTCACAAAACGCCGCAGCATTTCACAAAACACAACAGCATTTCAGAAAACACCACAGCATTTCACAAAACACAACAGCATTTCAGAAAACACCACAGCATTTCACATTGGACGGAAAGGGTATTCCTTAGGGAGAACACTTCTTGTTTGTGATTGGACATAGCCACTGCTGTGATTGGTTGTTTTTGCTGCCAGTCAAGAAATGACGCTGCGTGATTGGCCCAACACATCAGCCGTTAGCTGTTAGCACACACTCAGAGCTCACAGTTCCTCATATCTGTTCAGAAACTGGACAAAAGTTAAACATATACAAAACACAGACTGTCTATGTCATTTTGAATACAGTTGCTGCTTTATGTATGTATGTATGACGTTGTTGTGAGTGTGGACGGAGCAGCTACAGGTTAGTTTAGCCTGATCGATCCGATTCCAATAGGATTTACATGGAGATACCCCAGAATTAAACACAGAATTAATGCTTTATTAATTCATGGTTTTTAAGGGACTTATCTCCATGTAAATACTATGGTAGACCACCCAATATTCGCATCGCTCTAATCGCTCGAGTTTCACCGCGGCTGTCAGCTGTGTTTGCTCCTGTCATTCAAACAAGAGGCGCTGGAGAAGGGGCGGGGCGTATCTCCAAGTAAATCCTATGGGAGATACCAACTACAACAAAATGAACATATTTGACCGTGCTTTAATTGTAATACACGTTTCAAAGTGATGCCGAAGTAACTACATACTGATAACGGTTAGTAAAAACCATGAATTAACGCTTTGACAAGTCTGCAGATAAGACGGCAGGCGAAAAGCTTTTAAAATGCGTGTTTTCTGAATGGAATCGGATCCATCAGGCTAAACTAACCTGTTGCTGCTCCGTCCACACTCACAACAACGTCATACAGACATAAATAAAGCAGCGACTGTATTCGCCATGACATAGACAGTCTGTGGTTTGTACATGTTTAACTTTTGTCCAGTTTCTGAACAGATATGAGGAGCTGTGAGCTCTGAGTGTGTGCTAACGGCTGATGTGTTGGGATATATTTCGCTGTCGGGTGTTGACCAATCGCGAAGCGTCATTTCTTGACTGGCAGCAAAAACAACCAATCACAGCAGTGCTTCTCTGGCTGGCTCTGTCCAATCACAAACAATAAGTGTTCTCCCAAAAGGAATACCCTTTCCGTCCAATGTGAAATGCTGTGGTGTTTAGTGAAATACTGCAGCGTTTTCTGAAATGCTGTGGTGTCTTGCACTTCAGGGCCACCGTAGATATCACTGTAAAATCAATCGACAGTAAGGGGACTACTTACTTCCGGGTGTACAATTCTCCGTTATCCAATGAGAATGGACGCTCACATTGCCTTTAAGGGCAGCCGACACAAACGAATGCCGTGCTTCCATGAGCGTCCATAGAAGCATATGGACATCCCGGAAAGCTGAAAATGGACGCTAAGGGCCCCCCCCTTGCGTTGAAAATGGACGCTAAGCCCCCCCCCTTGCGTTGGAAAAAGCCGACAGGGGACTTGACATAACGTCAACATAGGCCGACCTGGGAGTGAGGATGTGTTGGATGCAGAGGCACTGACTGCTTGTCTGATTTTCTGAATGTTGTCAGTGAAGAAGGAGGCAAAATCATTGCACGCCCTGGTGGATAGAAATTCAGAGGCTACTGACACTGGGGGGTTAGTTAGTCTGTCGACGGTAGCAAACAAGGCACGTGCGTTGTTTTTGTTTTTGGTAATGATGTCAGAGAAGAAACACTGTCGTGCGTTTTTCAATTCCAAATTATAAAGGCCAAGTCTCTCTTTATAGATTTCAAAGTGAACCTGGAGATTTGTTTTTCGCCACCTGCGTTCAGCTTTTCGACATTCTCTTTTTTCTGCTCTCACGGTCATGGCCTTTCTCCATGGAGATATTTTCTTGCCAGACACTTCCTTTACCTTAGTTGGAGCAATGGCATCTAAAACATTTTTAATTTTTGAATTAAAATGATCTACTAGCTCATTTACTGAGATGTTAGCAGGGGCAAGTGTGGAAGAAAAATTCTGAGTAAACATTTCCCTAGTATTTTCAGTTAAATATCGCTTTGTGGTTACCTATTTTTGAACATTTTTGTGAACAGAAATAGAGCTCTCAAAGAAAATACAGGAATGGTCAGAGAGTGCAACATCAGTTACCACAACCTTAGAGATATTCAGACCCTTTGAGATAATTAAGTCCAGAGTGTGCCCCTTATTGTGCGTGGGCTCCGTCACATGCCGAGTCAGTCCATAGTTATCAAGAACACAAAACAGTTATTTTGCCCCTCTGTCCTGGGGGTTGTCAACATGGATGTTAAAATCACCAACAATGACTAGACGGTCAAAGTCAATACACACTATAGACAGCAGTTCGGTAAAATCATCAAAAAAGCTTGCACAGTATTTGGATGGTCTATAGATATTTAGGAACAGAGCTCGAGAGGAGCATTTCAGCTGAAGGGCCACATATTCAAAAGAAGCAAAGTTCCCATAAGATGTCTTCCTGCATTGAAGGGAATCATTGAACAGAATAGCAACTCCACCCCCTTTCTTATGCATTATTTCCTGACTCATAAAACTAAAGTTGGGAGGGGTTGATTCGATAAGAACAGCTGCACTGTTATTTTGTTCAATCCAAGTTTCTGTTAAAAACATAAAATCGAGAATGTGCTCAGTGATAAAATCATTGATTAAAAATGTTTTTCCTGCCAAAGACCTGACATTTAATAAAGCTAGTTTAAGTTCGTTAAACACACTATCAGTCAGGTTTTTTGTAACAAGCTGTGGCTGACATGGAATCACTTCTAAATTAGATAAACTCACACAAACGTTTGAGCGCTTCCTGTATCTAAGATGATTCACCGCTCTTAATCTATTACCTATCAACACAGATATCGGCAAAGCTACAGGCAGGCAGGGTCCCGGCATGTCCTGGAAAGAGTTGAGAGTGCCATACGCCCTTGAGCCTGGACCCAGCACATATCAGTTTGCAGCGTTTTGTACACACACATCCCTATCAGGCTTTGAAGGGGAGGGAGGACCCACCACCCTGCTCCTCTCATCATAGGAGGGCAGGGTGAGGGCTACACTGTAGAAAGGGGGGTTTGGAAATCTGCTTCCATCTTCCTTGTATTGTTGTGGTTTGGATGATTGTGGTAGGCATGGTGATGAAGCCAGGGGAGATGGTGCGCATCTCTGCTTCGGTGATTTTGGTGGGCGTCGTTGAGGGGCGGGGGTAAAGGACATGCTGCCAACCCTGCGTGTCGCCTTCATGCGGTCATCGAACTCCAGGGGGGTGGGCAAGGGTGAAAGGGTGAGCGGAGAGTAGAGAGAGCTGGGGGATGAATGAAGAGTATCCTCAAAGGTTTTGAACGGGGAGGTTGACGTCAGTGGAGACTCCTCCATGTGTCTCATAGGTCTCCCATAATCAGAACATTCCTCAGGCGGGTGCAGTGATACTTCTTCAGGGTTTTCTGCGCGATGTGTTGTGTCTTTCTCCTGTTTTGATTCCTCTTGCCGCTTGTCCTTGGCAGAGGGAACAGATTGATGACGCAGGCAGTTGAATATGGTAAAGATAAACAATTTCACTCCTGACTTGTTCAGGCAAACTCCATTTGCCTTGAAAAGATGTCTGCGATCCCAGAAAAAGTTAAAATTGTCAATAAAATGGACAGAATGGTCAGTACAGACAGTTGAAAGCCAGGTGTTCAGTGCAAACAATCTGCTGAATCTCTCCACTCCTCTTCTGACTGGCGGTAGAGGGCCACTGATGAACACCTCTGCATTTAGAGAGCTGACAGTTTCCAACAGACATTTAAAGTCTTTTTTCAGCACTTCTGACTCTTGTTTCACAACATCATTTGTTCCAATGTGCAGTACCACATTCTTCACAGTCGGATGTTCAGCCCCAATATGCAGGATCTTCTCAGCCAAGTTAGAGACCATATCCTTGGGAAAACAGAGTACTTTGGGTGTTGTTCTTACTACACAGACCTTTTACATCTCTTACAGCAGAGTCACCCACAATCAGAGTTTCAGGCCCAGTCGTTAGCTTTCCCTCTAGTCTTTTACTTTTGGAGTAGCTATTGGTCCTTACCCTGCTGTGTGAAGAGGACGGGTTATCCAGGTCATCAGAAAGAGATCTCCGGCTCTCGGTCAGCGGAGCGTATATGTTCTGGATTGGCACACTTGGTGGTTTAGGAGGATTGTTTGTAATTCTCCCTTTAGCAGCTGTCCACGGCTGTTTAGGGGTTGAAGAGGCGCTCTCCCTGGGTGATAACAATGCAGGCCAGCCGGTCGCATCACAGATTTCAGAGCGCTGGGCTCTGCCTGTTATCCGTCCTCCCAAATCCCATGGGAAATGATTTACTCTTAGGCTTTGCACCAGAGAGTTCCAGGGAGGACTACCAGTTGTAGATTTATTACCGGTACACAGCCCTCCTGTTCCTTGGAATCCTTGTAGCTGCTAACTAGCTGTGAGTTAGCATACCCTTTTCCATTATTTTGCAACACTGGTAAAGTGGTGTCATTCCCACGACATAGTCCATTCACTTCCACGTTAACTTCCAACCATTGCATTTTCATTTCCAACACAGCCATCTTCTGTATAAGTTTGTGGAAGTCATCTGTAGAGAACGGAGGCATTTTGCTACCAACTAGCTTAAGCTAAATAGCATGCAGTAGCCTACCAGGCTTTAGCTGTTGCTAGGCCACGCTACTGTAAGACTGAGGTCGTCGTAAAAATGTTGAAATATGGCTGAAACCCTCCGTCTATTTACGAAGATGAACTGTCCCAGTGATAAGTTAATGTCCAGGAGCCGCTGCTCGAAGTTTTCAGAGAATAAGAATAGGAAAATCAGCATAAAAAGTAAGCAGAGGCCAGAGCAATCAGAAAAGCGTCTGCACTGTAAGAAAGATAAGCAATAAGTCATAAAAGGGGACCTATCATGCAAAATGTACTTTTGTACGTCTTTTATACATGAAGATGTGTCCCCGGTGTTCCAGGGAACTCACCAAGTGTCAGAAAACACAACCATCTCTCTTTTACTCCGTACCCAAATCTTTTAAAAACGGGGCTACGAGCGGATACATATTCCATCCGACCCGACGTCAGTCCGGAATACTGGGCGGTGACGCTCCGCCTACATAATAAAAAGTAATAAAAAGATAAAACACTGGCATGTAATTTACGTTAGAATAAATAGAATGGTTTTGAATAATATATGAGAGTCAAATCTACGTCACGTTACAGCCCCGCCCACTTTTGGGGAAACCAACACTGTAATTTGAACGGCGATCAAGCCTGAAGGCACAGAGATCTTCTGTTACTGTCCTTTCTTCTTAGAGGAAGTACAGAAACACGTAACTCTGGATTTGTTTTAATGTTTGAGGAGCAATAAACGACACAGCAGCTTTTTGGCATGTTAAAACTATTATTTTCTGCCTCGCTCATGAGAGTAACCAGCCTGTCCTCCTACAAAAAACAACCATATAGGTCGATTGTTCAGCAGCTAAATACGACCCAGAGTCACGTTTTAAAGTTTAGCACCTCTTGCGGTCGTGTAAGAAACAACATGCTCCTGTCGATTGCAAACGCTCCGGAGGGTCGTTTATTCACAAATAACCCTCTCTGGAAAATCCTAAATTGTGGAATAGTTTGGCCATTAAAATGCTTTTTTATTAGATTTCTAGCGAGAAGTGTATATTTTACTTTTATAATCTACGTCCAGTGGATGTGTAGGATCTACAGTTTGATAGATATACGAAGATGAATTTGAGGTCTCCGCCAGGAGAACGTGTACTGGTATATGGGGGCAGCTTCCATGTAAAGTTAGCGTGGGGTGAAAACAGTTTTTCCGGTCTCAAAGTTTTCAATAATAAAACCGGAAGTATTCCCCACACTGTCAAATGATCTCCATTACTCATCCACTAAAAAACATCAGTTATCCTTGTTAATTACACAATATTGTTTGGTTTAAATGGTGTACAATGCTTTTGTGTGTTTAAACCTTCGATTCGGAGAAACAAATTGTTTTTTCGGAGTTTAGACACCTACAGAGTTCCGAAGACACTACACTAACCCAGAATCCCCAGCTATCGTTTGGGACTACAACATCCCCGCCTTGCTTTACAAACCCCGTGATTAGCCCTCAAGCTCTGTGATTGGATGTTGGAGTGGCAGTGCGACAAGGTTACGCCGAGTGTCAAACAGCTCTTTGAAATGGAATGGAACCACGGCAGACTTTCCAAAACTGGACTTGGACGGGTCCAGCCCCGCCCTCCCCCCCAGAATTACACATGCTGGCTATTGTGTGGTTTCGCAACATGTTCTATGGGCACTTCTCTACGGGAATTGTAGTTTTAAAAGACGTTATCGTATTTCCCACAATTAGAAGTTGCCAGTATTAAACTGTATACATCCCTGGAGGTTTAGGGGATACGAAACACATTGGTGTTAATTTAAAACAAATTTAAAACATATAATTAATACATGGGTGAAAATTGCTTGTGTCCATAATGGGCAGCATTAATATACCCACATGACAGCTAAGGTCAGAAGAGCTTTATTTAACAGCTGGTCTTATGTCTGTGACCCCTCCTGTTGTTAATTGATAAGCCTGAAACATGCACTTGTCAAGATTCAAATGCACATTTAGCAAATATGGCAGTAGCCATCGATCATCTTAAGATAAGATACTTTATTGATCCCAAGTTGGGAAATGTTTTTGTTACAGCAGCATGTACTACTTTGTTCTACTCCACTACAATTCAGAGGTTAACCTGGTATTTTTACTCTACTACATTTATTTTTGTTACTTTGCAGATTCTGATTAATGATGTGAAATATAAACAACCCTTAAATCAGACTTTAGTTACACCTGAGTCAAATTCAGCCTTATCAGTTTGTCTGTTTTGCACATCCACCTGTTAATATATTTGGACGTCCTGCACTAAACTGTTTTATTGTAGAGATCACCACAGTATCTTCTTGATATTTTCTATTCTATATTTCTATCATTGACCCCTATTTTGTATGTAGGCTACTCTTAATATTTAAATGTTTTCATCAAATATGACTTATTCAACAACTAAATTCAATAACGTGCTTTAACCACTAGGCGGTGCGGGTTAAAAACCAGTGGTCTAGTTAATAAAACATAATAATATCAAACATAATATGACTATTCACTTTATTGTGAAATGAAAACAGAACGGTAAAGGAAAACACAGTTTCAGTCTCTCGATGTGAAGCTTATGCATTGTACCATGAACTTGTATAGACCTGTAACAGTCAACTGCATGAGGAGTTGGAAAGGTAGTTCAGAAAATCAGTAATATCTTTAAAAACTACAAAAAAAGTCCCTTTCTATCAGCTGTGCACCGTTATGGTGTAAATACAGACTATCTACCAATTGGATCAAATATAAAAGTCAGCCGAATTAGTGTTGATACTGCAAGGAGACGTATTGTGTGAAAAGAAATGGAAGATGTTGTTTAATTGTTGATATATTTATGATCCACGTCACGTATTCAGTTTTGGCGGCATCTCTTCCAGTTTGTCAAAAGGTCTTCTGATCAGGGCTCTATAAATAAATATCTAGGGCAGATATGTAATATTTAATGCAGCCGAACCGTGTATTACAATGCCGTTATGTGATGACTTTCAAAGAGAAAAGCAAGAACACTCGGAATAAAGTATTATTTTTAAATGTTTTCCGATTTCATATCACATAAACACCATATCCCGATGTGCATTACGGCGTGATTTTAGCCTATCAAAACCTCTGAAAAAATAAAGGTGTCTCTCAGAATCGAAAGAGAAAAACCTATGGGAAAAACACAAAAGCATTGAACACAATTTAAACCAATTCATGTCGTATAATTAACTAGGATAAACTGATGTGTTTTAGTGGATGAGTACTGCAGATATCACTGTTAAATCATTTGATCATTGGTTTTATTATGAAAACGTCGAGACCGGAAATACTGTTTTCAACCCGTAACTTTACATGGAAGCTTGCTGCATATACACGTTCTCCTGACGAAACCTCAAATCATCTTCGTAATATCTATCAAACTATAGATCCAACATATCGACTGGACGTGGATTCTAAAAGTACAACATATACTTCTCGCTAGAAATCTAATCAAAAAGCGTTTTAATGGCCAAACTATCCTACAATTTAGGATTTTACAGAGAGGGTTATTTGTGAATAAACGACCCTCTGTGACGTTTGCATTCAACGGGAGCACTAGAGGCCGACAACTTTAAAACTTAATTATAGGTCGTATTAAGCGCTTGAACAAACAACATATTTGGTCGTAATAAGGGCCTGAACAATCGACCCATTTGGTCGTATGAGCTGGAGGACTTGTTGAGAGTAATAGCTGGCAAAATTACAGCCTCGCCTACTGATTTCAAATGTGTGCTCTAAAATGATATTTATAAATGACTATTATCATTATCATAAGCAAGACAATAAATGGCAAAGATATGTAGAAAATAAACGTATTTGAGATACGTTCATAACGAACGTAACGTGGGAGAAAATACGTTTCTAGCTAAACGTAATTGAGAATGCAGTTTAGTTCTGTGGGAACGTAATCTTTAGGAGACAGGGTTGGCCAGAGATATGGAAAATCCACCCAAATGACTCCAGAAGTGTTTTTTTGTTGTTGCTAAATCTCTCTAAAAAGGTCAGATTTAACTTGTTTTGCATCAATCTTGATACAGGATACTTATTATATGTTGTACTTTGGATTCCTAAAGCTTTTAGTCTACTAACCCATCATCCAAGGGTAGTTTTCACTATACAAATAATTTTTGGACTGACACTATAATTTACAGTTTTTTACTATGTTCAATCTGAATTTTCTTTAAAATAAAAAACATCTATATTGATTCTGACTTTTCTACATCCAACTCACAGGTTTATCATTACTTTGAGAAAAAAGATTATTAATGTTCCCCTTTTAGAAGGGAAGATCTGGTCATTTGTTCTGGGAATGTCATTTTCGAGCCTGAGACCTGAAAAACAGGCTCAGGGCTAAACAGGTTAAGGAGAAGGGCCTTAATCGCCTCATATTTGCCATGGTGCGGGGGGTCTGCGATAAATCCCACCAACCTGGATGACGTGGAGCTTCCCATCGCTGCTACCACGTGGCAATATTTAAAATCCCCATCACGGACTTGTCGGCAGGCAAAGTGTGCCTCCACGTGTGCAAACCACGCCGCAGCGGCATGCTCCCAAAACTCCGGCAGCTTTAAAAAAACATCGCGCTCAGCCATGTTCAATGAGTCTTCGGTAACTTTCTCGAAAACGTCAGGGTCACCAGTGTAGAGCCGATAAACGGGAGTCGGAGGCGGTGTATTCAGAATGGACTTCCACACTTTATTATCCATTAATCAACAACAGGTAGGTACATGTGCTGCTCTGCATGATAAGCTAGCATGAATAACCTCAAACCCTGGTACCCTCACTAACGGGTCCGGGTTGCAACACAATAATCTCAATGGTGAATTATGTATCATAACGTGTCACCACAATAACATATATATTTTAAGATCATGTTTAATCATCTGATTCGTCTGTACATTGCTGTTTTAGTCTGTGTTCTTCTAATTAGTGTCTACAGTGTGTGCCTATTGAGCTGTTTAGAGCCATGTGGGACAAAACCCGATCCTGCCCCTCCCTCTCACTGTCTAAGTGAACGGTGACTGTAAAAACTACACTGCGCATGCTCAGAGTATTGTCCTATTTAATGTGTGTGGCAACAAAATAATGACCATAGGGGCACTGAGCTGCCATCCCCACCATACGTCATCTCACATCATTCAGAGCTGATTGGCTGTAAGTACGTGTGCCGCGAAAAGTGTGGTGTGTGAAGAGGAGGAGAGAGACGCGTCCTAAAACCCGGAAGTAAGCTGCGCATGGCTTCCCTCGAAAAAAAAGCAATGAGATTTCTCCATAGGATTTTAGAAAATAGCTCAAAATAAGATCTGTGGGAAGATTAGATAAATGCACGTTTTGTTCAGCCGGATAATATCCACATGTCTACCCTACTTTTATCATTTTCGAACATAAATCTATCGATTAGATTTATGATAGACTTTTGAAACTACAGATGTAGCACCTAATTTCAGACTCCAGCTTACAGCTTCCTGCCTACGACCTGCCTAAGACCAGTATCGAGGAATGTTAAGCCCTCCCACTATTTTCCAAGAGGACGTTGCCAGATTTTCAATTTCAGGTTTTAACCAGGAGATGGCGCTTCATTCACAAATACAGAAAGACAAGTTTCATGGACTTTCAGTTGTGTTTTGAAGAGCATTTGAACACATCAATATTTTAGATCAACTAAAGTATATCTAATATTGTAATTCAATAATATATAGTCTTTATATATTAAATAATCATAATAATACTGTAAATGTTTACATTACACTTCTTTATTTGTTATGCTCATACTTTTACCTTTACAATCATGTGCTTTAATATGCAGTATATTTTTTGTATATTTTTGTGTTTGCTTCTTCCTGCTCCCTTTTGGACACATACTGTATGATTTATTATTATTATTATTAATATGAAGATATTATTAAGATAAGATGTTACTTTATTGATTGAACATTTGAGTTTAGAATGTGCTGTCCCACGGTAATTCAGAAGGCTCACAGGTCACATTCCGACCATTATTTAAAACAATAGGTGCTTTCACACCGTCTACAGTTTGATTTGTATAGAGGGAGCTCTGTGGCTGAATGGCCAGCGATTAGGTGTGGCGCATTTATCATAGGTGATCAGAGCTAACTGCCTGCCGTCAGATTTCATTTAAAAAACAGGTCTGATTTTAAGACTATTTCTGCGCTCATAAAGAATGATAAGAATAAGAATAATGCGTATTGAACTGGTTTCATTAATTAGTGAGTTTATTTAACATTAGAACCGCCAATCGGGTCAATTTGTGTGATGTGTGTTGTGTGTGTACAATGTAACTTTTTTTCAATATTAAAGTCTCCCAGTCCGTGACTTTTCCTGAAAGTGTGTTATGTAGCACCCTATGTTGTTAAAAACAAAACGCTCGTGAATTGTTGAAAGAGAGGGGTTTTAGGATGCCATAAGGCTGTTGACGGTCTTATGTATCCATTGTTTGGTTTTGTGGCACATTTGTAACGCTGTGCCAACTTGGGAAAGTACGCAGGCAAACTTGAGCGCACACAGGGTGGAGAGGTGGAGTGAGGTTGAGCGATGGAGAGAAAGGGAGAGAGAGAGAGAGAGATTGAGCGAGGCAGAGAGCATGTGCAGCGGTCTGCTTGCGCACAGAGCAGGAGTTTGTGAGAGAGCCGGCTTGAGAGTACATTTCTCTTCAAAATATAATTGATTGCCAGCTGACTTGCTTGCTCGTTGGTAACGTAGGCCTAATTGATTTATTCTAATGTGCCTGCATCTGGCGCTGAGTTGCCATATTCCTTTCGTGAACCACTAGCAAGAGTAAACTAACTGACAGGCTGCTGTGCCACATCTCACTCAAAAACCCACACGACTCAACCCAGCGAAAAACCAGTCTTGCGCGCAGCCTTTCATTCAGAATTTCCTAGCAAAATAAAAAAATGATATTAAACTAATACAAAAATAAATATTAGGACAAAGCCCTACAAATAACAACAATAAACATAATAATAAAACAATAAAAATGTGGTATTCAGCCCTGATTAAAACAGCGGGCCCAAATCCTGGATGGGCGGGCCCGGCACCATGGGGCCCGCCCATGACGCCGGGTGTGTAGAGAAGGGTAAATTATAAACCTGAATTATATAACATTTTATACCTAAAAACATAAAAGCCACAATAAATAAAGCTTGTCACTCAGAGTAACCTACAGTTAATTTAGCTGCTGGAGAAGAAAGATCAGGGGGGAGGGGGGGAGAGAGCTGTGGTTGATGGGCCATTAGTTGTGTAAATACACAGCTGAGAGCTGCCGTTTCATTCAGACTGTTTAAAAAACGGTAACAACGGACTATTTTTCTTAGCGGATGCATGTAAATTTAAATCAATACATACAACTATTTTTTAAATCAATAAAAACATTTTCTAAATCCATAAAAGCATTCCAATTAATACTGGGAGTCATGTCGTTACTTTGTTGAGAATGTGGCCATGTAATAAGCGGGATAATTTGCAGCGACTTGTTCCTTATGGGGAAAATAACACCCTTCAGCTGATCAAGATCCCTCCGCTACGCGTTGGGATCCTGATCTGCCGACGAGGCTCAATTAAAATATAAATATTTTTAGTGAATTACTGAGTTTAGGCACGTTAATAACGTTGTAATGAAGTTGAATACAGTATATTCATATGTGTCAGTGATTTCATGTCAATTCGGCGAACATAAACATCAATCAATCAATCAATGTTTATTTATATAGCCCAATATCACAAATGTTACATTTGTCTCAGTGGACTTTACAGTTTGTACAAAATATCAGTATGACAATACGACACCCTCTGTCCTTAGACCCTCACATCGTACAAGGAAAAACTTCCGAAGAAAACCCACAGTTTAAAGGGAAAAATGGGAGAAATCTCAGGGAGAGCAACAGAGGAGGGATCCCTCTCCCAGGACGGACAGACGTGCAATAGATGCCGTGTGTAAATTGAAAAGATAATACATTTGCAACATAGGTAGTCCAAATGTTTGGAAATGCATGTGTGTATAATAGGAAGATGAATCCACAAGGATATCCATCCAGGACCTATGATCCAGGACCACAGCCACGACTCAAGATCCAGGACAGAGGAGCGCAGGATCATCCATGACTCCGGATCCCGGCGTATACAGCCACCAAAAAGAAAGACATTTGGGGAAGCTGGGTTAATCGGAACATGAGAGTACACAGGTATAGACAGAGAGAAGGAAGAAGTAAGATTTCCCCCGACAAACTAAGCCTATATCAGCAAAACTAGGGGCTGACTCTAATCAGCCCTAACTATAAGCTTTATCAAAAAGGAAGGTCTTAAGCGCACTCTTAAAAACGGATAGGGTGTCTGCCGCCCGAACACAAACTGGAAGCTGATTCCACAAATGTGGAGCTTGATAAGAAAAGGCTCTGGCTCCCATTGTACTTTTAGAGACTCTAGGAACAACCAACAACCCTGCATTCTTGGAACGCAATGCCCTAGTACAGGGGTGGCCAACCCGCGGCTCTCGAGCCGCATGCGGCTCTTTGCCTAGTTTCATGCGGCTCTTCAGTTCATATCGAATTTTATGTGTGAGTTTTGGGGAGAGACACTGACTCCTTACTAGTGTTGCACGGTGTACCGATACTTGAAAGGTACCGCGATACCCTGCCGTTAAAAACGTTACGATTCCTCCGTTTCATTAGTATCGGTACTTTAAGAATGACGGGGGAAAGTACTCCGGTGAGAAAGCGCCGTTTTAATAAGAGCCGTGTGTGTTCAGCGCTCTGCTTCCACTCCCTGCACTGCAGCCGTGCCTGCAGTCCCGCCCCTCTCAAGCACGCTCTAAGTCCCTCCCCTCTCTCGTGCACGCGCTAGCTGCCAGAGCATGTGAGAAAACGAGAAGCATGGCTGCCAGTGGGAGTGCAACTGCCGCTGCGCCTCGGCTTGTTGACAAAAAAGACGTCAGAAGCGAAATTTGGAAGTATTTGAGCTATATCTCTGACAGTGAGGGCAAGCCTACGGACACCACGAGGCCGGTCTGTGAGACATGTATTAATTTTATTTAATACGAATTCTTGTCATTTATTTTATTTATTGTTCTCATTGTTTAAAGGTTATGTTATGGTTCTGGTTCTGGTGTGAAATAAAGCACAATAATTACATTTAAGACTGTTTCCCTTTTTTTAAGAAAATATCGAAAAATAATCGGAATCGCAATTCTTGACTTGGTATCAAAACCAAAATGTTGGTATCGTGACAACACTAGCTACTCCTGACAGTTAAACCTGATATTTAGTAGGTCTGTTAAGTATTGAATGCTGATAATTCTGACGTAATTTGGCCGGTCAAAGTTGTTTGGGCTCGGATAAAATCGCTCCGTTACTTTCGTCCCGTGTTATGTATGTTGTGTATGTGTGGTGTCAGTGTGAGAGGATGACAGCGCGTATAATTTTGATGTGGCCCAAGAGCCAATCACAATAATACCTGCGATGCAGTGAACCAATCACCTTTGAGGGGGGGGGAAACCTATCGTTGATTAAACATTATCCAGTGTTTCCCCTGCCATTGTCTTGGAGGGGCGCTGCGCCCCGCCAACGGAGCCCCGCCAACGGAGCCCCGCGCCCCCCTGAAATTCAAGGTGTTTAAAAAATATATATATATACTTTTTAAAAAAAAATATATATATAGCACCAAATTGCAAATAATCTATAACTACTGTCACTTTTCACATTGAACATGTGCTCTTTTATTAAATAAACTAAACGCTTTCATTTTAAGTTGTGAGTTTAGTGTTTTTGACCCTAAGAAACACTGATGCATTAATCAATAACAATAATCCACAGCTCCTCTCTCTGCTCCAGAGGATTTAAAAAAAATATATCCCAATGCCACAAAAATGCATCACTGACGTGGTTGAAATCTTGTCTCCAGAAAACAAAAAACTGAAACAAGCGGTATCAGTGACTGTGTGTTTGATGTGGCTCTTTGCAGTAACATAGAAAAAATGTGGCTCTTAACCTCTGACTGGTTGGCCACCCCTGCCCTAGTAGGACAGTAGGGTATAATGAGTTCTTTAAGGTAAGATGGCGCCTGCCCATTAAGGGCTTTGTAGGCGAGAAGAAGAATTTTAAATTATATCCTGTGTTCTATAGGCAGCCAGAACAGGAGTAATGTGGTCCCTTTTCCTAACTCTGGTTAGTACACGAGCTGCAGCATTTTGAATAAGCTGAAGCGACTTGACTGACTTCTTGGTACACCCTGATAATAAAGAGTTACAATAATCCAGCCTTGAAGTAACAAATGCATGGACTAGTTTCTCTGCATCGTTTTGAGGCAAGATATGCCTGATTTTTGCAATGTTACGTAGATGGAAGTAGGCGGTCCTTGAAATTGATTTTATGTGGGCGTTAAAGGATAAATCCTGATCAAATATAACACCAAGATTCCTTACAGTCTCACTGGAGGCCAAATTAATGCCATCCATGGTTAATATATCCTTAGATAATTTGTTTCGTAGATTCTTCGGGCCAAGTACAATAACTTCAGTTTTGGTCGTGTTTAACATCAAAAAGTTTAAGGTCATCCACGTTTTTAAGTCCTTAAGGCAGTCTTGAATTGTATTTAGATGATTAATTTCATCAGGCTTGATTGATAAATATAGTTGAGTATCATCCGCATAACAATGAAAATGTACAGAATGATTCCTTATAATTTTGCCTAACGGAAGCATATATAATGTGAACAAAATAGGTCCAAGCACTGAGCCCTGTGGCACTCCATGGCTAACTTTGGTTTGCGTGGAAGATTCATCATTGACACGTACAAACTGAGAGCGTTCAGATAGATAGGACCTAAACCAGTCTAAAGCAGTTCCCTGTATGCCAACTAAGTGCTCTAGTCTTTGCAATAAGATATCATGGTCGATAGTATCAAATGCAGCACTGAGATCGAGCAAAACAAGAATGATCGTGGTGAAGATGATGATTAAATTAGTCTATGATTACTATACACCTTACATTCATAATTTCAGCGGAGGGAGGGGGACAGCAGAACAGCAGAGTGGCGAGGGAGAGCTGTCTTCTTCCCTTTACAAGCTTCAAAAATGTATTTATCGTGTGATTTGGAAAATAAAAGTTTAATATTCTGAAAGCCAAGACTTTGTTTATTTAAAAATGTTTTAAAACATCTGAAATAAAAAAAAAAATAGAATTTGTTTTGGTTCATGATACATTACATTACATTGCATTTAGCTGACGCTTTTATCCAAAGCGACTTACAATAAGTACATTCGACCAGGAAGACACAACCTTGAAGAAAACAGAATCATATGAGTACATCAGGTTTCATAGAGCCAAACATTTCAAGTGCTACTCAACTGGCTTTAGGTAAGCCAGTCCTTTATTAGTATAAAAGTGCTTCGTTAATAGTTCTAACGCTCGAAGTGGAGTCGAAAGAGATGAGTTTTCAGTTTGCGCCGGAAGATGTGCAAGCTATCTGCCGTCCTGATGTCAATGGGGAGCTCATTCCACCATCTTGGAGCCAGGACAGCAAACCCACGTGTTTTCGCCGATGGGAACTTGGGTCCCCCTCGCAGCGAGGGCGCAACGAGTCGTTTGGCTGATGCAGAGCGTAGTGCACGCACTGGGGTGTACGGTTTAACCATGTCCTGGATGTAGGAAGGGCCAGATCCATTCCCAGCATGGTATGCAAGTACCAGTGTCTTAAAGTGGATTCTAGCAGTTACCGGAAGCCAGTGAAGCGAGCGGAGGAGCGGAGTGGTGTGGGAGAATTTAGGAAGGTTGAAGACCAGACGAGCCGCTGCATTCTGGATGAGCTGCAGAGGTCGGATGGCACATGCAGGTAGACCAGCCAGGAGGGAGTTGCAGCTGTCTAGGCGTGAGATGACGAGAGCCTGGACCAGAACCTGAGTCGCTTTCTGTGTCAGCTGGGGACGTATCTTCCTGATGTTGTAAAGCGTGTATCTGCAGCAACGGGTTGTAGCAGCGATGTTTGCAGTGAAGGACAGGTTGTTATCTAGGGTCACACCCAGATTCCTTGCAGTCTGAGTCGGGGAAACAACTGAGGTGCCGATGTTGATTGTTAGGTCAAGAGTGGGACAATCTTTTCCCGGGAGGAAGAGCAGCTCAGTCTTGTCAAGGTTGAGCTTGAGGTGGTGAGCAGACATCCACTGAGAGATGTCAGCTAGACAAGCAGAGATGCGTGCAACGACCTGGGTCTCTGAGCGGGGGAAGGACAGAATGAATTGGGTGTCATCAGCGTAGCAGTGGTAAGAAAAACCATGCGGGCTAATGACTGATCCGAGCGAGTTTGTGTACAGGGAGAAGAGGAGGGGACCAAGAACAGAGCCCTGAGGGACCCCCGTAGTTAATTGACAAGGGTCGGACTCAGACCCTCTCCAAGTCACCCTGTAGGTACGGTCTTTCAGGTATGAGGTGAGGAGGGAAAGTGCAGAGCCTGAAACTCCAAGTTTTTGGAGAGTGCGAAGGAGGATCTGATGATTCACCGTGTCGAATGCAGCAGACAGGTCCAACAGGATGATTACAGAGGAGAGGGATGCAGTTTTGGCAGTGTGCAGTTCCTCCGTGACAGCAATGAGAGCAGTTTCTGTGGAGTGACCTGCCTTGAAACCAGACTGGTGCGGATCCAGAAGGTTGTTCTGATTGAGATAACAGGAGAGTTGTTTAAAGACAGCGCGTTCAAGTGATTTAGACAGGAACGGGAGGAGAGAGACAGGCCTGTAGTTTATAACATCAGACGGGTTGAGAGTGGGTTTCTTTAGGAGAGGGTTTACTCTTGCCTCCTTGAGACTGTTTGGAAAGTGACCAGAAGTTAGAGAAGTGTTGATGAAATGGGTGAGAAACGGTAGAATATCAGGAGCGATAGTCTTAAGGAGGTTTGAAGGGATAGGGTCCAGAGGACAGGTGGTCCAGAGGACAGGTTCATGATAGGCCCCCAATCTCCGTAGGACCCTGGGCTTCAGCCCAGGTCAGCCCGTGCATTAAACCAGCGTACTGTATCTGACTTTATTTCACATGAGCTCCCACTGCACCCCCTGGTGGATCAATGATCCATTGCAGCTGGCTTCATAATAATTACATTTATTTATCACGGGGGAGGTCTCAAGTCAAGCTGGAGGTTTTCCCTTGAGCGAGGGCAGATCACGTACCAATCACGGCCCTCGCGTTTCACACTGTCTGAAATGAAGCGCTACATCTGTACAAGAAGATAAGGAGGACTTTTACAAAAAAGTAATAGAGATTTTTGTCCAGAAGGATAGGCAAATGGACTTAATCTTCAAGTCAAGGTAAGACCACCATTTTATTGAAAATGGGATCTTACTAAGAGAGAACAATTCAATATTTAAATGATAAAATTACATTTGTTGGGTATCCTTCTGTTGAACTGTCTGTTTGAAATTAATCGAAGCATCAGACTAAAGAGGCTTTTGAAAATAATATTATATTTTGATTTAGGGCAAAATATAATATTTGTAAACCTGAAGAGTCAGTGCCTCACCAGCAATGAACCTCACTGCACGTCACTGCAGAAGCTTATATATAGACATCTAAGTTTTTTGTGCCCCACCACTTTTGTACATATAAAAACGTTACTACTTATACAACATTCGCAAGTTGTACATTTGACAGGGCCCCTGGCCAACTTGGGGCCCCAAGCGACATTGTGAGATGAGCCCCCCCCCCCACCCAACCGACAGGAGTGAACTTTTGTTTTTTGAACACAAAGTACTTTGCAAATATAATTCCTGTTCATTATTATCATCAACACAGTTACTTTTGTATACAGTGAGGTAAATGGTAAATGTGCATGTATGTCGTTCAGTATGCGTTTACCGGTGAATACGTCTGCATTTCCTGCCAAATACTAGCCTCAAAAAGATTAAAATATAATGAATGCAAATAAACTACTTCTACTAATAATAATAATCATAATCAATTCAATAATATAAATACTATATTATTTTATTATAATATAGTTGTAATATAGTCGAGACAAAACATGCTTATGACATGCTCAAAAACTGATATTTCTTAAATCTGTATTCAAATGAAGTTCCCTCTGTCAGCAATGTATCAACAACTACACACACATTTCTATCAGTATTTCTCTGTGTTGTGGTTGACATGATGATGACTGTTAGGAGTTAAGGGGAGAGGCTGAGCATCACCATGATGATGACTGTTAGGAGTTAAGGGGAGAGGCCGAGCATCACCATGATGATGACTGTTAGGAGTTAAGGGGAGAGGCTGAGCATCACCATGAAATGTGCAAATTGACATAAAAATGAATATAAGGGGAAACAATGCTCCATGTTTTTTAGGCTGTAAACTTTAACTGTTATGTAAGCCAACTAGACAGACAGTTTATCACTCTTCCTCCTGTACATTAGCAGATAAAAGGCATCACATACTTGAATGAATGTTAAATAAAGAATGCTGGAAATAACTGCATCTCCATTAGCCTGTATGCTCTGCAGAGACTGCCTTCTTCATGTCCTGAATTGCAGCTGATGTTTTAATATGGCAATTGGCAAAAGTTGTACATTTGACTCATACAATAACCCACCTTCGAGTGACGCTCTAGTTTCTTCATGTTTTGTTTTTTTCCCCTCTTGCTTGCGCCGGACTGAAACTGTCTTTTCACCGACATCTCTTCACCTGCACTAGTGGCCGTATCAAAGCCGTGATTGGTCAGATGTCGGTTCATTGCAATGGTTTCGGGTTACAGACATGCTCCCCTTGTCACCTCTCACTCTCACTCTCGCGTGTCAGCGGGCACGGATAACTGCGCACAGCAGCTGAGGCCCTCTGGGCGGGCCCCATGCAGCCTGCGTGATTGGCCTGTATGGAGGGGCACTCCGCCTCTTTCAAAGGAACGAGGGGACCGTGCTGCAGAGTTTCAGTTAGATTTGTTTCCGCCGGTCAACATGTCCGTTAAAGTTGAAATCTTCCGGACAAAATTAGAAAAGTGCCGGTCAAAGGTCTTCTTTGTTATTTATTGAGCTTTAAAACTAATTAATAACGACTCTATATAATCATATAAGAATAATACACGGAGGACAAAGCCTCTATTTTCCTCTCCCTCTTCTGAGAGCCCAGCAGCTGATCTCAGATTACGCTCCCCTCTCCTGCAGGGGGGCGTGGTCAGCTGCAACTCATTTGCACTAAAGCTACGTCACAGAATCAGCCCTTGCAAAAACAGGGCCGGAAAAGAGCAAATAGAGCGAAATGAGGCATGGCTAAAATGCATGATCTGTTTGGTATTTTGAAAATTCACAGACATGTTTTATATAGGTATGGCCCTACAATATATTTGTCAAATATAGCATGATAGGTCCACTTTAAGTTAAGAGCACACATGAGATTGTCTTTGCTTAGTTTTTGGGAGTACCAGCCTTTAAAACTTGATATGAAGAAGTGTCAACCTACTGCTGGAGACTTCCACTGCGTCCCCTCTTATTGATCTGCTCTTCCAGCATACCATAAAGCAGGGGCGGCGGGTGCTGTAGGCTAGGGAAGGCTAACAGCCCGTCCACACACAGGCATGAAAAAAATCTTTCAAAGCTTCGCCCATTCACTTGAATGGGGTGACGTAGAAGATTTTGAATCTTCGCCGAACTGCATTGTGGGGAGCGGAGCATGGCTTTGCAAGCATCGTGAGCATCAAAAGTTGAGCAATGTTCAACTTTTGATGCTCCCGATGCTTTCGAAGCTGGCATCAGCCAATCAAATCCCGTTTATGCAAATCCCGCCAGTACAAGCGCTAGCCAATCAAACCGCGTGCAAGCTGGGAGAGCCAGACCGCAGTTCATTTCCTCATATTCCAAACGAGAAATTACGGTAGCAAATCACCCGGTTCTTTACGACCAGAACTATTTACCGGGATACAAACCGGAGGAACCAGGCATGGAGGGAGGTGGCAGAGACAGTGGGTGAAACTGGTAGGTTTTCGCCTGTTTGGGGATTTTATATCCAGTTTACTTCGTTTTAACATTGCTATTGCTTTGTATGTCGGGGCGGGAGATTCATGTGATTGGTTGTTGGTCGCGTTGCTCGCAAAAAATCGCCAAGCTTCAGAAACGCCTAGCATCAAGATTTTTCAAGATTGTTTTCATGCCTGTGTGTGGACAGGCCGTAAGCCTTCCCAAATATTTGTGTCACTGCATCCTGGTAAAATACAAATATCATGTATAATGTTTGTGTCTTTGACATTAGCGCTGCTATGCAGCCACCCTTGTCCTGTGCTACGAAGCCAGTTCAACATACCCTGGATATGTTTGAGTTATCTTAACTAACCCTAACAAACGAGATCTCGCTAAGCGGTCCTACGACGCTGGTTATCAACTCGGTAAATCAGCAGGGATTCTCTCACCAGCTCTGATAGCGCGTTCACGTGAAAGGGGCGGGGTTAGCAACATTTGACCAATCACAAACAGGGACAAGTGTACTGACAGCGCAGCGTCATACTTCATTAATGAAAAGTAAACTAATATTAGACAAATATGAGCTTTAAACATCCATGACTTAAACATATAATCCAGGATACAAGCCACAGAGTTACACCTGCAAGGTGAATACAGAACAACTGGTTAAAAAATAACTAGGCCTACCGAGTGTTTGAAAGCGTATAGTTTTATGATATCACTGCCCCGTCTAAGACACGAGTGGATCTGACTTTAATTACATTTGACTCGAGTGTTTCGTCAACTTAATGTGTTGCTTAAAATAATACTTCTGCATACAGTATGTGACACTGTGAGTGTTGCACGGCCAGATACGGCTGGAGAAGCTGACTCAGATAAGGAAATATATGATATATTATGATATTATATGATCGATGATCTGATTGATGATGTAATATGAATGATAAGTACGACACGTCGGCGTCTTCTCTGCATACGCCAGTTTAAACTGTATTTCCTAATCCTGTAATATGACTTGAGAGATTTAAACTCCGCACACTGAGTTGATCTCTTTTCTATAGACCCCGGAGTCGGGCAGCGTCAGGTAAAAAAAGTTATTTAGCCTTCCCAAACCTGAGCATCACGCGCCGCCTATGCTATAAAGATAAATAATAACCCAGCATTATGTCCAGCCAAGTGCTGGGCGGCTGACGGCCCCTCATGATCCCACTTCCATCCCATCTGCATATGCTCCGCGAGGTGTGAGATTAGGCCTGATGATTTGTGACTGCAAATTAGTTCAACCCTGCCATGCAGAAGATTTCTGCACTGATGCCTGATATTTAGGGAAATTAGAAATGAGGTTTGTTTGTTAGTTAGTGCAAGGGGAAGTGTCAGTCAGCTGCAGAGCATAATACATAGAACAGAACGGTCAAATGATGGTTAAAGTCTCTCACAACTAGCATGTTTTCTTTAAGTCACCATTTATTTTACTTTAGCTATAGAGTTAGAGTGAGAGTCTATCATATAAATTAAAAACTTAAAGATACATTCTCTCTCTTTCTGCATTCTGTAAAATAGTTTATCCTGAAATCATTTAGAGTTACAGGGAGAACATAAAAATACCATCTAAAAAACATGACTCATCCATCACAATTTGTTAGAAGGTGTAATGTTATAAATGAAAATGCATGACTGCACTGAAGGAGTTTCTTTTAAAGGTCCCCTATCATGCAACATTCACTTTTTGATGTATTTTCTACATGAATACGTGTCCCCGGTGTGCGGTGTGTCAGGAGACTCCCAAAGTGTCAGGAGACTCCCAAAGTGTCAGAAAATAAAACCCTCTCTTTTTTCCTCCGCACCCACATCTCTAAGAACGGGGGAACAACGGAGCTGATACAGATTGGCGTCCGATATGACGTAATATCTGAAATGCGGGCTGGCTTTACACACATGGCACTATCAGAAACGTCGCTGTATCAGAAACAATGCCCGACGTGTTTTTGGACGTAATATGGTCTGTGTTTACATTAGCAAGCATCGCTAACACTCAGAGCTAACCTGTACGGAGAGAGTGTGTGTAAAGAAGCAGGAAATAAAAGGAACTCACCTTGTGGTGAACCCGCGAGAGAGAAAGCGGTTGAGCTCCATACTGTTTCAGAAATAATCCTTGATGTGGTTTGGAACATGATATGGTGTTTAATCACGTCAGCGTTTAGCTGAGTTTCTGCAGGTAGAATTCTCCTGCATGAGCTCCCCCTCCTCTTTTTTTTTAAAGCTACGGACCCAGAATCAGCACTTTAGGGCTGAAATAGAGGGGTATGAGGCTAGAATGGTGATCTGTTTGGTATTTTGAGCAAAACACTGCATAGACATGTTTTGTATATATTTTTATTAGGGCTGTCAAGTTAACGCGTTAATAACGCGTTAACGCAAACATTTTTTAACGCCACTAGTTTAAAATACCGTCTTGTATGTGTGGCCTGAGCGAGCGAGAGAGAGACCTTACGTGCATTGTTGTTGTTAGCATCTGGTGCTAGCTAGCTGCGCTAACGGATATGGAGCTGTTTAAATGAAAACAGAGGAGCGACATTTCGCCACAACTGCGCCGAGCACTTGACTTTATGCAGGAAGCCAGACAGTGGGACATTGTACGAGAAGTCAGCACACTCAGCACGGATAGTGCAACATGATTGCAGCGTCCAGGCAGCTCCCATTCGAGCATATGCCTTGAGTTGCACATAGCTCCAACGCACGCGCACACACACACACACACACACACACACACACACACACACACACACACACACACACACACACACACACACACACACACACACACACACCACACACACACACACACACACACACACACACACACACACACACACTATTTGTATTGTATTATTGTATGAGAGAGGTTCCAGTTTGAATTGAGGCGAATATTTGTAATTCCTCTAAGGTACATTTAGAACGGATCAAAAATTTGCGATTAATTTGCGATTAATCGCGATTAAATATTTTAATCGACTGACAGCCCTAATTTTTATATATCTGAGACATAATATATGCCTAAAAATAGTATAATAGGAGACCTTTAATATGTGATAAAATTACAGATGGATACGTGGACTGTCAAAAACCCAGCACACACATGCAAAGTTATTAGTGGCTGCAGTGACCTGATGCTTTATGAAATAAAGTATGAACCTCTGAGGAGAGCAGCAGCGAGGTGCTTCACACACAGGGTTTGTTTGTTTTATTGTGGAAAGGGGTCACGTTACTACAGTAATCAAAGGGAAGTAGGCCGTTCATTCAGTTATTGAGTGCAGCCTGTGGCAAAATGTCACAAAGCTGCAGAAAGCCCCCGGGCAGAGGGAGGGGTCATTTCATATACAGACTGTGAACACATGCATCAGTGCACATTGGGGCTACCGAGGTGTCCCTGAGCAAGGCAGCGTTCCCTACATTAATAACAGCATTTATTATTTAAACATTACCCAGTGAACACTATAGAAAACCTAATGAAATATAACAGGAGCACAGAGCAGTGTAGTTAAACCATAAAGAATCAAACTCCGAACAATAAGGAAAGTGCAGATATATTCACTTCAAGGAGGTCATACCATAGTGAGGGCTAGGGAATTAGCTCAAAGAGTGTTTCTGTTTTGTTCTATTCAGCAATCATTTAATTGCCAAGGTACAGTCGAAAGAGTCGGAAGATCTGCAGAGCTTCTGCTGTCCTGATGTCAATGGGGAGCTCATTCCACCATTTAGGAGCCAGGACAGCAGACAGGCGTGTTTCTGAGGGGAACCTCACGTAAGTCAGAGAACAGTGAATACTGTTCTCAGCTACAGTTGAACTGTTAGCTTACTAACGTGTTGGTTTTCTGGGTAAAGTCCCTACCAAGCGTCAGTATAGTTGCTGATCCTCCACCACAATGAACATGTGATGTTTAGGTCAATATGTCATCAATTGGGTAAAACCGTAGATTAGTTACACAGCATAATCAGCACTATACTGTTATTCATTTATTACTTTGCAAGTATGAGCTGCAGTTTCTTTCTAAATAAAAAGCATTGAATAGTGTATCGGCAATGTATTTAATCATATAAAAAAAGCATTGAAGCAATTTTGAACTTTTCATGTTAATCATCTACAATATAACTCTACATTATTTATGAATGTGGCACTTTACATACAAACACATGCTCACATGCTTCACATATAGAGAACACAAAATTACACCATACAATACAATACAAATACAATATTAAACATGAGTAAATACAAATCAGTGGAATAAGAGAAAATAAACTGAAGGGATAGGGATTCAAATTGAAAGGCTTGAAAATGCTTATTGCAATTATTTTAAATAAAAAAAGAACTCTGTTTAACCATAATGTCTCTCATGCATCCCCTGTGTTATTGTACTCTGTGGTTGCTGTACAAAAAGGTAGTGTTTTTCAGTTGCATGTGGAAACTCCACCAATGAGATCAGTTCATTGGTCACAGGGAGTAAAACAGTGAAAGCTTCTAATCTGAGTCCAGCACCTTAATGTAACATTCCCTCAAATACAAGTAAGACCAACCATTTTTTAGCTTTCATCCAGCAGAACTTCTGAAATGAGTTTGAACCCGGAGGGAGACGGCGCTGACCTGTCTCCTGCCAGACTGCGGTCATGTGACGAGGCCTGGTTAGGTTGGAGTCACACGGGGCAGCAGCTTATTTTCCTTCTTTGTGAGAGCACTCAACTGCACATTATTCCCCCACGGTCCACAGAGACACCGACCCACTTTCCCTCAGCGCCTCCTCACAAACACAGAGCTCTCTGAGCCTCGTTTCAAATGAGCAGCGTGGCTGAGAGTCAGTAGGACAGCAGCATGTGGTGAGTGATGATGGAGAGGGGGAAAAGGCAGAGGCAATGAATGAATTATTGCTGAGAATACCATGCATTTTGATAGGAGTCAGGTGGATTGTGCGACTTGATGCTGAGTTAGTGCATGAGACCAAACTTTAAGGAGGGTGCTGAGAAAATTGTCCAAGTCTCACAGTGAAGGGTGCACTTCCTGTTGAGGCTCAGGTGCTGTAAAAGATAACCGGCAGAAAAAGTGTTGAAATAATATGATTTTGTATCATATTTATTATACAGGGCATACAAGAAGATGTGTTAACTCAACAATGTCGTTTTCTGATGTAGGCATGGTTTACTTCAGTGGAAAAAGGTGTTTGCTTTAACTTAAAATGTATTTAAATCATTCCAGTTAATCAGATCAGTGTGACAACAGGGATTACAAAAATGTGTCAAAGAAAACCTTTCCCTCCTCATTATTGTCTCCGCTTTAAATATGTTGGTAACTTGGTAAATGGAAAAAGCAAACACATGTTTTGTAAAAGATCAAGGTTTGGAAGATTGTTCTGCATCTAACTGGACTCTTGTATTCACACATCAGCTGTCTCCTGGCTGGAAGAACTTCACACAGACTCTCTTTGGACTTTGATTAGAAAGGTATTTCTCAGAACAAATAAGCACAGACAAAAGGACAACATGTGTTGTCTCAACCTGTAATTGACAATGCAGCTGCGTTCTATGGGATGTCATTTATGAGAGACCAGGCTAAAAGGTTGTATTGTAAACCTTTGAAACATGTGTATTGTTACAAAACAATTTACATACACACCAACAATAATCTATATGTGAATATGGGTAAAGGGCATACAAATCAGTGATCCTCTTGAGGTGTGAAATCTTGTTTCTGGCTCCTGGCGACTTTGAGTCCAGTGTGCTCTGTTGATTTTGGTCTCTCTCTTTCGCTGGCAAAAGATCCTCTCTGTTCACCAGTTTGTTGCCAGCTGTTGTGTGGAGCAGGTAGTGTGCGGTGGTTTTAAACATCTGGCGGCTGGTTGAGAGGGTCTGAGTGTTACACCGTGCCATCCCATCACACCATCCCACCTGCAGCTGATCACATCTGCCTTTCACTTCCTTTAGACTGCATACATTTACATCAAGTTACCATTTCTACTTTTTCTGGATTTCCAACTGAAAGACTATTAGAGACCCTTATCCCCGACCCCCCCACCAACCCACTGACTTCCCTTTGACACCCGGTTGTTCCAGGTCAGGGACTTGGGGCAGGAATGCCAATGTCACAGTCAGACCTAACGCTAATGGCTGTGCTACACACCTCACACGGGGGGGGGGGGGGGGAGTCAGTGTCTGTCAAGCGTACACAGCTCAGAGGGAAAACAATTACAATATTAAAACTGCGGTCGCACTTGTGCGCGCAGTGATGAGCGGGCCCTCGCGTCCGTGCGCCTGTCGGGGAGGGCAGCTGGTGTCGTCCCGGCGTCAAGCAGACGCGCGCGAGTTCTGGGAAATGAGCCGTTTCTCATTTCTATAATTTTCGCGTCCCAGACTCCCAGGTCCTCCGGCAGCGACCCGGAAACGGATGTCGGTGCGCCGTCTCGAAGGAAAACAAATGTCTCTAAAGGGTCGTCGAGGATCGATTATCGAGGAGGCTGTCTGGAGGAGCCGTAACCGAGGATACACTGATTTAGAGGAGAGAGGAGTGTCTCTAGAGGAGCTATAACCGAGGGTACACTGAAGTATTCTCCTGAGACGATTTCAGCCAACAGTGATGTTTAAAAGAGGTGTGACGCATGGCTGGACTTCTGTCAACGAAGCACAGCTCTGCAAACTGTTCCCGTTGTGATTATAAGTTATTTGAGATGATCAAATGTGCATCAGACTTTCTGCCCTTTACCGTTTGTTTACTCACTAATCACATGTCCCCTGGATGTTAGGCTATTTCTTCATTGTGACGCGATGTTTACAGTGAGAACAGCTGCTGAGGTCAGTGCAGAAAGCAGAACAGTGTGTATAATATATATCGCTCAATAATATATGTACCAGGCCTACATTTCACACTTTATTTGTAGGCTTTAGGAGATATCTACAAATAAACAGTAGGGTTAGGGTTAGGGTTAGGGAGTGTATAGGTGTCTGTTGTAATGAATATGCTGCCAGAAAAGGGCGTTGTTGGACTAACAGTAGGTGTGTGTGTGTGGTGTGTGTGTGTGTGTGTGTGTGTGTGTGTGTGTGTGTGTGTGTGTGTGTGTGTGTGTGTGTGTGTGTGTGTGTGTGTGTGTGTGTGTGTGTGTGTGTGTGTGTGTGTGTGTGTGTGTGTGTGTGTGTGTGTGTTGATGTGGCAGGCAGCCAGGCAGGATTCAGTAGCTTATCTGACATATACTTGGTCAAAAATGGTACATTCTCCGTTAGCTTACGAGGTCCTCGTTTCAGCTAGCAACTATTTACTTCACAATTTAGCATCACATTGGATATGGGCAGAATTTGTGCTGGATTGGAATTTTTTGGAACATTTCCCTAGGAGGAGTTTGCAAAAATGTGCTTAAAATGCATGAGAAACGCACATTGTTGAATATGGCCAACTTCCTGGGGGGCGGGGCTAATACAAGCAAATTTGAAATATGTCCGCAATCATAAGAGAAATTTGTATACAGCGTTTTGTGAATATTGGAAAAAGTATACGCGAGTAGTTTGGAGTAATTTGGAGTAATTTGTGACATATAATTGGTCAAAAATGGTACATTCTCCGTTAGCCTACGAGCTCCCCGTTTGAGCGAAGGACTATTCCTTCTCAATGTAGCATGACATTGGATATGCGCTGAAGTTGTCCTGGATTGGAATTTTTCCGATCATTCCCCTAGGAGGAGTTTGCAAGAATGTGCTTAAAATGCATGAAAAACGCACATTTTTCAAAATGGCCGACTTCCTGGGGGGGCGGGGCTAATGGAAGGGAATTTGAAATATGTGTGCAATCATAATAGTAATGTGTATACAGCGTTTCGTGAATATCGGAAAAACTATATGCGAGCAGTTTGGAGCAATTTGCGCCATGTGAATCGTCAAAAATGGTGTATTCGCTGTTAGCTTACGACTTCCATGAGTAATTTTTCAAAAATGTGCTCCTCAATTAAGTATCATATTGGATAGGGGCTAAACCTGTCCTGCATTGGAATTGTTCTGATCATTCCCCTAGGAGGAGTTCGCAAGAACGTGTGTAAAATGGCTGAAAAACGCACATTTTTCAAAATGGCCAACTTTCTGGGGGGCGGGGCTAATGGAAGGCAATTTGAAATATATGTGCAATCATAATAGCAATATGTATACAGCATTTCGTGAATATCGGAATAACTATATCCGAGTAGTTTGGAGTAATTTGCGACATGTAAATCGTCAAAAATGGTGTATTAGCTGTTAGCTTACGACCTCCACGAGTAATTTTTCAAAAATGTGCTTCTCAATTAAGTATCATATTGGATATGGGCTAAACGTGTCCTGGATTGGAATTTTTCAGATCATTCCCCTAGGAGGAGTTCGCAAGAATGTGCTTAAAATGGCTGAAAAACGCAAATATTTCAAAATGGCCGACTTCCTGGGGGGCGGGGCTAATGAAATGTATTTACAAATATGTTCGCAATTCCATGAGGAATGTCTGTGCCAAAGTTCTGAGAAACTATATGTGACTACCACACAATAGGGGGCGGTAGTGAGCAAAAATATATAGGCCACGCCCATATTCTGCATTTGTTGCGACACTTTAAATCTGAGTTCGTAGTCACCCCGAGAGTATGTGTAAAAAAAATTAAAAAGATTCGTCCATCCGCTCTTGAGTTATAAATTGGTGTTGTTTTTGGCTCCCCCTATAGTCCTACATGACAATTATTTGGTAAGCCTATTCCCCAAGACAGACTGAACCTATTTACCAAAATCTGTGATGTTTAGATACATTATTGATGAGTTATGAGCATTTCTTTCTAAGCCCCGCCTTATTGCGTGTACGTTTTGATTGACGACGGCAATATTTATCGTCCTAACATGCTCATTTTCTACAGTAATGTGTCTGACCCGCCACCGATGCTGAATACGAAGTTTGGTGTTGAAAAACTGAAAATTGAAATGTAAGTGAATATTTAACTGTTTTGAACATTATGCTAATTTGAATTAAATGTAGGCGGAACTTAGGGTTCCAAGAGGATTATTTGTAGAACAGGTCCACCCGGATATGTGTGCAAAATGTCAGGTCATTTGGAGTTACGGTGCGACTTTGTACATTTATTCCGAAATGGGTTTTTCATAGGTGGCGCTAGCGAGCACGTTGGAATATTTAACCCATTGACTCCAGAATATTGTATTTTTCACCAGTCCTGGTGTCCGTGCAAAATTATACAACTTTGTCAGTGTCCTAAAGGCCTCAAACACAGGAAACGCCAGCAGAAAAATAATAATTCCACCAATAACAATAGGTGCCTCGCACTTCGTGCTAGGACGTCGTTGGGTCCTAGCGCTCCGTGCTCGGGCCCTAATAACAAGGCATGACCGCACTGGAGAGGGGGCATGGGACCAAATGTCAGCCGCAATATGATGTGTGTTTTGAAGCTTTAATAATATATATAAGGATGATATGTCAAAGGATAATGTGAATTTGCAAAGATCTGTGCCATAAACAAATAGGAAAACTAAGTTTAAACAGAGCTTTGAACAGCTGTGATGCACTGTAGTATTACTATATCTACTTGAATGTTTAAAATATTTAACATCTACTTGGCTTTAGGCTGGTATAACAAATTAAAGCTGCATTATTTTTATGGAATATGGGAAGGGTTACTAATAAATGATCTCACAGAGGATTGTCGCTGCACTCAGATCTACGGAGGAATTGAGCGTTTTTAAATAACTATTCATGTTTTGCTTCAGACTCATGGCTCTCGTCTATTGTGACCAACACTCTATTCTATAAGAACAAACGATCATTATATAGCATGTAAAAGCACAAAGGTGTGAAAAGCCTTAGATTGGTCAATGTTGATGATCTTTTCTAATCCTGAAGGGCTAATGTTAGACAGGTCTCTCAATAAGGAGTGCTATTATTTTTTAGGAGGTGGCACTAATCGGCAAATGTAATATACAGTAGCTCTAAATATGGACCTTTATTACTCACCACTGCTCATTACTTTGTCCATCAATTAGCATGTTAGCATTTGCACTTATTTCAGCCAACATTAGCCAGAAATATCACAGGTGTGTTAGCTTCACATTCCTCAAGTCGTTTTTCAGGAAAAAAGACATCATACCGCATTACATCATTACAGACACTGTTAGGTTTTCAATCCAGAGAAAGCCTGTCATAAGCTGTCAAAGAGTGTGTGCTCGCTGATCAGAGTGGACAAAAGGAAGGCTGCGTCCTCTCATCCTCATCACTTCCCTTTCACTCCAGCTGTTGGCTCTAAAGGTCAGACTGCACCGCCCCCCCCTTACCTTAAGTACTCAGATCTTGTACTTGAGTAAAAGTAGAAGTACCAGAGTGTAGGAATACTCTGTTACAGTAAAAGTCCTGCATTCAAATGTTATTCAATTGAAAGTACAAAAGTATTATCATCAAAATATAGTTACCAGAAGTAAAAGTAGTGATTGTGCAGATTGGTCCATTTCAGAATAATATATATGATATGTTTTATAATGATTGATCATGAAAGTGTTCTCAAAGCTGGTGAAGGTGCAGCTAGTTTGAATGACTTTGTATACTGCAGGGTAGCTGGTGGATTTACTCCAGGTGGAACTAAAGTCTGATTCAACACTTGATTATATTTCACATCATTCATCCACATCTGTGAAGTAACTAAAGGGATTAAATACATGTAGTGGAGTAGAAGTACTCGGTGGGCAGAAGTTTAACCTCTTAAGCCCTGAGCCTGTTTTTCAGGCCTCATGCTCAGAACAACTGACTATATCTTGACTTCTAAAAGGGGTTAAATTAATAATCTTTTCTCTCAAAGCAATGATACACCTAAGTTGGATGTAGGAATGTCAGAATCAATATAGATGTTTTTATTTTAGATAGTGTATCTGCCGTATCTCTGGAACCCATTGGTCGATTTGGGTGATTGACACCTCTTTGTAACCGTTAGAGCCATTAGAATCGAGGGGAAGTTCCTAAATCCTTCTAAACTTTACCATTGGTGAATGAGAGTGATGCGCAGCCAGCATGCCCAAACCGGAAGCTCTCTTACACTCTATATGAAAAATACGTTTATTGACATATATGTTATGATGGATTATCAGTGCCAATTACAGAGGCATCACACTACTCAGCCTCCCCGGGAAAGTTTACTCTAAGGTACTCGAAAGGAGGGTCAGGCCGATTGTCGAACCTCAGATTGAGGAGGAACAATGCGGATTCCGTCCTGGTCGTGGAACGACGGATCAGCTTTTTACTCTCGCAAGGATCCTGGAGGGGGCCTGGGAATACGCTTATCCGGTCTACATGTGTTTTGTAGACTTGGAGAAGGCGTATGACCGAGTTCCCAGGGAGTTACTGTGGGAGGTGCTGCGGGAGTATGGGGTGAGGGGGTCTCTACTCAGGGCCATCCAATCTCTGTACTCCCAAAGCGAGAGCTGTGTCCGGGTCCTCTGCAGTAAGTCGGACCCATTTCCGGTGAGGGTTGGCCTCCGCCAGGGCTGCGCTTTGTCACCAATCCTGTTTGTAATATACATGGATCGGATTTCGAGGCGTAGTCGTGGGGGAGGGGGTCTGCAGTTCGGTGGACTAAGGATTGCACCACTGCTTTTTGCAGATGATGTGGTTCTGATGGCTTCATCGGTCTGGCGACCTTCAGCACTCACTGGATCGGTTCGCAACCGAGTGTGAAGCGGCTGGGATGAGGATCAGCACCTCCAAATCTGAGGCCATGGTTCTCAGCAGGAAACCGATGGACTGTCCACTTCAAGTAGGGAATAAGTCCTTACCCCAAGTGAAGGAGTTCAAGTATCTCGGGGTCTTGTTCTCGAGTGAGGGAACAATGGAGCGTGAGATGGGCCGGAGAATCGGAGCAGCGGGAGCGGTACTGCAGTCGCTTTACCGCACCGTTGTGACGAAAAGGGAGCTGAGCCAGAAGGCAAAGCTCTCTGTCTACCGGGCCATTTTCGTTCCTACCCTCACCTATGGTCATGAAGGATGGGTCATGACCGAAAGAACGAGATCGCGGATACAAGCGGCCGGATGGGTTTTCTCCGCAGGGTGGCTGGTGTCTCCCTTAGGGATAAGGTGAGAAGTTCGGTCATCAGGGAGGGACTCGGAGTTGAGCCGCTCCTCCTTTGCGTCGAAAGGAGCCAGTTGAGGTGGTTCGGGCACCTAGTTAGGATGCCACCTGGAACACCTCCCTAGGGAGGTGTTCCAGGCACGTCCAGCTGGGAAGAGACCAAGGGGTAGGACCTAGGACCAGGTGGAGGGATTATATCTCTTCGCTGGCCTGGGAGCGCCTTGGGATCCCCCAGTCAGAGCTGGTTGATGTCGCCAGGGAAAAGAAAGTTTGGGGCTCTCTGCTGGAACTGCTACCCCCGCGACCCGACCACGGATAAGCGGAAGAAGATGGATGGATGGATGGATTATCAGTAATCATTTCAAAATGACACAGAGACATTGGATAAACCTTCAGCAGCGTTTATATGCGTTGTAATGCCCTTGAACACAACTTTTGATCAGAAAACAGCAAAGGTAAGACGTATTTACCGTTTTGGCCCTGTAAAGTGAAGTTGTGTGTTGTCTTTCCTGGCTTTCGCTGCGGTGAGTTTTGGTTGCACAGTGATGAAACTTATACATGAAGTATAAAATATATCTACCGTGAGTTCTGTGCTAAGTAATATTGTCTGATAGCTGAGTTACTTCCCGTTAAGTGGGGTTAAGTTTTGAGGGGGCTATCGGGCTTAACCTGTTAACCTGCCGGCGGGGGCAAACACAACAATATTGCACGAAACTGTGTCTCAGGGCTTCTTAACATTTAACAACCTATTCATGTGTCATACCCACTTAACGGGAAGAAACTCAGCTAACTGACGATATGAACCATTTTTACCGAAACAAAACACTACTCTAACGCCAAGCCTCTGCACTAAGCGAAAGAGTGCTAACGCACTTAGCACATAACTCACGGTAGCGATATTTTATACTTCATGCTATCTGCACAAACTGGCAAATACGTTTATATAGAGTGTATGAGAGCTTCCGGTTTTGGGCATGCTGGCTGCGCATCACTTCCCCTCGATTCTATTGGCTCTAACGGTTACAAAGAGGTGTCAATCACCAAAATCGACCAATATGGCAAATCCACCCAAATGACCCCAGAGGTGGTTTTCTTTTTCTAAACCTCTCTAAAAAGGTAAAATGTCACTTGTTTTGCATCAATCTTCATACAGGGTACTTATTATATGTTATTGGATTCCTAAAGGTTTTTGTCTACTATCCCATCATTCAAGGGTGGTTTTCACTATAAGCAATGTTTTTTTTACTATGTTCAATCTGAATTTATTTTAAAAATTAAAAACATCTATATTAATTCTGACTTTTCTACATCCAACTCACAGGTGTATCATTGGATGGCTTGGGGCTTAACAGGTTAAGAGGATACAGTTGCACCCCCCCCCCCCCCCAAACTTCCAGTTCATATTAAGATAGTGAGAGCTGACATTAAAAACGTGTCACTGATCCCAATACCCTCCTGACACACATTTCCGTTGTGAAAATGGATTTGTAACCAGGGGTAAGGTGTTAATTCAATGTGCTCCCTCTTTCCCCTCCCAGGGTCAGGATAAGATCCATGCTCTCATCTCTAAATTCAATTGCAGGTTCTCGCCTCAAACTGTCAGGTTACAGTAGACCCCTGTGGGTTAGTTTAATGGCGGGCTATTAAAGGAATTGTGGGCTCCTCATCCTTTAAAATACCTTCTAAACCTGAGTCCGTCTTCTTAATGCTCTTAACTCAGACCCATAATGCCTTTCCTTTTATCAACTCTGATAAAAGGCTGTTCTGAGTTTTTCACTCCCAGGCACAGCCATCTTCTCATTCTTATACTTTTGCTCAGGAGTCATCATATTATGTCTGATATGTATGATCTGTGGACTGCTACTGAAAACCTTTTTATTCTACTTTTGCAGAAGAAAAACAACTGATCACAATAAATTCATGTGACTATATTTAAATATTTTCAATCATAAACAGTTAAGAAATAAAAGACTAAAATGTTGTCGCTCATGCCCATCGTGTTCTACAGTTTAAAGTCGTGGGTTCTCTCACACGTTCTTCGATCCAGTGGGGTTATCTGACTTTTGCCTGTTGTGTTCTTGAACGCAGCATGGAGGAGACGGTGCGGACGCTCCTACAGAACCAGGACTCACTGGAGGGGCCCAAAGTGGACCCGCTGGACCTGATGAAAGCCTACAAGGTACCTCCATCATCTCAGTCTGATAACACTGATGTTCATTCTGCTGTGCGTGCTCTCACCAATTAGATTGAGTCAAATTACATCCTGTCTGGAAACTGACAAAAGGTATAAATTGTCATAAAGTATATCTAATAAGGTAAAAAGTAGTTCCTACAACTCATGCAGAACGTCCCATAATCATAGCAGAATGCTTTAATTGTTATCATGATAAAACTTTTGAAACTTGAACAAAAAAATGTGAATTCTATAAATCATAGTTACTTTGTGAGTCCCCTCACTGTGTTTGTGTGTGAGCAGGTTTTTGTCCCTGATTGAACCATAAACCAAATGCAAACGAGGCTCATGATTAAAAATACTATTTAGTTTGGGTCTAAAGTTACCTATTTCCTGTCCTTTCTTGCCACCATCCATCCTCTTTTTTAATCAACGCTTTTTAATATTTGGTTTCTGCCACTCTACATTAATCATTAACTCGAAGTGCTTGCCACTACAGGCCACTAAACACATGACAACAACGTATCATCTCATACAGAGATGAGGCTCAATTTACAAGGCAGGAAAAAAGCACAACATGTAATCTCAACAATACAAAGACATGCATGTCTGTCTCATTTTCCCAAATAATGTATCAGTGTAATTAAAATGCATATATTTGTTTTGCCAATGTTGTTCTGACAAGCAGCAAAGTGAGATGAAACCTGGCTTTTTTAAACATACATTTCTGCAGTTAGAGGTTAAAATCTGAGGCCAGAGTCAGAATCAGAAATCTAAAACGACGCAGGCCATGGCTAATGTTGCATTCACATGGTACACAGATGGTCCCAATTTACAGAGGTTGGATGTCGTTCTTCCAACTTCTGTGTGGTCATGAGTAAAGACGTTGTGTTTTATTTTATGGCTCAGAGAAGTTTGCCATTTGGGGACTTAGTTTATCCGATTATTCCAACATCACATGAATGCTTCACTAATGCCAATCTTGCAATGGGAATGAGTCGATCATGCCCCATGATTCAAATCTGCAGCAGAATGTAATGGATTCTTCTGTGGCCCAGGCTCTACACTTCTCATGAAAATCAGGCAGTGCACATGTTCTCTTATGAAAATGAAGTGTCTCAAAGTGTACAATTATTTGTGCACGCTATTTTCTGAACATGTTAAACGAAATAACCTAATGCAAAGTGGTGGGGACAGAATTGTCCATTTCCAAAAGTGGTGGGGGCATCCGGCGTCCCCGGTATAAATGACTCCTATGCCTGAAGGCCACACAAAAACATTTAGGGGGTGAGTTACCTGCAGCGGTATTACAATAGCTCACTTGGTACATCGGGAATACCCAGCTGTTTGGTATGGTATATTGTTCTTATGTTTGACGTAAATCAGTGTTTTTCAGATAAAAAAATTATCCCCTGGAGAAGCGGATTCTTGTTGTTGAGCAATGAGACCGTTGATGTAGCTCGAAGCAGATGAATTAATCCCTACACCGTCCCATCACAACCTCAGCAAGCCCGCTAACACTTGGTGCTGCTGCACAAACATGAAGCTAAATAGCATGTGTGCTAGTTTTAGCTTCATCCGGACTGATCACTAAATCATAACTCAACATGCTGCAGGCTACATACACTTCACTTCACTGTCACATTACATGGGGTCATTTTTTATTCCATGTTCCCTCATTAAGTATGGCTTTATGAGTTTTTGTGTATTTTCAGGAGTGGTTTTATCTTTACTGCTAAGCCCAGTATGATGAATAATTCTGTTTGATTTCTTTGTGTTCAGGACAAACTCCTGGAGGAGATGTGGAAGCAGCAGGACAGCCTGGAGGGTCCATCCGCCCCCCCCGCAGAGAGGCCTGCTGAGTCGGAGGCCGGCGGAGGGTCGGAGGACAGCAACCCCTTGCTGCAGCGCCTCAGAGCCCTGGAGGTAAAGAGCATGGTCCAACCCCCCCCCCTCCCCCTCACTCTTTCCCATTTTCCCACCACTCCTCTTGTTCCCCATCCTTAAAATGTCACATTCATCGAGAGAACCATGTGTTTTATTAGATGTCTTTAATTAGAGACATGGAGCAATTGCCTAGCTTCGGGACAGAAAACAAGGACTGATAGAGACAGCAGTGATGACTTTATGGTCTGTTTGATCAGAATAGGTGTTTTTAAGGCTGTCAACACTAACTCTTTAACACTTGCGATTCATCTATAAACCTTAGTGTGTTAAAAGCAGAATTAAACAAATGAATCACATAACCAAGGTTGACCCCAAACTACTCCCATAAGTTCAGCGTGGATGTATACCATGAATTGCTTGGCAGTGATGCTACCTCCCTCTCCTGTGCTGTAGTCACAGCACAGGAGAGGGAGGTAGCATCAACCATACTAACATACTTTAAACATGTAATCCGTTACAATAACTAGTTACATGTCAAATGAATAATCCAATCACAATGTATTAGCAAAAATGTGTGGCTTAGAAAGAAATGCTCATATTTCATCAACAATGTATCCACTGAGCACAGATTTTGATGGATAGGTTAAGTCTGTCTTGGGGAATAGGCACACCAAAGCATTTTCATTTGGACTATAGGGGGGGCCAAAAACACCACACATTTATAACTCAAGAACGGATGGACGAAATAATTAATTTTTTTAATAGACATACTCTGGGGTCAATATGAACTGAGATGTAAAGTGTCGCAACGAATGACAAATGTGGGCGTGGCCTACACCAGGTTTTTTATTTCCATGAGTTAGAATGAGCTACGGACGCAACATTTGGGAGTTAAAATGAGCTACGGATGCACAACCTTTTAGAGAACGTACAAATAAATCGTATTTGTTCGTTAAAACAGCTCAGTAGCGCCCCTTATTGTGTGGTAGTCGCATATAGTTTCTCCGATCTTCACGAATCTTGGCACAGACATTCCTCATGGAATTGTGGACATATTTCCAATTGGTTTCCATTAGCCCCGCCCCCCAGGAAGTCGGCCGTCTTGTAAAATGTGCGTTTTTCATGCATTTTAAGCACTTCTTTGATAACTCCACTTAGGGAAATTATCGGAAAAATTCCAAACCCGGACAAGTTAAGCACATATCCAATGCGATGCTACATTGCAATGGATTAGTCGTTCGCTCGAACGGGGAGCTCGTAGGCTAAGGGAGAATGTACCATTGTTGACGATTTATTTTTGACAAGTTACTCCAAACAACTCTCATATAGTTTGTCCGATATTCACGAAACGCTGTATACACATTGCTGTTATGATTGCATATTTAACAATGGCTTTCATTAGCCCCGACCACCCAGCAGGGTTTCCGTTAGCCGGTAACTACCGGTTTCTAGCTGGTAAAATGTATTCAAAACCGGTAAATTCAAAACCTAGCAGGTACAAAACTAAAGAGGGGCTTCCAAATCCGGCAGCACCAACACCTGATCTGCCGGATTTGGAAGCCCCTCTTTAGTTTTTCACCTGCAGGGCCCAGAGTAAAATGTTTTGGTGAGCACAAACTAGAGGGGAACAGCAAGCACCAGTGTGATTTTGGTGAGTCTGTGACTATCCTGGAGAAAGATATAGGGGGGGTTCCAAATCCGGCAGGAGAAATACCTGCTCTGAACATGTTATGTAGAGAACAGTGCAGATCTTCCCTATTGACACCAGGATGAACCTAGTCTAGAATAAGGAACATTAATAGTGTGATAGAAAATGAAATGTAATGTAATAGAGGCACATATATAAGATCAATAATACACTTTATTTTAGGGCACCTTTCAAAGCATTCAATGTCACTTTAAAATACAATTTTAAAAAAATAGTGGCATTACAATGCAAACATGTGTTGAGTAGGAATATATAAAAATGATATTCAAAGGAGCAATTCAAGTGAGTGAAGCCAGTTTGAACACATTATCTTGTAGGCTTGATTGAAAATAACACAGTGTCTGACATGATCATGTGATATCATTACTGTCATATAATTGCTTACTATTCGTGGTTATCAGACACTTAAACAACAGAGAAGGTTTTAAGAAATAGGACTATACTGACAAATCACATATTAACCTGTCATTGTCTGTTCTGTAGGAAGGAGGAATATAACAGTACGTTTATTCCGATACGAAGATTGTGACAGATCTGAAAAACGTGTCCTTAAAATGAGCCTCCTCGCAATTGTATGCACATTATTTATTCAGCCGTTTGTTGTTTAATCTGATATATCATTCAAAAGAGAGAAAAAAGCTTAGAAAAGGGTGAAAAAAGCTTAGAAAACGGCGAACGCTCAATACAGGCGATGACGTCAACTTTGCGCGTCCCCGCGAACAGGGCTTGGCAAGGCTTCAACCTACGGCACAACACCGGCTTCAAGTTGTGTTTCCTGGATGAGCTGAGCAGGCAGAGTCCCTGTAGCTTCACGGAGCTGCTAGCAGAGAGACAAGAAGCTAGCAGCAGCAGTCACTTGACAGAGCCGTCACTCAATGTGACCACGTCCTAATTTATGCAACAACTTTAAGACCTAATATAAATAAATGGGTCGTGTTAGAAAACAATTCACTCACAGATCCATAATCATGAAGGTGGAACCTAACTATATTCATAATAATATTTATTGCATCCATGGGTAGAAACATGTTTTTTTCTGCTGTAAAGTTGGGCATTTTAACATGGGGGTCTATGGAAATTGCTCCTTTCTGCAGCCAGTCCCTATCGGCCAATATATGAACTGCAGGGTGTGGCACTTCCGTATTGGCGTCCCGGCTCTTCCCCAGAGTTTGCCGCTTGATCGTAACACCATTTTTAACGAGATTTTATTGTAGATTATACATTTGACTGATACCAACTATATAATATTTACCTTGTTCATTCAAAATAAAAAAAATATTTATTTGTTTAAATTTTTTTTTTAATGTATTTTAAATGTTTAATGACAATCAAACATGTGGGAAGAGGGGGGGCGGCTCCCCTATGGGCCGGCCGCCACTGCTTGTTGATAAGCTTGGGATATGAGATCTTTTTGTAGCCATTCGTGGTGAAGGCATCTGTGCTATTGTATGCATTATTTTTGACCCAACATTTCTACAGGCATGGCAGAATATGGCACTATTTTCACATGAATATTCCATTGTCTATTTTTATACCACGAGCTGCAAGATGACCGCCTAACCCCACTGTACAGGCGGGTACTTGTTTAGATATACCTGGGCAGGCTCTGTTTTGCCTTGGTATCCTGGCACCTGCGGGCCGCAGAGGGGCGGCGTAGTTTTGGGCGACGAAGACTGCTGCTCCGGGGGCGAGGGCGGAGTCAGGCGGGAGTGTCCACAACGGAGGGTCACGTGATGTCCCCATCTGACCTGTTGCTACTGTCTGCAGTAGATGCAGTGTTGCTGGCGTTTAGTGATGGTTGCTTTAACCATGTTCGTATAAATGATTATCCACAGATGTGTGTCACTGCTGTGGAAGCACTTTGGAAATGATGCACGTGCAGCGGAGCAGGTCACGCGCACCTGACACAATTTGTTGTTTGTATTTTTCGCTCCGTTCTCTTTTTTGAATAGAGGGTGCATAACATTCAACTGCCCCGAAGATCCCGACGCGAAGCCTGAACGGTAAACACCAGGTTTACTAATCTACCCGCACAATTTGTCTGGTGTCGGAATGTCTCGCTATGTTAGTACATTCTTAAAAAACATTTCGGTTAAAATGTGTTGTAACTGCGTTACTGAGCATTGTAACGGGTAATATATTACCCACATTTCATTAGTAATGCGTTACATTACTTCGTTACAGCAAAAAGTAATATATTTACTTTTGTAACGCGTTACACCCAACACTGGTGAGAAATGAATTTAACTTCTGTTAGACAGCTATATGCCATACATTTTTGCATACATTCACAGTAAATATGTATTCAGTATGATAGCTGTCTAACAGAAGTTAAATTCATTTATCACTTATTCTGACAATGTACTTAACCCCAAATAAAATAACTCAATACATAGAGTTGTTAAATAATAGTGAAGTCACGTTGTAATAACAATAACTCATCTCTCTCAAGTTTTCTTTTGAGATTTGCCAAAAGCCACTGTGTCAAGTATCCTTCTTGGGTTGTGTAGAAGCAAACACAATAGTGGTGGCTTAAAGCCCACTTCTGCTCCGCGCCGTCCGTTGGATGAGCCTGGTCAGATTAATAAAAGAAGGAGTTCAAAACACCGGCATAAAAGCTATAACAATAATCTGATTTTAATGGTAAAAAACACAATACGAAATACAGAGTGCCCTGTAACAGAGCACTCCGGGCTCCCCGCTCTACTGCCGTGCGATACAGATATCGGGACCAGCCAGTCAGAAACAGGGGGTATTTTGCATGAATAAACAACAGTATATATGGACATATTTGGGGCGGAGAGTCACTTCACTTCCTTCTTGCACCTGAGTTCACTCCTTTAATTTCCCAAGGAAGATTTCACACAAACTATTCCTTCCCAAACAATCAAACATTGTACACAGATATATTGGTGCTTGAGATTATATTGGCCCCAGAAAGAACCTTGAAAAGATTGATTGATTGAAACGTTTATTAACAGCTTGTATATTGGGTACAGTACAGTACAGCTCAAAACATACAATTGTTAAGGGGATGCAGACCAGAGAAAGACTTTCGTCTTGTTTACATCAGGGTCCCCCATTTCCAATTCATCATGTCATTTAAGACATATAAGACATATTGGACATACAGATGGCTTATTTACAATTTACATACAGGTGGTTTTTTACATACAGATTGCTTGTTTACAATTTTCATTTTAGATTTCGTTCTATTACATCCTAACCGGACATTTAAGACATACCAAGTCTACAGATATACAGTTAGTAACAGAGTCTAAAATGTGAGTATATACATAGATGGGGGGGGGGGAAGCTGTCCATTGAACGACAGGTTGAGATTTGTACCATTACCGGGGCCATTTTTGCAATGAACTCCCCCGAAGGTGCTCTTTAAGAGAGGTTTTGAAGGTAAGTATAGTTTTACTTTCCTTTACAGTTGTGGGAAGAGCGTTCCACCTTGATGTGGCATAATTGCGAAACGTGTATTCCCCCTTTTTTGTGCCAAATCTGGGTTTCACATGATTTGTGGAGCTCCCTCTGGTGTTATGATCATGGTATTCCTTGACCTTTGGGAATAATTTTGACATGTACATGTAGTGCTGCGTACCTGGACTCACATTCAGGTTCAGGTCCGGACTCAAGTCCAGAGGTTCAGGTTCAGGTCCGAACTTATAAGTCCGGACCTGAACCCATGGCTTGTGTCAAGTTGTGTGAAAATTAACTCATAATCAACTCAAATTCAAACTCATCAGGTTTATTGTGCTCCCTTCCAAGAACTTGTGTCTAGATTTCTCTACAAAGTACAAATGTAAAAAAAACACTTTTTGCCACTTAGTCTACAAATGACTTATGACAGCAACTACAGTGAACTACTACACAGTTCAAACATTTATTTCATTTACCAAACTAAAGTAACCAAACAGTCCCTGAGTCCACTACACTGTAGTGACTGTACAGTCAGAGTGTACTGTACTGTCTGTACACCATGTATTTTCTACAACTCTACATGTGTACATTATACAGTACATACTACATACATAGTGATATACATACATACTGTTAGAAATTAAAATCAATGTTGATATGGCGTAATTTTGAATTAAATACACTATTTAATTTAAATCAGTTTTATTCTGAAAAAACCGGAAGTTCACACTATTAACTTAATACTTTTATTCTGAAAATTATTCACTTCCGGTTAGCATTAGCATGTGGCGAAATGCTACGTTTTCAAACCGTGAATCGAAGGTGAAATGACATGTGATGTTGTACACTGAGCACACTGGGATTAGCACTCATTTGTTGACGCTGAATAACGTTTATCAGGGAATGTTTAAATAACCACAGACACCAGAATATATACGTAAGTGCTAGTTTTTTTGCGAGTCCAAGTACCGGTTCCCGACGTTCCGGTTTTAACCGGACTTGAACCGAAACTTTTTACAAGTCCAGTACCGGTTCGGCGTACCGGTACGCAGCACTATGTACATGGGTACCATAGAGGTGTAGTGGATCTTGTAGACCAGGCCCATTGCAAGTAGCTGTACTCTGTCGTCTACTCTAAGCCATCCTAGGTTGTCAAAGTGGGCAGAGGTGAGGTGGGTTCTAGAAGAAAGGTCAAGCAGTAGTCTGACCAGTTTATTTTGCGATGTTTGAAGTTTTATTTTTAGCGCCTTGGAGGTGCTATGGTACCATGACGTGCAAGCATAGTCATAGTACCCTTGAATGAGTGCTCCTACCAGAGTTTTCAGGGTGTTTTTGTTTACCAGAGAGGAGATCCGGTATAGGAATCTAGTTCTTTGATTGACTTTTTTTATTACATTGGATGCCATTTTGTCACAGGAGAGGTTTGCCTCAAGAATAGATCCTAGGTATGTAATTTCCTTCTTACTTGTGACAATAATGTCGCCCACTGCAACTGAGAAGTCGTCGGATTTGCTGAGATTATGTTTCGAACCGAAGAGAATGGACTCTGTTTTACCCAGGTGTAATGATAATTTATTATCGGCGAGCCAGGTGCAGATTCTGCCGAGCTCGGAGCTGAAGGTTTTTTCAACCTGCAACCTGTTCCTGTCAGAGACCAGCAGGGCTGAGTCGTCCGCGAACAGGAACAAGTTGCAGTCACATGCTGATGACATGTCATTTACATAAATTAGGAACAGTAACGGACCTAATATGCTTCCTTGTGGAACACCACAGCTCACTGGGAGGGGGGGGGACAGAGTACCGTTTACCTCCACCATCTGTTCTCTCCCCTCCAGGTAGGATTGCATCCAGCTCACCGATAGTTTATCAAAACCAATTGCTTTTAGCTTGTCAATCAGAATGGGGTGATTGACAGTGTCGAAAGCCTTTTGTAGGTCCAGCATCACCATGCCGCAGTACTTGCCCTCGTCCACCTCTTGTTTGCTGTGGTCGCTCAAATAAAGAAGGCATGTGTCAGTGGAGTGGGATGTTCTAAAGCCAGATTGAAATTCATAGATTAGTTTCTTTTCCGCGAGGTACTTTTCGACCTGTTCATATACTATTTTTTCCATGACTTTCGAGATGGAGGTAAGAATAGAAACAGGGCGGTAGTTGCCTGGGTCCAATTTGCTGCCCTTGTTGTGCAGGGGGGTTACTCTTGCAATTTTGAAGTCTTTGGGTACTTTTCCCTGTTTTATGGAGAGGTTAATTATGTGAGCTATGACTGGTGAGATGGCGGTTGCTGTGTCTCTGAGGAATTTGGAGGGGATATTGTCGTGGCCAGTGGCCTTGTTAGGTTGGAGGGCGCTCAGTTTAATGAGTACCTCTGCTGTTGTTACCCTTGCTAGACTGAAATCATCTTTGCGTACCCCTAGGTTTTTGTAGTAGGTCATGATGTGATCTACTCCAAAAAGCCCTGAGTGGGAGGGTAATTTATTTACAAGAGTTGTGGCTATGTTTGTGAAAAAAATGTTCAAGTACTTGGCCACATCCAGTTTGTCTGTGATGAGCCTGTTATCTGTCTTTATGTTTTAGTTAGAAAATCTCGTTTTGAGTTTTTTACTGCAGCCAAGCTGGTTATTGAGTAATTTCCAAAGTTCACGGGGTTTATTTTTGTTTTCCTCAGTTTTGACATTGATGAAATTCTTTTTGGCAGTTTTGATCATGGAGCTTACGTAATTTCTTAGTCTGTTTCTTTCAATTTTTAGTTCAGTCACGTGGGCCTGGAGTTCACTGCTCGTGCTTTTGGAAAGCATTGACTGACTTTTATGAAACTCAGAGCATTTTTTGTCTCTGGTTTTCATGACGGTCAGTATGCCGGAGTGCATCCACGGCTCAGCGCGATTTTTTACCCTGGTTGTTCTTAGGGGGGCCAAATCATTGAGTATTGCAGAGAATTTGTTTTTGAAACCAAGCCATGTTTCTTCAACTTGTGTACCACTGAGCTCATCTGACCAGTCCAGGCTCTCCAGTTCTAGGTTTTTTTCTTTTAATGTTTATTTTATTAGCTTTTCTTTTTAATGCCATTTTCTTAATCTCTTTCATTTTTTGTAAAGCACTTTGAATTGCCTTGTGTTGAAAAGTGCTATATAAATAAACTTGCCTTGCCTGCCTTGCCTAGGTTAAAGGCCTCGCTAGAGTAGTTTTTGAGGTCTCTAGATATGACTGTTTTGTGACAGCCGGCCCTTTGTTTTAGCGGGTACAGAATATCATATAATGATCACTTAACCCGCATGCTATAACCCCTTTACTGGAGATCCTGGACTTGTCAGAGGTCAGAATGAGACCAATGGTAGTTTGTGTTGTTTCACATACCCGGGTGGGTTGGGTGATTAGCTGGCTGAAGCCGTGCAGATCACAAATCCTACTGAAGGACTTGAAGACGGACGTGTCTTTACGTTGCATATCTGTGTTCCAGTCTCCAATAATAATTGTCTCTACATCCCCCACATCAGCCAAACACCCATCTAATGTATCATAAAAGTCACTCTGTTCCGGTGGTCTATAGATTGTCCCGACTATTACAGATTTAGCATTGTCAAAAAGAATTTCAACCCACACAGATTCAATATTTTCATGATGCAGGTCAGTACGGTTTTTGAAATTGGTGTCTTTATGTATGTACATGCAGACACCACCTCCATTCACGTTCCTGTCCCTTCTCACTACAAGAACATGTGTGTGTGCTGGTGAGAGGAGGTGTGTGTGTGTGTGTGTGTGTGTGTGTGTGTGTGTGTGTGTGTGTGTGTGTGTGTGTGTGTGTGTGTGTGTGTGTGTGTGTGTGTGTGTGTGTGTGTGTGTGTGTGTGTGTGTGTGTGTGTGTGTGTGTGCTGATGTAAAGAGGTGTATGTGTGTGTAGCAGGGTATCTGGGTCATTGAGTGTAAGTGTGAGAAGGCTTATATATATAGGATTACTTTAAAACAGTCCCAAATAATACATGTTCACTTCAATACAGTTCAAGATAGTACCTGTTTACTTTAATACAGTTTAGAACAATATCTGTTTACTGTAATCCCCCTTTTGATCTCACCTTCAGAGATCAACTTATACACAGCATTTGAAACATAACCACTGTCATTCTTTTCTACTGTCTGTTCCCCAACATTTATATAAATCCATCAGAAGCTAGGATTTAGAGCACTTTAAACCTTTAGGAACAGTCCACCATAACAACTTCTTATGACAGTGGAGGGAGACCAAAATATGTTTAAAAAAATGGTCCTTGTCGGCTGAGTCATCGTGCTCGTCCTCCTCCGACGCGTAAGCCAACAAGGGCATTTTGTACGAAGGGGAAGGGGCAGCTTCTCCCTCAAAAAATGGGTTATTAAAACAAAGTTCCTCAAAAAATGGGATATTAAAACAAAGTTCCTCAAAAAATGGGATATTAAAACAAAGTCCTCAAAAAATGGGATATTGAAACAAACTCCACACCGACTATATCAACCTGTTTCAGCGGAGAGTGGAGTCCCCTGTGCCGTCTTGGCTTGCCGTGTCTTTGTCCCCCCGATCCGCTGACGGCGGCTTCTGGGCTGCCTGCTAGAGAGATGTCTTCCCGATCCTCCTCCTCCGGACCGCTGATGACGCCTCCCGAGTCGACTGCTGGAGAGATGTCCTCCCGATCCTCCGGCCCGCTAGAGATGTCCTCCCGATCCTCCTCTTCCGGTCCGCTGATGGCAGCTTCCAAGTCGTCTGCTGCATGGATGTCCTCGAGGTCCTTCTCCTCCAGTCCGCTGATGACAGCTTCCGAGTCGACCTCCTTGACGAGAGCCAGATCCGTCCTGATGTCATCCCCGGTCCTAGCAGGTGGTTTCCCCGCCGCACACTGGCCCCAGCTGTCCCCCTTTCCTCCTATGCGGACGGCATGAGAGATCCGCTGGGTCACTCGGTCGGGGCTGGAGAGCCTGGGGTTGAGCCACTTTGTCCTGATGACCTTCAGCCAGACGAACTCCGCTGTGTCTGCCTCCTGGGTCCCCCTTTTGGCGCCAGCAACCTGTGTGGAGAAATCTGATACAAATCCCTCAAGCCTACGCTCAGGGCTCCTGGGCCCTCAGCTTTTTGATCCCCCACTGCGTATGAATACAGAATTCCAACAAACTGTCATCCAATGTCTTTCTATTATGAATTTAGATGAAATGCATATCCCCATAATGACCTAAACAATAAAGTCTATGGTCTTTACTTCTTTACCAGGCTAGTTACATGATGTTGTCTAAATTAAATTCTGTCTGATTACATTACTATGTTTTAGCATTAACTGTAATTTGTTCTTTCTACATTTCAAACCTCAGTTACTTTAATACCTGTTGAAATATTACAAAATTGTTTCATTATCACAGGTCAACTTCTTCAGTATTCCATTCTGGAATTACATCTCTCACAGTAGCCCCTTGGCCACTGATTCTGCATCTGTGTTACCTGTTATAACTCAATCAATATTAGAAACATGTCAACATCCATCAAACAGTATATTATCCCCAGATATGGAGCAGGTCAATTCTAAAACTGTCAATCAATGGTCAGATTGAAAAATGTAGATTGTGAAGTTTACACTCCCCCTTTTTACACATGAACTCATGTGTAACAAAATCCTGTATGGGAAGAAAACCTTCAGGTAATAATGGATTATAAAAAAATACCAAACATCATTCACAAATGTACATCCATCATTTCCCACAGAGCCCCAGAATAATGTGTTAGTCCAAAAGCATGCTTGATTAGTCATTGTTGATCATTGTCATTGATCACATGCAGACATACACTCACACTCACACTGTCAGGTTGTAAAGTCAAGTTTGGTCAGGTTCACCCCAGAGTCAGTCATTGACAGTGCCTTCTCAAGTTACACTGTCAGTCAGGGTCAAAGGTAATTTGGTCTCAGTGTTTTTGGCCATGTGTCGTGCTCTGCAGAGACTTTGATATGTCAGCATAGGCCAGTATCCTTTGTCTACAAAAATATGTCATATATGGAGCGCCATCATTTATTAATTCACGATTACAACTATAATTTTCCAGATATCTCTAACTTTTCAATGGGACAGCTGTTTCCCACATTTCCTGCAACTTGGTACAAAACTCACTTCCTTATAGTACTACTACTGCAGTTCATTAACACCTAATCTATATTAAAATGTCTAATAGATCAGAAACTTGTGCATATAATTATTTTCTTGAGTCAAAATATTATCAGGATCTGTAAAGGTCTGCCATGTATTTCATAACTCATATTAATTTATCTTCAATTCTGGTCCACTTAAAGAAAAACGTTTAACCTCCCTAACAGTGCGTGGAACCTTGGGTGTCCGAACATGTAACAATCACTCCCTCCTTTATTAAGGATTTAAAAACAGAAGTAATTTCATCAATGGTTTGTAGTTGAATTTAGGAATTATCACTTATGGTAGGTATGTTTTTACTTTTTAACATCTCTAAATGTCAGTCAACTACTAATTAAATAGATGTCCATTAGGAGGTGGTGACGCTTGTCTTTTAAACTCATAATCTGGTGCTGTGCGCTCCCTGTGAAGCTGCAACTAAGATTTTAAAAACCACTGCAGGGTGGGTTGAGTGACCCATTCTCCCTATTGGTCGTCAATAATATGCACCATTACAATGGGTGACCTTAAGGCCCCACATTTGTTTACTCCCAATTATATTGCTTTTTCAAAATTAAATTAGCTGTTTTTTAATTTTTATTTTATTTTAAACTCTACATTTTGGACGACAAACAACAGTTATTTCCCCATAAAAAGTTCTCCTGTAGTAATATATGCCACAATGGTGAAACCAATACCTCAAATTGAAATACTATATTTTGTTTAGAACTAGCTTTCCCTTCAACATGGCCTATATAAATAAATATTTGTCTGATCTTATAGAGATGTTACTAAAACTCTCCCTTTGAACTGATCAATACTGTAACAAATTAAAACACTACCAAATTCACACATGAATAAAAACTCTAAAAGAATAATTTGTAAACATGATGAAAAGATTGAAGAATATGGTTCTACACTGTACTCCTAACTCCCAAACACCCACTACTTAAAGTCTAGTGCATACTTCCATCATGCCTCCCCCCTTTTCCATCAGTGTGTTTTAGAATGATTTTTCACTTCACTTTAATAGTTTTCCTCTTTACCGCTATTTTTAATTTACCAATTGATTAATTCATGGTTAATACATCTTCTTATCTTCACTTATTTATCAAGTCAATTCAAGTTCTTTAAATTTGGTTCTTTAAAATACATTAGTAGATACCTTGTGGAATATTCACAATAACTAATCTTCTCTATGAAATCCGTTCATCTTTAAGCAGATACTATTTCCTTATTTATCTTTTGTTCATGATAACAATGGTATAACAACCACACGTTTTACCCATAGCTAGTTTCTATGTCAAGATGATTATGTGTGACATAATAATCAGATGTCTTGTTTGCTAAACAAGAATAATAAACTTTAATCTTTTCAGTATTCCAGACCATCATTTAAACCAGCAGCCTCCTATCTAAACACTAAGCATTAAGGTTTCTACACCACCCCCTGGGAAACTCTTGCACAATTATGCTGTAAAATCATTGCATCATTCCTTCAGAGTCTGAACAATCTGAGACAAGCATGTCTCAAGATCTTGTCATAATGAGCACAGTCAGTGATGCAGCTGTAGTCAGTGGCAGGGTCCCCAAAAAGCTAGGACCGGCCCTGGTCAGTGGGCTCCAAGGAAACTCTCCCTGGCATTGGGATGAGGGAAGGAATCACTTGGCAGACACACGTTGTCCTCTGTACAGCAGAAATCCCCCAAAACCGCAGTACCTCTTCACACCACTGTTGCCTTGACAACGAGGCACAAGCACAATGTCAATATCTCCTCAGAGATGCGTTCTTTGCACACTTCTTCTGTTTGCAGTGAGCAACTCTTCACCAACACACTGATTCAGAGAACCCAAAAGGTGGTGCACAACTATCCAATGCTGCTGTAATCACATTCAGCTACTGAGGAAAAACTCCATTTAAATCTCTCTCCCAACGGGTTACAAAATAAAACGGCTGAGGTCAGGAATGCTGAAACATGTGAATGTTAAAAACAAACTAATAATAGTAGTCTGCCTATTCTTTATTACTTAATTCTAAGTTCTAAGTTAATAGGCAAAACAAGGAAACTCTCCCTAACCACTATAGATTAATTGTTTATCTACTTGGTTAATTCTATTCATTTTCAAATTGTTTATCTAAGTTGTGTTACAACCATGGTGAATACACAAATAACTGTATTCAATCCGCGCCGTATTTGAAAACTGTAATGAATTAAAAATCAATGTTTAAGGACGTAATATAAGTTAAATATATTGTTAAGCTAATTACTGTTTTATTGTGAAGGCATCTCTGGTGAACAGCGGCCTGTGGCTTTTATTTTGAAAGGCCGTTCCGGAAATATACTCCGTAATATGAACAGTGAGTTTGACTTCTTGAAACACGGAAAGTTACGATAACAATCGTTCTAATGCATTAAATAAAGTCATGAAAGAGACAAGGAGGGGAAAAGGCGTGTGGAAGCAAGCAATGAACTGAAAATGCCACCAATCCTCTGTTTTAACGTGATGGCGGACATTGAAAACCGAAGCGGGCATAAGCACCCCTGTCATATACACATTAATAGATTTCTTCTGACTGACAAGTGTTCAAAAACCCTTCTGCTTATCACTTAGGCTACTACTTTTTTATTATTATTCATAACCTAAAAATACAATTGTGATGAATAGCTTGCTCTTTTTCTGATTGAAACAAAGGGTCTACTCTTCTACAGAATCAGAAAGTACAAATACTGACACCCCGGCTCCGGCTGGAGCTCTCAGCCTTTTCAAGAGAAGGGGGCTTCTTTCAACAACTAACAACAAACTATTGGTATACCAAAACATTTACCAACATAAAACAAGGTCTTTACGAATCAACAATGACAACCAACAGACAGATCAATCAACAAACAGATTTCCGAATGTCTCGTCGGCTCCTACTCTGTCTTCTTCCATCATTTTTATTTTTTAGGAATCTCAGATCTGCACAAGCCTTTTTTCTTATCTCTCTGTTTGGTTCCACTGAGAATCAATCTCTCAGTATGTTCCCATTGTTCGCGGAAGCTTCCGGGAATTGGAACGGCTAAATCACTCTTTTCAAACTCTTCTTCCATAATTGACTTCGTATCTATTATCTGACTAGGTTGATATGTGTTCACTTGTATTTATTAATACACTGGACAAATCTTGTCGTTACTCTTAATGTCCTTATTCTATTCTGAATTCAAAGTTTCCAGCGTGAAACAACACAGAATATGGTTACACCCTGTTCGCCACCAGAGGGCAGCAGCTGACCACAAATGAGCTTCCTCTGTCTGATGAAGCTCCCAGCTTCTGCAAACCTTCTCCTGTCACTATTTCTGCTGTCTCTTCTCAATTATTACACAGATTCGACGTAAAATATCACACAGAGTTTATTCTCTTATACATTCTGTCCGGCTTTTTTTGTGCGATGTATTATTTCAACAGATAATTCTGGCTTCTGAGAGCGCTTCAACACCTCTCTTTAGAGATGTGACCCTCACATGGAGATTAAACCCAAGCCACAAAAATCCTTTATCGTCACGTTTAGCCGTTCAGATCAACCCCACAGCAAGAGTTTGCGAAATCCGGTCGTTTCAAATTGATTTTGAAATTTGCGTATTTCCTCTTGAATACCCACATATAATATCGACTTCAGCTTTTTGTCAGCCTATAGTCTACAGAATTTCCCCAGCGAGTCAGCCGTGCAGGGGACCTCGCTGGTTCACTTTGTTCTTTAGTGAGTTAAGGTACTGGAATGCAATACCAGACTCTTACACACACTTAGTGCCCTATAGGTCCGGAATGTCCTACCTGACTCTATACAAACACTTTCTTAAATATAACTCGGTGCCTCAGGTCCGGAATGTCCTACCTGACTCTGAGCACCGTCTTACTTTCTACAGTATTGTATTTTTTACCGTGACTAAGAACACTGAGAACGCCGCTGACAACTCTAAAAAATTTGTAGCAAAGCCAAATCACAGATTTTGGTAATCAACAGGTATCTGTTTTACCTTTGTATCATGTAGGACGTCCTGGTTTAGTTGTCAACGGTGTCCAGGTGTCCTCCCCTGGACTTAATTCCGTCCGCTAGCTGTCGGTGGTCCTCCTAGAGACCAGCACTCATCACGTCGGGAGATCACCAACTTGTAGAAGCAAACACAATAGTGGTGGCTTAAAGCCCACTTCTGCTCCACGCCGTCCGTTAGATGAGCCTGGTCAGATTAATAAGAGAAGTTCAAAACACCGGCATAAAAGTTATAACAATAATCTGATTTTAATGGTAAAAAACACAATACGAAATACAGAGTGCCCTGTAACAGAGCACTCTGGGCTCCCCGCTCTACTGCCGTGCGATACAGATATCGGGACCAGCCAGTCAGAAACAGGGGGCATTTTGCATGAATAAACAACAGTATATATGGACATATTTGGGGCGGAGAGTCACTTCACTTCCTTCTTGCACCTGAGTTCACTCCTTTAATTTCCCAAGGAAGATTTCACACAAACTCTATTCTTCCCCAGACAACCAAACATTGTACACAGATATATTGGTACATTACTTCTGAACAGAGCGTGAGTAGACAAAGGCAGAGTCAATCATTATTTTCCACCTAACTTCACTCCTTTAGTTTCCCAAGGAAGATTTCACACAAACTATTCCTTCCCAAACAATCAAACATTGTACACAGATATATTGGTGCTTGAGATTATATTGGCCCCAGAAAGAACCTTGAAAAGAACATGTGTGTGTGCTGGTGAGAGGAGGTGTATGTGTGTGTGTGTGTGCTGATGTAAAGAGGTGTATGTGTGTGTGTGTGTAGCAGGGTATCTGGGTCCTTGAGTGTAAGTGTGAGAAGGCTTATATATATAGGATTACTTTAAAACAGTCCCAAATAATACATGTTCACTTCAATACATCCATCCATCCATCCATCTTCTCCCGCTTATCCGTGGTCGGGTCGCGGGGGTAGCAGTTCCAGCAGAGAGCCCCAAACTTTCTTTTCCCTGGCGACATCAACCAGCTCTGACTGGGGGATCCCAAGGCGCTCCCAGGCCAGCGAAGAGATATAATCCCTCCACCTGATCCTAGGTCTACCCCTTGGTCTCTTCCCAGCTGGACGTGCCTGGAACACCTCCCTAGGGAGGCGCCCAGGTGGCATCCTAACTAGGTGCCCGAACCACCTCAACTGGCTCCTTTCGACGCGAAGGAGGAGCGGCTCAACTCCGAGTCCCTCCCTGATGACCGAACTTCTCACCTTATCCCTAAGGGAGACACCAGCCACCCTGCGGAGAAAACCCATCTCGGCCGCTTGTATCCGCGATCTCGTTCTTTCGGTCATGACCCATCCTTCATGACCATAGGTGAGGGTAGGAACGAAAATGGCCCGGTAGACCGAGAGCTTTGCCTTCTGGCTCAGCTCCCTTTTCGTCACAACGGTGCGGTAAAGCGACTGCAGTACCGCTCCCGCTGCTCCGATTCTCCGGCCCATCTCACGCTCCATTGTTCCCTCACTCGAGAACAAGACCCCGAGATACTTGAACTCCTTCACTTGGGGTAAGGACTCATTCCCTACTTGAAGTGGACAGTCCATCGGTTTCCTGCTGAGTACCATGGCCTCAGATTTGGAGGTGCTGATCCTCATCCCAGCCGCTTCACACTCGGTTGCGAACCGATCCAGTGAGTGCTGAAGGTCGCAGACCGATGAAGCCATTAGAACCACATCATCTGCAAAAAGCAGTGGTGCAATCCTTAGTCCACCGAACTGCAGACCCCCTCCCCCATGACTACGCCTCGAAATCCGATCCATGTATATTACAAACAGGATTGGTGACAAAGCGCAGCCCTGGCGGAGGCCAACCCTCACCGGAAATGGGTCCGACTTACTGCCGAGGACCCGGACACAGCTCTCGCTTTGGGAGTACAGAGATTGGATGGCCCTGAGTAGAGACCCCCTCACCCCATACTCCCGCAGCACCTCCCACAGTAACTCCCTGGGAACTCGGTCATACGCCTTCTCCAAGTCTACAAAACACATGTAGACCGGATAAGCGTACTCCCAGGCCCCCTCCAGGATCCTTGCGAGAGTAAAAAGCTGATCCGTCGTTCCACGACCAGGACGGTATCCGCATTGTTCCTCCTCCACTTCAATACAGTTCAAGATAATACCTGTTTACTTTAATACAGTTTAGAACAATATCTGTTTACTTTAGTTGCCGTCCGGAGTTGTCCAATGTGGCGGACCATCTCGCACATGCGCACTGCAGATCGGGCAGGGGTACGGATCGGGTAGTGACAGTGGTGTGTATTGCTCGAAATGTCCCTTATAGGCCTACGTCTGTTTCCGGTGACTTTATTTACAGCTAAAAAGCCCAAGATTATAGAATTAAACGAATAAATAAAAACAAGGATAATTGTGTGTTATTGTTGAGTAAATAACAGTGGGTTATTTAGAAAAGAATAACAAATTAGAAGGAAAAAAAGATTTAAAAAAATACAGATTTCAGTATTTTGAGGCTCTGAGCCCCATTTATGTTCCTCACAGACGGGAAAAAAGTCTGACATTATACGATTTAAAATAAAAACAAATAAATAAAAAGATAAAACACTGGCATGTAATTTACGTTAGAATAAATAGAATGCTTTTGAATAATAGATGAGAGTAAAATGCACGTCACTTTACAGCCCCGCCCACTTTTGGGGAAACCAACGCTGTAATTTGAACGGCGATCAAGCCTGAAGGCACAGAGATCTTCTGTTACTGTCCTTTCTTCTTAGAGGAAGTACAGAAACACGTAACTCTGGATTTGTTTTAATGTTTGAGGTGCAACAAACGACACAGCAGCTTTTTGGCATGTTAAAACTATTATTTTCTGCCTCGCTCATGAGAGTAACAGCTGGCGAAATTACAGCCTCGCCTACTGATTTTAATTCAACCATATATCGAGCCCGATTCTCGATTTAAAATGTGTGCTCTAAAATGATATTTATAAATGACTATTATCATAAGCAAGACAATAAATGGCAAATGTAGAAAATAAACGTATTTAAGATACGTTTATAACTAACGTAACGCGGACTTCTGCGTATCTATTGCACGCATTTCCAATGTGTAAAGTCGTGTCATTTGTACGCAGACTGAAGAGAGTGGGTTGGTTTTAACCGCGGAGCAAGTCACAATAGTCCGATATAAGCATGCAAAATAGTCCACAAGGCACCAGCACAACAAACACGGCAGAGTTCAAGTTATGTTCCCCGGATGAGTTGAGTAGGCTGAGTCCCTGTAGCATCACGGAGCTGCTAGCAGAGAGACAGGAAAATAACAACAGCAGTCACTGGACAGACCTGTCACTCAATGTGACCACGCCCTAATTTATGCATAACTTTAAGGCTTAATAGAACTTAAACAAATTATAAATGGTAGTAACTCATTAATAAATGGTGATTTGTTTTATACTTTTCAATAAAAATGTGTAAAAGGGAGCCTTAAGGCTTGACGAAGTAAGCTAGGTAGCCAATATAAGGCTTAGTCATCTTGCCAAATAGTGAGCCTGTGTTGATGTATGAAAACTATGTTAGAACTGGTTTATAAATGGTTCTTAATGATTAATTAAGTGTTTACAACCTAATTGATAACCCTTTATGAATCCTTTATAAGGGTAGTCTTATTGTAAAGTGGTACGGTGCCAATATGTAAATAAATATAAATGTAAGAAAGCAGGGCTGACATTGTAGCTTATCTCACCCCCTAATCGCACCAGGAGCGTCTGCGCTGCGCCGCGCTGCGACCTCCTCCTGCGTCCTAACCCACCAGGCGCGTTTCAAAACGTTGCGGAAGCGGAGCGTCGTGTGTGCAGCCTCGCAGTTGTTGGATGAACATTCCACTTCCTGCCTGCGCCGCGTCAAAAATAGGATTCATCCTATATTTTAGAAATTCCTTGCGGCGAGGAGCTTCTGGGACGCTTCGAGCCGCGGCGCAGCGTGTCTGGTGGAATAGCACCCATTGACTAGAGTGGCCGCGATCGCTAAAAACGCCGCAGACGCAGCGCAACGCAGCGCAGACGCTCCTGGTGGGATTAGGGGGTCACTGTCTCAGAGACGTCCTTTATGTTAGGCAGTGGGGACATGTCCATACCACTTTTTTAAAGGATGTGTGTTAATATACTGATACTTAAGAAAGCCTGCAAAACCACTTTTGGAATAAGTGCCTTAAATAACATCAATTTTCTCGCCTACTTCCTTGACTAATTGTTACGGTGTGCAGGAATCAGGACCCAAATGCAGATATAACGAAAATAACTCCTTTATTTCAAGGCTACAAATCTACAACAAACAGAGACAGAACGGAACACTCACCGATGAACTGGTCATTACACAAGACAACCCGACAAAGAGAGACAGAAAACCCAGAACTTAAATACACCCAGGACTAATCACATAAACACGAGACAGGTGAGGAGGGAGGAGAAAACACAGAGGCACCAGGTGAACACAATCGGGTAATCAGGGAGGGAAACAGACAGAAAGCAAACAGGCAGGAAACGGGGGTGAACACTTTACAAAATAAAACAGGAAACCCAAAGATGGAAAAAGACAAGAAAAACACCAACAGCCAGATCCTAACAGTACCCCCCCCCCCCCCCCAAGGGACGGATCCCAGATGTCCCAAAACAAAACAAAGTCCAAAACCTCAAGCAGGGTGGATGGAGGGGGTCCGGAGGAGGGACGCATCACTAAGCCACCAGGGTGGGTGGAGGGGGTCAGGACTGAACTGACCGCACAGGGGCACGGCAGTGGACCAGGAAGGGGTCTCGGGCGGACGGCCCGGGGGCAAGGCAGAGTCCAAAAAGGGGGACTCGGGCGGACGGCCCGGGGGCAAGACAGAGTCCAAGGTGGGGACCATGGAGGGGCGAAGGCAGCGGCAGGAAGAGTCAGGGGGCCGGGCCCGAGGGCGAAGGCAACGGCAGGAAGAGTCAGGGGGCCGGGCCTGAGGGCGAGGACCGCGGCACTCAGGGGGCCGGGCTCGAGGGCGAAGACCGCGACTCTCAGGGGGCCGGGCTCGAGGGTGAAGACCGCGGCTCTCAGGGGGCCGGGCTCTCAGGGGGCCGGGCTCTCAGGGGGCCGGGCTCTCAGGGGGCCGGGCTCGAGGGCGAAGACCGGACAGCTCCGGAGGCCGGGCAGGAGCCGGTGTCGGCAAGATTCCCCACGGAAGAGGACCAGGAGTTGGCAGGACCCCCGGCAGGAGGGCAGTCGGCGGGACCCCCAACGGGACAGGACACAGGATTGGCAGGACCCCCGGCAGGAGGGCAGTCGGCGGGACCCCCAACGGGACAGGACACAGGATTAGCAGGACCCCTGGCAGAAGCGCAGTCGGCGGGACCCCCAACGGGACATAAGGTTGGCAGGACCCCAGGCAGGAGGGCAGTCGGCGGGACCCCCAACGGGACAGGACATAGGAGTGGCAGGACCCCCGGCAGGAGAGTAGTCGGCAGGGCCTCCAACGGGACAGGACACAAGGTAGGCAGGACCCCCGGCAGGAGAGTAGTCGGCGGGGCCTCCGACGGCACAGGACATAGGAGTGGCAGGACCCCCGGCAGGAGAGTAGTCGGCAGGGCCTCCAACGGGACAGGACACAAGGTAGGCAGGACCCCCGGCAGGAGAGTAGACGGCGGGACCTCCAACGGGACAGACATACGATCGGTAGGACCCCCGGCAGAGGAGTAGTCGACGGGGCCTCCAACGGGACAGGACATGGAGTTGGCAGGACCCCCAGCTGAACCTCCAACGGACCAGGACATTGGGTAGGGACTTGAGACGTGACTCGAGAGGAGACTCGAGAGGGGAACCAAGGGGGAACTCTAGAGGGGACTCGAGAGGAGACTCGAGAGGGGAACTAGGGAGGGGACTCCAGAGGGGACTAGAGGAGAGACTAGAGAAGGGAACTCGAGAGGGGACTCGAGAGGGGAACTAGAGAGGGGACTCGAGAAGTGACTAGAGGAGGGACTAGAGAATTGACTAGAGGAGGGACTTGAGTAGGGACTAGAGATGGGACTAAAGAAGGGACTAGAGGAGGGACTAGAGGAGGGACCAGAGAGGGGACTAGAGGAGGGACTTGAGAAGGGACTAGAGATGGAACTCGAGAGGTGACTGGAGAGAGGGCTTGAGAGGTGACTCGAGAGGGATCTCGAAAGGGGACTCGAGATGGGTCTCGAGAGGAGACCTGAGAGGGAACTGGAGAGGGGACTCGAGAGGGAACTCAAGGTGGGACTAGAGAAGGGACTCGAGAAGGGACCAGAGGAGGGACCAGAGAGGGGACTAAAGGGGGGGACTGGAGAAGGGACTAGGGAAGTGACTAGAGGAGGGACTTGAGAAGGGAATTGAGTAGGGACTAGAGAAGGGACTTGAGATGGGACTAGAGTTGGTACTTGAGAAGTGACTAGAGAAGTGACTAGAGGTGGGACTGGAGAAGGGACTAGAGAAGGGACTAGGAAAGTGACCTGAGGAGGGACTAGGGAAGGGACTAGAGAAGGGACTATGGCAGCTGGGGCCGGGACTGGGGCCGGGACCATGGCTGCTGGGGCCAGAACTGGGGCTGTAAGGTCCGGTTCTGAAGCCGGAAACATGGCTGTATGATCCAGTTCTGAAGCCGGAAACATGGCTGTATGATCCAGTTCTGAAGCCGGAAACATGGCTGTATGATCCAGTTCTGAAACCGGAAACATGGCTGTATGATCCAGTTCTGAAGCCGGAAACATGGCTGTATGATCCAGTTCTGAAGCCGGAAACATGGCTGTTGGTTCCGGAGCGGAAGCCTGGACCCTGAATGCTGGGGGCTGAACTGGTTCTGGAACCCTGGCCCTTTGGGCTCGTGCTGCCAACCTGGCCTTGCGACTCCTTCCTTTAGGAGCCGTTTGGAGGCTCCGTGGACCTCCAAAGGCCAGACGAGTACCAGCGAATGGCTCCTGGACTGTAGCAAACACTGGGTGAGAAGCAGGGGCTGACGCCAGACGGACCACACCGATGCGTGTGGTATCAAAACGGGAGTTGGGAGGCCTGGGGCTGTCAGGCAAGGGATAACACACCGTGAGAAAATCCAAAATCCTGCCCGATAAGAATTTAACCAAGCCTGGCTTCTCCATAGTAATCCGGCGTGCCTCTGCCAGAACAGCCTCTCGCTGCTGAACCCTGGACGCTCCCAACCATAGATACGAGCAGTCATCCAAAGCCAAGGAAAACTCCAATAGCTCCTGCTCAAAAGGATCTGCTGGGCCCATACTTTGGTCGGGTTGTAATGTTACGGTGTGCAGGAAGCAGGACCCAAATGCAGATATAACGAAAATAACTCCTTTATTTCAAGGCTACAAATCTACAACAAACAGAGACAGAACGGACCACTCACCGATGAACTGGTCATTACACAAGACAACCCGACAAAGAGAGACAGAAAACCCAGAACTTAAATACACCCAGGACTAATCACATAAACACGAGACAGGTGAGGAGGGAGGAGAAAACACAGAGGCACCAGGTGAACACAATCGGGTAATCAGGGAGGGAAACAGACAGAAAGCAAACAGGCAGGAAATGGGGGTGAACACTTTACAAAATAAAACAGGATACCCAAAGATGGAAAAAGACAAGAAAAACACCAACACAGACAGATCCTAACACTAATGGATCATTCTTAATGTACAGTATTTTGTAGAGCCATTGCCTCTTCATGGTGGATGCCTTTATTTTACCCACATTTGTAATTTAACTTTAATGCTCAACTGGAGAAACATTACAAGGTTTTCCATTTAGTTTGAAACTACTTTGCAGTAATTATGGCACACTTGGGTACCTTCAGTATAATCAACCATAACAAATGAAGACAAAATTGCTCCAAGAACCACAGAAAGAGTGAAAAGATGAATAATAAAAACAAACTGAGCTTGCTCTGCTTTTTCTTGTTGAGTGACTTAAAGTCGCCGACTCCTCTCAGCTCCTGAACCACGAATATCCCGAGTATTTGTCAGAGACTAACCCTCTGATTGATGTTTAGAAACAGGGTCAGAGAGCATGGCGGTAAACATGCTGCCTAACATTTACAACTTTGCAAGTGATTTATTTTAGCATTGGGGATATTTTTCTGAAAAAGTAATATATTCCGCAGAGTCAAAAACAGTGCGTTTATTGACATATGATTTATTTATGTTTTTTACTGGAATCTACTGTGTAACATGTTTAATAATCGTGCTGAGTTGGGTATTGCTACTGTATATAAATAGCAAGTCTGAGCTAACATAGCACAAACTGTAAAAGGCTCAAACACTTAAAGTTCAAACTCATAACTTGGACTCCCCTGACCTTTACACACAGCAGCGCAGCGTTCAGGCTGATCCTTCCTCAGGACAGACTGAGCCAGAACATGATGTGTCATTTCAGCAGCCAGCCAGTGAACCAGAAATACTGAGGTGTTTGTCTTTGGCCTTTAACCTGGGTTTAGTTGGACAGGCCTGTAATCGTGAAAATAAATGAGGTTTCCGATACAACCAAACCGATTCTATATTATGTTTGGAGGTAATGGAGTATACAGTATTAAAAACGTGCATAATATTGTAAATTGAAATAAGACTAAATGGCAACAAAACTAAAGTAGTTGGGTAAGTTATATTGTGGTAAGGTTAGGTTTAGTAAAATATCATGGTTTGGCCTAAAAAAAGTATGTCTGTTAGATAACTTAATATAAATGAACTCAACGTTGACTTTTGTCTTGATATTTGACACAAACTGCTGTGTCCTTGGTTAAAGTCCCACGTTTGTTGACTCATCCACCCACCCTAACTTTCTCCCTAAGAATGTTTGATACATCACAAAAACATAACCTGGGAACAAATGTATTTCCTTAATTACATAGTTGATAATGCAGTTTTGTTGTATGGAAAGGTCATTTTTTATTGAGTCGGTGCAGTACACAGTCTCCTGTGTTGTGTCTGAGAACCTGTTGTTCAGAGGAGCTGCCCTCAGCACTTCAGTGTACACGAGCTATCTGAGGTGGCCTAGCCTTTAAGATTTACTGGATTAATCATTTCAGTGGAAAGTCACCTCCTGAGTTCCCAGAATGGTTTTTGTTTCCCGTGGTGCAAAACCTCTGGCAGTAATTGAGTTATACCTGGGGGGCCTGCAGTGAGCCGAACAGACACAGTGAAGGTCTGCGGGATGGAGCTGGGATGCCTGAAATTAAAAGCACCATTCATTTAGAACCATCTTCCTCCAGTGAACCTGAAAAGCGTGAGCGCCACCGGGAGAGACACTCTTGATCTATCTCTCTGTCTGCTGCTCTGCCTGAGTAAGAGGAGATATTATCATCAAAGCTCATCTGTATTATAACACATTTATTTTGTGAAGGTATGACCATATTATGTATCGTGTTTATTAGACTCTCAGAAGAGATGTGAAACCATACCTCTAAAACTTTTTAACAGAAATGGAAATGACTGTAATCATGTCTGTGCTTTGTGTACAGGCTGAAAACTCTGCTCTGTCCATGGAGAACGACACTCAGAGGAAGCAGTATGAACGCTGTCTCGATGAGGTGAGTGTTCCTGATCTCACAGCACAAACTAATTCTGTCATGTAAACCATAGTATTCTATATTTATATCTTAATGGAAATGTCCCATATCCCTACTGGCTGTATCTGCTGTCAGAACGATACAGTCTAGGTCAGAACTGATTTGCAGCAGGAAGCATTGTCACTCTACACACATATATGTAACCAGGATGGACTGTGATTAAACATCAGTATTCACATCTATCTTTTTGTACACCTTAAAAAATCAAGATAAAGTGTGTGAATGGCTCCTTTCTTACATGATTAGAGAGTGGTATTGAAGGAAAAAGGAAATAGAAATCAGAATCAGAAACAGGTTTAATGCCAAATAAGTTTACACGTACAAGGAATTTGCTTGTGTATATGTTGCATACATAAAGACAGTCAAAGAAGATAACAAGTAAGAAAAACAACAAAAATGTATCATACATTAAGATATAGAAAGTTATTTACATCAAATCTGGATGTACCAAAAATCTACATAAAATATATTATTGCAAATTATAACAAAATATGTGCAGCACTGTGGAAAGATGTGCAGATAGTGGGGAGGTAGCTTGTGTACAAAATGTGCAAAAATATTCTGAGGGTTGTGTAGAACTGGCAATACTTAAATAAATAATAAATACAAAATAAAACTCTAAAAACTTGAATGTTTTACTTCCGGCGAGACAAGGTAATCTGTTCTTCTGTGAAGATGCAGGTGCTTCAGAAATATAAGAAACAGGGAAAAGGCATTTCAGATTAAGAATATAAACATTTGATCATTCTAATTATCTTAGTTATATCACACGGTCTGAGATCAGCCAGTTAAATGCATGATCAGTGTTTATTAGTGTTTCAGGAGGGCAATCGACACACACTTGTAGTTATTATTAACTCACACTTTTCATCACCAACAAAAAAATTATCCTGCTTATAACACAGTTACTTGCTGAAGAAAAACAAAACGTTCACACAACATATGGATGTCATAATGATTTTTAAAAAAAAATGTTTTTATTGCGATTAAACCCTTCTAAATATTAGCAATTGATCAGGTCAAACTTTGAGAAAATGTTTTTTATGACTATATTTTGGTTTATTTATGTGCTGAGAAGTTAGATGTACTTATTGCAGGCAGCCGCTGTGTGAATTTACTAAATCTGATTTTGTGATGCAACCCGCTGTCAGTGTGTCCTCACAGAACCTTACATGCCTCTCATTCTCTCAGATGGTGTTTGTAGAGGGTCACTTTGTTTTACAATCGCTCTGCCTCTCACAGTTCCTCTGAAATCCACTCTAATGACCAGACTCATGATGCATGTTAAGATATTTGTTTTCATGTCTCTTCAAGGTGGCCAACCAGGTGGTCCAGGCACTGCTCACACAGAAGGTGAGTCTGTCTCTACATCCTGCATCCAGTCAGCCATTATAGTCAGTCAGAGAAAGGGTGACCTTCACAACTAGTGACTATACTGAATGTCAATAACAATAACAATGATTAGCAGCACTTTATTTCTCATCTCATGTTCTATGACAATAAAATAAAATCTTATATTCTCATTATAATGCATGTCATGTATGATTACATGTGTAATACATCTCTTTATTTTCTCACAAGAAGCTATGTTTGTCATTGCAAACCAGCAGACGGACAAAATAGAAAATATCTCTGAGCTTTAAACTTAACACTGACAGCAAAGCATACTGAGAATCTGAACTGTGTGAGGCACATCCAACCAGTTTGCTGGACAAGTTAAGAAACACACAATATGTACTATTTCTGTAAACGTATCATACCACTTGTATCTGTTAAATTCCAAAGTGGCAATACTTTTGATGGACCAAAATGTTTTGGACTTGAATGTTAATAGTCTTGCTTCTGATTGCTAAACAATGATGAAGAAACATTCCAATAATAAGCCACACTTGTAATCCACACTTGTGGTGGTGTGCATAACATTGGGGGTCTTCTTGGAGGAATTAGATAATCTCCTCTCACACATCCCTGAAACTGGCCCTCCTGCTGTACTTCTCTGAGACTTCAACCTCCAGACAGGGAAGACATCTGAACTAACATCTCTTTTAACCGCCTTTGCTTTCTCACTGTCTCCATCCCCACCAACTCATAAAGCTGGCAGTGTCCTTGATCTCATATTCTCAAGGAACTGCTCTACTTCTAACCTCTCTGTAAACCCGCTCCACACCTCGGATCACTTCTTCATTTCATTCTCTCTACCCCTTTCCAAACATAACGAACTAATCTCTTCTCATCCTGCACTTGTCCGCCGCAACCTTCGTTCCCTCTCCCCCTCTACCTTTGCCTCATCGATGCTCTCAGCCCTCCCTTCCTCTGACTCGTTCCAACTCCTGCCTCCAAACTCTGCTGCAGAAACTCTCCTTTCTACTCTCTCATCCTCTCTAGACGCTCTCTGTCCTCTCACATCTCGGCAGGCTCGTCAGTCCCCTCCTGCTCCCTGGCTAAATGACGCACTGCGTGCTAATAGAACCATCCTTCGGGCAGCAGAGCGGAAACGGTGGAAATCCAAACACCATGACGACCTCCTAACCTATCAAGCTCTCCTCTCCTCTTTCTCTGCTTCGATCTCTCAGGCAAAAAGCACTTTCTTTCAAGATAAGATCCAATCTTCTTGTTCCAATCCCAAAAAACTATTTTCCATCTTCTCCACCCTCCTGGACCCCCCCAGAGCCCCTTCCCCCTCCTCCCTTCTGTCAAGCCATCCATCCATCTTCTCCCGCTTATCCGTGGTCGGGTCGCGGATGTAGCAGTTCCAGCAGAGAGCCCCAAACTTTCTTTTCCCTGGCCACATCAACCAGCTCTGACTGGGGGATCCCAAGGCGCTCCCAGGCCAGGTCCTAGGTCTACCCCTTGGTCTCTTCCCAGCTGGACGTGCCTGGAACACCTCCCTAGGGAGGCGCCCAGGTGGCATCCTAACTAGGTGCCCGAACCACCTCAACTGGCTCCTTTCGACGCGAAGGAGGAGCGGTTCAACTCTGAGTCCCTCCAGGATGACCGAACTTCTCACCTTATCCCTAAGGGAGACACCAGCCACCCTGCGGAGAAAACCCATCTTGGCCGCTTGTATCCGCGATCTCGTTCTTTCGGTCATGACCCATCCTTCATGACCATAGGTGAGGGTAGGAACGAAAATGGCCCCGAAGACAGAGAGCTTTGCCTTCTGGCTCAGCTCCCTTATCGTCACAACGGTGCGGTAAAGTGACTGCAGTACCGCTCCCGCTGCTCCGATTCTCCGGCCCATCTCACGCTCCATTGTTCCCTCACTCGAGAACAAGACCCCGAGATACTTGAACTCCTTCACTTGGGGTAAGGACTCATTCCCTACTTGGAGTGGACAGTCCATCGGTTTCCTGCTGAGAACCATGGCCTCAGATTTGGAGGTGCTGATCCTCATCCCAGCCGCTTCACACTCGGTTGCGAACCGATCCAGTGAGTGCTGAAGGTGAAGCCATCAGAACTACATCATCTGCAAAAAGCAGTGGTGCAATCCTTAGTCCACCGAACTGAAGACCCCCTCCCCCATGACTACGCCTCGAAATCCGATCCATGTATAATACAAACAGGATTGGTGACAAAGCGCAGCCCTGGCGAGGCCAACCCTCACCGGAAATGGGTCCGACTTACTGCCGAGGACCCGGACACAGCTCTCGCTTTGGGAGTACAGAGATTGGATGGCCCTGAGTAGAGACCCCCTCACCCCATACTCCCGCAGCACCTCCCACAGTAACTCCCTGGGAACTCGGTCATACGCCTTCTCCAAGTCTACAAAACACATGTAGACCGGATAAGCGTACTCCCAGGCCCCCTCCAGGATCCTTGCGAGAGTAAAAAGCTGATCCGTCGTTCCACGACCAGGACGGAATCCGCATTTTTCCTCCTCAATCTGAGGTTCGACAATCGGCCTGACCCTCCTTTCTAGTACCTTAGAGTAAACTTTCCCGGGGAGGCTGAGTAGTGTGATGCCTCTGTAAATGGCACACACCCTCTGATCCCCCTTTTTGAAAAGGGGAACTACCACCCCGGTCTGCCACTCCTTCGGTACTGTTTCCGACTTCCACGCAACGTTGATGAGACGTGTCAACCATGACAGTCCCTCAACACCCAGAGCCTTCAGCATTTCTGGGCAGATCTCATCCACCCCCGGGGCTTTGCCACAGTGACCTCCCCCCGGGAGATTGGTGTTGATCCCCCGTCATACTCCAGCTCTGCCTCTAACATAGAGGGCATAACAAATCCCTGAAGGCCTCCTTCTTCAGTCGAACGGCTTCCCTGGCCACCGGTGTCCACCAGGAGGTTCAAGGGTTACCGCCCCTTGAGGCACCTAAGACTTTGAGACCACAGCTCCCCGCCGCGGCTTCGGCAATAGAGGCTTTGAACACCGACCACTCTGGTTCAATGTACCCAACCTCCACAGGAATGCCAGAAAAGCTCTGCCGGAGGTGTGAGTTGAAGGCCTCCTGAACTTGGGCCTCCTCCAGACGTTCCCAGTTCACCCGAACTACACGTTTGGGCTTACCAGGTCTATCCAGAGGCTTCCCGGGCCACTCGACCCTACTCACCACCAGATGGTGATCAGTTGACAACTCCGCCCCTCTCTTTACCCGAGTGTCCAAAACATACGGCCTCAGGTCCGATGATATGATAACGAAATCGATCATGGACCTTCTACCTAGGGTGCTCTGGTACCACGTACACTTATGAGCATCCTTATGTTCGAACATGGTGATTGTTATGGCCAATACATGACTAGCACAGAAGTCCAGTAACAAGCCACCACTCCGGTTCAGATCAGGGGGGCCGTTCCTCCCAATCACGCCCCTCCAAGTGTCTCCATAATTGCCCACATGTGCGTTGAAGTCTCCCAGCAAGATTAAAGAGTCCCCTTCAGGAGCCCCATACAGGACTCTTTCTAGGGTCTCCAAGAAGGCCGTATACTCCGAACTGCTGTTTGGTGCATAAGCACACACAACAGTCAGAGTTTTCCCACCCATAACCCGCAGGCGTAGGGAGGCGACCCTTTCGTCCGCTGGGGTAAACTCCAACAACGAAGCACCCAACCGGGGACTTGTGAGTATCCCCACACCCGCCCGGCGCCTCACACCTTGAGCAACTCCGGAGAAGAATAGAGTCCAACCCCTATCCAGAAGTAAGGTTCCAGAGCCGACGCTGTGCGTAGAGGCGAGCCCAACCAGATCCAACTGGTAACGCTCCACCTCCCGCACAAGCTCCGGCTCCTTCCCCCCCAGAGAGGTGACGTTCCACGTCCCCAAAGCCAGCTTCTGTCGCCCGGGTCTGGTCCGTCGAGAACAACCTGATCTCATCAGAATGCGTGACTCCACCACGCAACCTTAACACCACATTGCGTGGTGGAGTCACGCATTCTGCTACATTTGCGTGTCGGCACCACGCAAAAAACCCCAATGTAAAGTGAATGAGGCTCTTTTGTCGTGGTGCACACACGCATTTCTACAACGTCCCGCAGTGAGCTTTTATTCTATAAAATGTTTTTAAAATCTACTTTATAGCTTGTAGTATCCTACAAGTATCCTCACGGGAGGCTTCTTTTATTTTATTTGTATTCATAATAATTTGTATTTGTCGTCAGAATGTATTATGGTGCATTAGTTACGAATTTTTGTTCTCAAAAAACAGTGCATTGTGTGTAATACAACTGTGATTTTGATTAAATTAGTTAGTTTTTAAGGAAGGCCAGAGCTTCAGCTGTGTCAATAGATTGTTACCTTTAGTTAACGTTATTTAAAAGATAATGATCATGTCCCCTTTATTGTATTATGAGCGTCCATTCCCATTGGATAACGGAGAATTTTACACCCGGAAGTGAGTATTCTCTTTACTGTCGATTGATTTTACAGTAATATCTGAACTACTCATCAACTCAAAAACACCAGATTATCCTTGTTAATTACACAACATTGATTGGTTTAAATTGTGTACAATGCTTTTGTATTTTTCCCCTTCGATTCGGAGAAACGAATATTTGTTCGGAGTTTTTGGATGGCAGAAGACACTACACTACCCAGAATCCTCAGCTATCGTTTGGGACTACACCATGTGCTTAGCTTGACAAACCCCGTGATCAGTCCTCAAGCTCTGTGATTGGATGTTGGAGTGGCAGTGCGCGAAGTTTACACGGAGCGTCAAAAAGCACCTTGAAATGGAATGAAACCCATCGACGGCACACTATTCAAAACAGGAATCGAACGTGTCCTATCCCCCCACCCCCCCCTTAGGTTGCAGGCTCCTCCAACAGTGCAACACAATAAAACAGATACACAGAAAAAATAGTGAAATAGTGCAATAAGAGTCTATATACAAGATTGATTGGAATCTTTTTTAATTTTTATTTAACCTTTATTTAACCAGATAAAAGCATTGAGATACAATCTCATTTTCAATGCTGACCTGGCCAAGAAGTTAGCAACGTTACACATAACACATAACACACACATATAAAAGAGAACATAACTAAGAAAACAAAAGACAAAAAAGCAGTCACTACATTGTGAATATGATATATTAGATAAATAATTTCTAAGTAGCAGCCAGATGAATGTTATGGATGTTGTTTCTAAGTTCAGGTGTTTAATAATCTTATAGCCTGTGGGATGAAGCTGTCCCTGAGTCTGGTGGTTTTAGTCCGGATGCTGCGGTACCGCCTGCCAGACGGCAGCAGACAGAACAGTTTGTGGCTGGGGTGATGGGGGTCTTTTATAATCCTGAGGGCTTTCTTTAAGGTTAACCTGGTATTTTTACTCCACTACATTTATTTTAGTTACTTTACAGATTTGGATTAATGATGTGAAATATAAACAACCCTTAAATCAGACTTTAGTTACACCTGAGTAAAATTCAGTGAAGGTGATTGTCAAGTGCCAACAATCAGGAGAGATAGTTGATAGTTGGTGCTCGAGAAGACTAAACATTTATCTGCAGATCCGTATAAAGCATATTCATTACTCGTTATTCTCTAATCGTTCATTAAAGACTGCATATAATTGATATTTGCACATCCCTTTCAAGATTTCAAGATTTTCAAAGGTTTATTGACATATCATATACACAACTACGGTGTAGTTATGCAATGAATGAAAAACTTGGGTCACAGGTTCCTCAACAGTGCATTACAAGACATCTATCAATATGTGTGTACCTCCACCATTAAACTGTCATATTCTGCACATTTCTTATACTATCTACATAAGAGTATAATTAATGTGTATAATATCAGTTAAAATAAATGCTTCAACATAGTTAACATTGCAGGAAAGTTGATTGTCAAGTTCCAAAACAAACCATGCAATATATTAGACGTTAAGCACTTTGTCAGGCTTAATATGTATCTGTAGATAGATACCCCCAAAGCTTTTTTCTTATTTAAAAGAAGACCTTAGCCTAAAGTATTCTTTAATGTTTAAATAAAGCCTTATTAGTTTGTCTGTTTTGCACATCCTCCTATCAGGCACTAAACTGTTTTATTATAGATATTATTTACAGTATCTTCTTGATATTTTCTATTCTATATTTATATCATTGACCTTCTACTTTCCCACTATTTTGTATGTACTCTTAATATTTAAATGTTTTCATCAAATATAACACATTCAAAAGTGCTTTACAAAAATGAAAGACATTAAGAAAAATGCATTTTAAACAGTCATTAAAAAGCAACATAATCTTCCTGCATTGCAATTACTCCAAACGTGTAATAACGTGCTTTAACCAGTAGGAGGTGCGGGTTAAAAAACTGTCAAGTTTAAAGTGTTAACAAAATAAAATATATTGCTGTTTCTGGTTTAGTTTACGACGGATATATTTTGTTATTGTTTTGATATTTGTAACAAAAGCGATGGAAAAAACCCATAGTAACACAGAAAATATGGTCTTAACATGACCCAGTGGTCTAGTAGTTAATAAAAAACAATAATATCAAAACAGATTATTACTACTAACTTTATTGTGAAATTAAAACAGAACGGTAAAAGAATAGTTTCCGGTCTATTCTGATGCCCGATCTCTGTAGATAAATAAAGAACTACGATAGATGTGTAATATTTAATGCAGCCAAACCATTTATTACAATGCATTAATGTGATGACTTTCAAAGAATAAAGCAAGCACTGCTGAATAAAGTATGATTTTATCTTTTACGAAACGTTTTTTTTTTCATATGGAATGCAGTTGGAGGTCAACCAATCACAGAGCTTGAGGACTGATCACGGGGTTTGTCAAACAGAGCACATGGTGTAGTCCCAAACGATAGCTGAGGATTCTGGGTAGTGTAGTGTCTTCTGCCATCCAAAAACTCCGAACAAATATTCGTTTCTCCGAATCGAAGGGGAAAATACAAAAGCATTGCACACAATTTAAACCAATCAATGTTGTGTAATTAACAAGGATAATCTGGTGTTTTTGAGTTGATGAGTAGTTCAGATATCACTGTAAAATCAATCGACAGTAAGGAGAATACTTACTTCCGGGTGTAAAATCCTCCGTTATCCAATGGGAATGGATGCTCGTAATACAATAAAGGGGACATGATCATTATCTTTTAAATAACGTTAACTAAAGGGAACAATCTATTGACACAGCTGAAGCTCTGGCCTTCCTTAAAAACTAACTAATTTAATAAAAATCACAGTTGTATTACACACAATGCACTGTTTTTTGAGAACAAAAATGTGTGACTAATGCACCATAATACATTCTGACGACAAATAAAAATTATTATGAATACAAATAAAATAAAAGAAGCCTCCTGTGAGTTACTACAAGCTATAAAGTAGATTTAAATTTTTATAGAATAAAAGCTCACTGCGGGACGTTGTAGAAATGCGTGTGTGCACCACAACAAAAGAGCCTCATTCACTTTACATTGGGGTTTTTTGCGTGGTGCCGACACGTAAATGTAGCAGAATGCGTGACTCCACCACGCAATGCGGTGTTAAGGTTGCGTGGTGGAGTCACGCATTCTGGTGAGATCAGGTTGGTCGAGAACCTTCTGGCAGCGCACCCGACCCCATCGCTGTTTCCCGTAGGTGGTGGGCCCGCGGGACGGAGAAGCGGAGGTGTTGCCCACGTTGCCTTTTCGGGCTGTGCCCGGCCGGGCTCCGTGGCAAGCCCGACCATCAGACGCTCGCCGACGAGTCCTCCTTATGGGCCTGGCTCCAGAAGGGGACCCCGGGCTTCCTCCGGGCCGGGTATCCTCACTTCCTGGTTTTTCTTTCATGAGGTCTTTTGAACCAATCTAAGTCTGGCCCCTTGCCTGAGACCAATTTGCCATGGGAGACCCTACCAGGATCACAAGGTTCCAGACAACACAGCCCCCAGGTTCATCAGGGCACACAAACCTCTCTACCACGGTAAGGTGCTGGTTCTTCTTCCTTCTGTCAAGCGACTTTGTTAACTACATTGAAAAAAAGGTTGATGATATTCGCTCTTCTTTTTCTGACTCACCTTTACTCACCACTGGGTCACCAGACCCCCCCTTCACCCACACACTAACCTCCTTCTCTCCTCTCTCTCCAAGTGAGGTTCTTACCCTCATTATCTCTGCCCGTCCTACCACCTGTCCTCTTGACCCTAGCCCCTCAAACCTCCTTCAGACTATCGCTCCTGATATTCTACCGTTTCTCTCCCATTTCATCAACACTTCTCTAACTTCTGGTCACTTTCCAAACAGTCTCAAGGAGGAGAGAGTAAACCCTCTCCTAAAGAAACCCACTCTCAACCCGTCTGATGTTATAAACTACAGGCCTGTCTCTCTCCTCCCGTTCCTGTCTAAAACACTTGAACGCGCTGTCTTTAAACAACTCTCCTGTTATCTCCATCAGAACAACCTTCTGGATCCGCACCAGTCTGGTTTCAAGGCAGGTCACTCAACAGAAACTGCCCTCCTTGCTGTCTCTGAGGAACTGCACACTGCTAAAGCAGCCTCCCTCTCCTCTGTCATCATCCTTTTGGACCTGTCTGCTGCATTCAACACGGTGAACCATCAGATCCTCCTTCGCACTCTCCAAGAACTTGGAGTTTCAGGCTCTGCACTTTCCCTCCTCACCTCATACCTCGAAGACCGCACCTACAGGGTAACTTGGAGAGGGTCAGAGTCCGACCCTTGTCAATTAACTACAGGGGTCCCTCAGGGCTCTGTCCTTGGTCCCCTCCTCTTCTCTCTGTACACAAACTCACTCGGATCTGTCATTAGCCCGCATGGTTTTTCATACCACTGCTACGCTGACGACACCCAATTAATTCTGTCCTTTCCCCGCTCAGAGACCAAGGTCGTCGCACGCATCTCTGCTTGTCTAGCTGACATCTCTCAGTGGATGTCTGCTCACCACCTCAAGCTCAACCTTGACAAGACTGAACTGCTTTTCTTCCGGGAAAAGATTGTCCCACTCTTGACCTGACAATCAACATCGGCACCTCTGTTGTTTCCCCGACTCAGACTGCAAGGAATCTGGGTGTGACCCTAGATAACAAACTGTCCTTCACTGCAAACTTCGCTGCTACAACCTGCTGCTGCAGATACACACTTTACAACATCAGGAGGATACGTCCACCCCTGACCCAGAAAGCGACGCAGCTTTTGGTCCAGGCTCTCGTCATCTCACGCCTAGACTACTGCAACTCCCTCCTGGCTGGTCTACCTGCATGTGCCATCCGACCTCTGCAGCTCATCCAGAATGCAGCGGCTCGTCTGGTCTTCAACCTTCCTAAATGTTCCCACACCATGCCGCTCCTCCGCTCCCTTCACTGGCTTCCGGTAACTGCTAGAATCCACTTCAAGACAATGGTACTTGCGTACCATGCTGCGAATGGATCTGGCCCTTCCTAAATCCAGGACATGGTTAACCTGTACACCCCGCACTGCGAGGGGGACCCAAGTTCCCATCAGCAAAAACACGTGGGTTTGCTATCCTGGCTCCAAGATGGTGGAATGAGCTCCCCATTGACATCAGGACAGCAGAAAGCTTACACATCTTCCGGCGCAGACTGAAAACTCATCTCTTTCGACTCCACTTCGAGCAATATAATTACTAACAAAGCACTTATATACTAATAAAGGACTGGTTTATCTATAGCCAGTTGAGTAGCACTTGAAATGTTTTAGCACTATGAAACCTGATGTACTTATATGATTCTGTTTTCTTCAAGGTTGTATCTTGTTGGTCGAACGCACTTATTGTAAGTCGCTTTGGATAAAAGCGTCAGCTAAATGTAATGCTGTAGACCAGCTTGTAGAGAACTGTCACTACGAACACAGCATTGTGTCCTGTTACTCTTACATTAGCATCAGTTACACATAGGTCTCTGTAATACCCCATCAGTCACAGTTATCAGTCCATTCTTGTCCTCCTCTAGGACTTGAAAGAAGAGTGTGTGAAGCTGCGGACCCGTGTGTTTGACTTGGAGCAGCAAAACCGCATACTGAGTGTTCTGTTTCAACAACGTGTCAAGATGTCCACGGCTCCTGTCTCCCAGGTAGGAACGCATGGCAAAATGGATACAAACAGGCTCCGACAGGCCACGCTGCTGGCTGCAATGCCGTTTGAATTTTACATGAGCAGTGCACTACTTCTAAAGGTTACTAGCTGGGAAAAAGGACTAGAAGGAGAGAGAAACCCTTCATGGTGTAATTCAATTTAAATCGTTGTGCAGATTAATGTCAGATTCTGAATTGGAAATAGAATAATTTGGGTTTACTGTTCTTCCATTCTTTGCTACTGTGGTTAGTGTCATAGTGGCATGTATAGTGCACTGTTGGTCATCAGCACTGTCTTTTTTTATGTTAATCCTGTCAGAATTTAGCCTAATAGTGTGCTAGACCTCTCGTCCATCTGGAAAGCTCTCTCAACACCACCCGGGGGATAATAGCTGAACTCCTGGGCCTCCGTTAATGTTAGGCATCATATTCAGTTGTCAAGCTTCACCACTGCACTGGAGAGCTTCAAAGCTGCGCTAATTAATATTTCTATATACAAAAAAAGTATTCGTTAACTTTGTCTTCCTGGGTGGGTGTTATCATAGTGACCCACAGTGAATGATCACACAACTCTGCACTTACTCTCAGCTCGTTGTTCTGTTTTGGTGTGCAACCTTAGCCGTTAATAGCATTTTATGCTTCATGCCCAGCACCAACGAGCCAACAGAAAGGGTTAACACCTAGCTGGTAGACATGTGGAAGCATTGAGCAACTTAAGAACAGGATATTTCTGTCGTGAGAAGGTGGACACCAACACCAGAGGTGAAATGAGACTGAACATTTAACTTTTATTGGAGAAGTGGTCCAAACACAACTACAAATAAATGTGTGAATGGGCAATCATTCGCAATATGTTAGCAATAAAAACGATATGGTCAGGATTGAAGATAGGGTTTATAACTTGTACTACTGTCTTTCCAGCCAGCGCTGACATTTAGAAGTGACCGATTTCAATCCATTTTGACCGATTTCCAAATATGAATGCTTTATATCCATTCATAATAATAGTATATTTCACTCCGTATACAAAAGATTGTTTCCAAAACTAAACTTGAAAGGTGTTTCATAACTAAGTGTGGTGGCTCAATCCCCAGTTACGTTTGAGTAAACTTGGCTATAAACTGTGACGCGTTCTCGAAGAGAAAGTCCATATTGAAGCAATATAGTTTTAAGGGTATTTAATAAACAAAATCAAAACATAGTAACTATGGACAAAACGGTCAACAGAAAAAATGACAGCACAAGCTCACCCTCTGTCGTCCCACTCGACATGAAACAGGTGACTTAAATAGACAAACCACACCCATGTGACAATTACCGGAAGTGCTCAACAAACAAATAAAAGTGACATAAACAAATAATAATAATACAAATAATGAACTTGGGCTAAGTAGCATTATGGCACCTACAGTAAGTCTTTCCTCACTATATTTGTAATGACTAGGTTAGCTAAGTTAGCTAGCTAGCTTACAGCAGATCTGCAGTAACATCAGAAGGAGTCATGTCATGTGATCACATTGTTAAAATAAAATAAGACCATCAAACATTTTAGGGAAGTTTCCAACAACAGAGGCAGTTGTCCAGCTTTATAATCCTGAACATCACCAAGCGTTCCGGTCCCAGCTGTGTGCGTCACTTTTTAGTGTCCCCTGGTCTCCCAGCTGTGTGTGTGTCACTTTTTAGTGTCCCCATGTCTCCCAGCTGTGTGTGTCACTTTTTAGTGTCCCCTGGTTTCCGTTGTGTTTTGCGCAGCGTTTTAGTAAATGCTGCACATGTTTTGTCATGTGAAGATGTGTCTTCCTGTGTTGCGGCTCATTTGTGTTTTTGTATGTGCATCGTTTTTGAAACTGCAGCGCGTTTCTCCTAATGGAAGTGTGTTGGGCCATTTCAACGTGTTTGCCCCTGTAGGCCACTGGTTACAACAGCAATGTGTTGAAATTAATAACCTGTCCCATGCTGTAAAACTAACTGCATGAATCTAAAGTCAACTTGCCTCCTCTACCATGAATAATTAATGATGGATGATACTTTTGATGGACAGATGAGTATTTTAGCATTCTGAGCCAAATATTAAAAGAAAACCCTGAAATGGAGCCCAGCTTGTGAGCCTTTCATTTTGTATTTTTTCAAGTGCAAGCTGTAATTGACAGAAGTGCTGGGACTGTAATGAGGATCTCTCACTGTCATTGTACCAGCAGCAATACTGAAACCAATTACAGACAAATGACACATTTAAAGTGTCTGCTGTTGACTAAAGCTCTACACGTATCATGCCCCTTTCACACCAACGCAGCTCCCGTTCTAGCTCCGTGGTTGCGCTCTTCTGATTCGGAACCGGTTTTTCTTTTCAGTCCCCGTTTTGTTCACAACGCCCAGAGCCCGAGTGGTGCTGCGTCATTGCGTCATCGTTTGCGTCATGACGTATATTTATCAGCTGCTGTGTGACAGTCAGACAGTGAATACTTTCCAGCGGCCGCTGCCGTGAGTTAACGGTAGATAAACTCCGGTGGATGAGCAGCACTGCAGCGGTAGGTAAATGCAGATGAACCACATTAATAAACAATGAACTGCTTCTCTGTGCTGCTGCGTAACGCCTCACTCGGTTCTCCCTCAGGTTACCACTGTTAGCTCTGTCCGTATTGTTTCCAATGTTTGCACTGTTAGCAGCCACGGTGAGAATCACTTGGAGGCAATCTCTGCTTTCCTAAAGAGCACCTTTAAATACTTCCACTGGAGCTTCTGCTTTACTGTCAAGCGGAAAATGTCGGCAAATGAAAACTTTACATCCATGTGATCCAATTAGGAGACTGTACCCTTCCTCAAATTAATGCATGAAACACACAGAAAAGCCATATTTCTAACATGTTATTTTCATCTGGGTTAATTGCTTGAGGTTTGATTAATGATTTTATTGAAATAGAAATACAGTATATATTATTGTGTTTCTCTTTCCAGTTAAAATGTGCACTTGAATGGAGACTTTTGGTTGAAGCCAAAGCAATCAACACAGGCTGCTTCTCAATGTCAAGGAAGGATCCTTCAGAGCCTCTATTTCAAGGATGCTACGTCATCAAATCCCGCCGAAGGACTGTTCCAATGTACAGGATCCTTGGAATTCTACCGAGGACTGAATCCTTCGTTGCAGAACATTTCAAGGCTGCTTATGTGTATCCTTGGCGGTCTTAAATGAATGAGGTTAAAATGTTAACATAGGTTCAGGAGCATGGCCACGCCTAAACCTCCGCCTCGAACCACGGCCACCCCTATTTATATCCGGCAAAACTTCCGGCCACTGCTCGTCTCCTTTCAAGGATCGACAGGCAGACCGTGATTCACGCCGCGCGTCGTCACGGTTCAAACTAACTAAAACGCTACCACGAGAACATTTGACTCACCATGGATCCCGAACTGCTGATCAACTCACCAGAGTCAGACGAAGATCTCTCCGACATCGGCTACCCGCCATCCACGTTTCAGCAGGTGGATCTAAGCAGGGGCGGACCTAGCACATTTGGTGCTCTAGGCGAGCTTCACCACTGCGCCCCCCCCCCCCAAAAAAAATCAAAACATCTTAACAGTTATACAGTAAAGTACTGCACCTTTATTTATTACAAGCAAGAGCTAAGAATAAATATAAAGTGCACACTAAATAATTAAAACAAACAACTTAGCTAACAAACAATAATAATAATAATAATAACAATAACAAACAATAAAAGAATGTGCAAATTTGCTTTCAAAGAAAATTTAGAAGAAATGTAAAATATGTTACACATGTCAAATAATCAATATATAATATGCTAAATAAACAAACAAATAAATAAAAATTAAGAACTATTTACATTCCACTCACTATCATCACACAAGGTTAGCCTACATATTAGCTCCTACTGGTTTCCATTTACAGTGCAATCCTTCTGGCCTTCCTCGCTGCAAAGTCATCAATCACATCATCATGTGAAATCTGACCACCAACCTCATGGTTAATACTGAGTACAGCCAGACCATTGAGGCGTTCTTGAGCCATGGTTGACCTCAGGTATGTTTTCAAGAGTTTTAATTTGGAAAAACTCCTCTCGGCTGAAGCTACTGTTACTGGTAGCGTTGCACTGATCCGCAGAGCAATACACAAGTTGGGATATATTTCGGTGAGCTGCTTTGTGTGTATGAATTTCAACAACTCAAGAGTTGTCATGCTCTTTGATGGCAAGTCAGGTACATTTTCCAACTCCTGAGCCAGCTCCTTCCCATACAAATCCGATTTCCCTCCATGGCTTAAGGTGTGTGCAACTGCCTCTGCTTGCTTCATCAGCTCTTGGTGTGGCAGGTCTGGGAAGTACAGAATGCCAAACTTGTCTTGCACATGTTTAAGAGTGGTAAACCTCTCCTTTTGTGCTGACACTGCAGCATTCACCACCACGTTAAGGAAGGTTACCTCCAGATTTTGCAAGGCATCCCTCAATGGCTCATCAGGAGACTCATATGAGAAGTGCCTCTTTGTTGACTTCAGCCGCTTTTGTTCCTTGTCAACTGATGCAGCAGGTGGTCCCAGATATTTTAAAAGTGAATCTAAAATGATATAACAAAATGTGTATTATCAACATTGAATAATTTCCATTTGTTAAATGTAGCTATTATTTAGTTAGTAAGCATTTGGACAGCCTGACAGGTCTGATTGAACTAATCAAGAGCTATGCCTATGTTATTAGAACAGTTGAACCAGGTGTGTTAGTTCTGGGTTGGAACTAAAACATTCAACAGGACTGGAGTTGAGAACCACTGAGCTAGTTAGCTAACGTTAGCGCACATTATGACAGGGTTGAATTTGGCAAATGTTTGACTCGGATAGTCAATGTGCTTTCTGAGGTAAACTTAACGTAAGCTAACGTTACCAACTAACTAACATTCCACCACACTGGCTAGCTCGCTACACCAAAACTAACATTGTTATTATTACTAATATTTCTATTTCATGACACAACGAAAATAGCCTTATGACAGTTTCGACTGAATGGCAATAACAAACGCTGGCTAGCTAACGTTGGCTTGGCTAACTAGCAATATTACATGATCCATTCGCTAATGTTGACAATACAATCAAAATTGCATACCTTTCACCTTGGCACGTTTCTCTTCTTCTTCTTTTCTTCTGTTTTTATACTGCGCCTCGGATGGCTTTTGCCTCTTCATAGTTCTCTAACGTTAGTCTTTCTTTCCTCAACGCTCAATTTTATAAACACTTGACCGATACCCATCAATGCACAGCGCTCTAGCATGTTCTGACTGTGAACACCTAAAGCCGAGGCTCTTAGACCGACCGACCGTTTTAGATTTTTGGCTTATTTCCCCTTATGTTAGAATTTTTTTTTATGTAAGAATAATGGTTGCAGATATAGAGGGGGGCGCCAAAACTACGCCAAGCGTAGCGTTGTATTTGGTGCAATTTTTGGCGCACCCCCTCTGGGTAGCAGCCCCCGGCCACTCGCAGCGGCACACTCGACACGCCTCTCGGACGGAGCCGCGCTACGAAACGGAGCCCGAACTCAGGAGATGGACAGTCATTCAACTCCAACGTTTCCTGAAAGGAAACGGCATCCACTTTCACCGAAATGACAACAAGGCTAGGCTAGACTGTTCAACCTCTACAAAGCCTACAGCAGCACAACGGCAAGAACAATGACACACACAGCTCTTCCTGCTCAAGAGCCAACCACCGCGCGGCGCGCACGCACCACGGGTCGTGACGTCACAGGCCTCCGTCCTCCTCCTCGGACACAGCCCGACTCACCAGCACCCCCTGGTGGGGGCCAGGTCGTATTGCCCTCTGTGCCTGCTCTCTCTGTGTCTGACATGTCGCAGCTCATGCCAACCTTTCTCTCATCCAGAGTTAATAATATTACTTTTGTCGGTAACGGAGTAGTGTAACGCGCTACTTTTATAATTCAGTAATCACACTACAGTTACTAACATTGCCCCGACACGCGTTACTTCGGTTACTTAAGGTGAAGCTAACGCACAGCTATTTGTTGTTTGTTTATATCACGTAGTCTGTTCTTCTTCTCTGTTTTCCGGTTGTTGCCTGTTTTTAAAGTAATATGTAATATATATTTTTTTTTAGTAACGACCCCATCTCTGCTCTCATCCCCGCGCTCACAGGCTTCACAAAATCCCCTTGCACATACATCCCTTCATCCCTCCATCCCTCAACCCTACATCCCTCATCCCTTCATCCCTCATCCCTTCATCCCAACATCCCTCATCCCTTCATCCCAACATCCCTCATCCCTTCATCCCTCATCCCTCATCCCTTCATCCCTCCATCCCTCAACCCTACATCCCTCATCCCTTCATCCCTCCATCCCTCATCCCTACATCCCTTCATCCCTCATCTCTTCATCCCAACATCCCTCATCCCTTCATCCCAACATCCCTCATCCCTTCATCCCAACATCCCTCAGCCCTACATCCCTTCATCCCTTTATCCCTCATCCCTACATCCCTCATCCCTACACCCCTTCATCCCTTTATCCCTCATCCCTCCATCCCTCATCCCTACACCCCTCATCCCTACATCCCTCCATCCCTCATTCCTCATCCCTACATCCCTCATCCCTTCATTCCTCATCCCTCATCCCTTCATCCCAACATCCCTCATCCCTTCATCCCAACATCCCTCATCCCTCCATCCCTCATCCCTCATCCCTACACCCCTCATCCCTACATCCCTCATCCCTTCATCCCAACATCCCTCATCCCTCTTCCCTACACCCCTTCATCCCTCATCCCTTCATCCCTCATCTCTCCATCCCTCATCCCTTCATCCCTTATCCCTTCATCCCTCATCCCTCCATCCCTCATCCCTACATCCCTTCATCCCTCATCCCTCATCCCTCCATCCCTCATCCCTACATCCCTCATCCCTACATCCCTTCATCCCTACATCCCTCATCCCTTCATCCCTCATCCCTTCATCCCAACATCCCCCATCCCTACTCCATCCCTTCCCCAACACCCAAATGTTTTTCCTCCCCGTGCAACCAGCTACACTCTAGCCACAGCAACACCACCCATCCGCTCTCTGTGTCTGACATGTCGCAGCTCATGTCAACCTTTCTCTCATCCCTGTGCTCACAGGCTTCACAAGATCCCCTTGCATATACATCCCTTCATCCCTCCATCCCTTCTTCTCTACCTTCAGTGACCCTCGCAGTGAGCAGACGCTCCGGTCTCTCTCTCTGACCCTCGCAGCGAGCAGACGCTCCGGTCTCTCTCTCTGACCCTCGCAGCGAGCAGACGCTCCGGTCTCTCTCTCTCTCTGACCCTCGCAGTGAGCAGACGCTCCGGTCTCTCTCTCTCTGACCCTCGCAGCGAGCAGACGCTCGGGTCTCTCTCTCTCTCTGACCCTCGCAGTGAGCAGACGCTCCGGTCTCTCTCTCTGACCCTCGCAGCGAGCAGACGCTCCGGTCTCTCTCTCTCTCTGACCCTCGCTGTGAGCAGACGCTCCGGTCTCTCCCTTAGGAAAAATAATAAAATAAACTTCGCCAGCCAAGCCGCATCAAGCAGTTCAACCAGGGAACACACCGGGGTGCTCCGGACTCCGAGCGTTACTGCCGCATCTTCGCAGCACGCGCATCCCTCTCTTGCCAATAATGCGGAGCCCCCTCCCACCCGGCCTCAGCATGCTTAGTCAGCATTCCACCATCTCAAACACCTCACTCACTTTCCTCTCTATCATGCAACGCCTCAGACTTTAACCGTCGATCACCCGCAGGGAGGCAGGATGGTGTGTAATAACTTTAATGAACCAGGCTGCTTTCTCTCTAACTGCCGCCTAATTCACATCTGCTCGTTCCGCGGCGTCGCCCATATCAGGAGCACCCGACCACACAACCCAACTTAACATTTACGGCATAAACGTATTTTCCCTTAGAGTGTAACGGAGGCCTGGTGCTGGGCAAACCACGCGCGCATCATTCTAACTCCTCAAGGTAATGTTTAGTTGGATTTAGAAGTGAAGATGTAGTCATTCGTTCCGGGCATGTTATTTTCAAGCTACACGTTTCTGGTCCAGAAACACTTTCAGAACATCCCGCACATTTTGGGGGCATCATCAGAACATTATTAGAGCCATTTCTCCCGCATCGGCGCAGCATCCACAGCAGCTAGACCGGGCATCTCTTATCCAACCATCTAGGCCCTCGGCCGCTCGTCATCCCAAGCGTATCACGCTTACATCCGCAACAATCTAAACGACGTCAGACACGCACACGCTTAAGTCAGCTGCTTTAATCCGACTCTTTTGGGGGCCCACAATCAGCCCACGCAGATCATGCCGGAGACGGAACCCCCACTCTGAGTCTCCCACTGCACGGACCATAGCTCGTCCTCCCAGATCATCCCTTCACCCCCCTCATATCATTCACATGTTACTTCAATAAACGTACAAACGTCACATTGTTGTGGTGTGGTTCCTGCTAGTGAGCCCACAATTCTTTGCGCACGGACCAATTTCCACGGACTGGCGCGGTGGCATTAATCATGCAGTAATGATGGGCCTGCACATCATAAAGAATAGAGGGCAGTTTCAGTTTACTTGACATTTGTTAATTGTTAATGGTTATTTTTTTCAAATTTGCTTGTGTGTTTGTTTATATTATTAAAAATACAATTGAAATGTGATTACACATTTTCTACGCATCGATAAGTGTTAGAACGACTACAAACATGCACAAACTATATATGCAAAATTGACACCGACGAAAAGTGTTGCTTGCTTATTGTGCGGGAAACATGAAATATATATATATAATATCTCTTCCTCCATCTCAAAAAATTGATGGATAAAAGACAACAACAAAAACGTGTCCATCTTCGCAAATCATTTATGAGTCTTCAAACAAGCCGCGCTCAATAATGCACACTTGCTAGCCTGTTCCATTCTTCATTCTCCGAATGTCAGGAAGGATTCTTGCCTAGCCTCTGAAGGACCTGACTCAAAAGGATATGTCCTACCAAGTAAGCGTCCTCGACTTTGAGAAACGGCTATTGTCTCACTCCCTGATAGTCCAATAGCGACGCTTGGTCAGGGTCCTTTGGCGTCCAGTTGTGACGCGCCGAGTCTCCTTCAGCTTCATAAACGGACGTAAGGAGCTTTCAACTGATTGCAATGCATTCCCATCGGCGGTGGTATTTGACGCTCAGGGAAGCACCGCATCCGTCCATGTCAGCGGCAGTTAAAGGCAATGTGAGCGTCCATTCCCATTGGATAACGGAGAATTTTACTCCCGGAAGGAAGTATTCTCTTTACTGTCGATTGATTTTACAGTGATATCTGCATTACTCACCAACTCAAAAACACCACATTATACCACAACATTGATTGATTTAAATTGTGTACAATGCTTTTGTGTTTTTCCCCTTCGATTCTGAGAAACAAATTGTTTTATCGGAGTTTAGGATGGCCGAAGACACTACACTATACCCATCCTCAGCTATCGTTTGGGACGACGCCACTCCGCTTTGCCAAACCCCGTGATTAGTCCTCAAGCTCTGTGATTGGTTGACCTCCAACTGTATTCCATATGAAAAAAACATTTCTCAAAAGATCAAATCATACTTTATTCAGCAGTGCTTGCTTTACTCTTTGAAAGTCATCACATCAATGCACTGTAATAAATGGTTTGGCTGCATTCAGTGGCGTAACAAGGTTGTGATTGGCCCCGGTGCAAATGTTTTTTTGGGCCCCCCCCCCCCCAACTCTCTCTCTCTCTCTCTCTCCACTTTCAAAATCTATTTAAAACTCATAACAAATAAACAAAATTCCCAAAGTTGTCTTGAAATTAACTAATTAAATAAACGAAACGAAAAATATAGCCTACTTATGCAAACAACATAAAACGGAGCATTATTTATTTCTACTTGAATGTCGCACTGCACCCGCTTTGCGATTATGTAGATTATCTCATTTTGAACAGCTGGACTCAAGTATTTCACAGAACCTTGTGGTCGCTCAACAAGTTCTTTCAGAACCGGATCGTAACATGCTAAAAGTTCTATCATATTGAGAAAGTTTCCACTGTTGGGCTGTCGAAGAATCTCCCTATGTCCTCTAAAAGCCAAGTTACAAGTGGCCAGAGTGATTGTAATGTTGACAATTCGCTCAAGTACCTGTCTCCAGTAATTAGCAGCATTCCTTGCATTCCTCTCCATGTTTGCATCGATTCTCCCGTTTTTCTTCCACTGTTCATATATGACACACGCTCCGACATGGACCTGAGATTGTGCATGTGAGTCAATCCTCCTAGACAACGCATGTCCACGCATCACCGTAGAACGGTGCACCTCGGTCTGCGAACAGCCAGCACGGCTCACAATAGGCACAGTCCAGGGTGGGGGAGTAACACAGCCATGTCCGTGGCAGTTTGATACCTGCTCTGGTAGTGGTGGTGTAATACATCTCGGAGAAACACCTGTTTCTTTGATGTGTGTCTCTGGGGAATGGGCCGATAGGCCTACATGGACCGGTTGCTATAATATAGCCTATGATCTTGGTGTCGGGGGTCAATAGTGCCATAGAGTCCCCTATCGGTTGACGGCGGGGCCCTTGCGGGAACTGTAGGACCACCGCCGGGCACAGAAGAAGGTCGCACAGCCACGGATACAGCTTCACTTGTGGAGCTAGATGATGGTGAGGCAGGTGAGCTATCGTTAGCCTCTGGCTCCGGCTGCCGCTGCACGTCAACATTACCAACGTTACCGTTCGATTTCGAGGACGATGTATGACAAAAAAAACGGTCTAATTTTGTCTGTTTAGCCGTTTTCTCTCTTGTCCTTTCACTTTTGAGCGCTGCTCTTGTGTTTTGGTTTGCTGTACATTATAAATGCAAGCTATTCAATTTGTTATAATTCTGCCGATCTTGCTGCTGCTACAGCTGTGTAGTACATATAACTTTTGATGTTGATTAAACGGTTTGCTCGTCACGCAAAGTATCACATGACATGAAAGGGAGCAAGGTCATTGGACAGACAAATTCAAAATGAATTTAGGTTGCTAGGTTACGTTGAAGACTAAGTGAACCAGTCAATGCCTTTGGGGCCCCAAAATAAAATAAAATATATTTTTTTAAAAATGGGAAAAAAAATGATATATAGGCTATAAATCTTTTTTTTTTTTTCTTTTTTTTTTGCAAGGGCCCCTGGACGGCTGTGGGCCCCGGTACAATACACCGGCTGCACCGTCGACAGTTACGCCACTGGCTGCATTACATATGACACATCTGTCGTAGTTCTTTATTTATCTACAGAGATCGGGCCTCAGAATAGACTTTTACCATTCTGTTTTAATTTCACAATAAAGTTAATAGTAATATTTTGTTTGATATTATTATTTTTTATTAACTAGACCGCTGGGTCATGTTAAGACCATCTTTTCTGTGTTGCTGTGGGTTTTTCCATTGCTTTTGTGTTACAAATATCAAAACAATATATGTGTGGATAACAAAATATATCCATCGTAAACTAAACCGAAAACAGCACTATAACTTATTGTGTTAACACTGTAAAACATTTTTAACCCGCACCACCTAGTGGTTCAAGCACGTTATTACATGTTTAGAGTAATTGCAATGCAGGTAGATTGTGTTGCTTTTTAATGACTGTTTATAAATGCCTTTTTCTTAATGTCTTTCATTTTTGTAAAGCAGGTATTTTGTTGAATGTGTTATATTTGATGAAAACATTTAAATATTAAGAGTACATACAAAATAGGGGGAAAGTAGAAGGTCAATGATAGAAATATAGAATAGAAAATATCAAGAAGATACTGTAAATGATATCTACAATAAAGCAGTTTAGTGCCGGATGTACAAAGATATTAATAGGAGAAGGTGCAAAACAGACAAACTAATTAACCTTTATTAACACATTAAAGAATACTTTAGATTAAGGTCTTCTTTTAAATAAGAAAAAAGCTTTGGGTGTATCTATCTACAGATAAATATTAAGCCTGACAAAGTACTTAACGTCGAATATATTGCATAGTTTGTTTTGGGACTTGACAATCTATGATTAATCAATCAATGTCAACTATGTTGAATCACTTATTTTAACTGATATTATACATGTTTATTATACTCTCATAAGATGTATATAGATAGTATAAGAAATGTGCAGAATTTGGCAGTTTAATGGTGGAGGTATACACATATTGATAGATGTCTTGTAATGCGCTGTTGAGGAACCTGTGACCCAAGTTTGTCATTCATTGCATAACTACACTGTAGTTGTGTATATGATATGTCAATAAACCTTAGAAAATCTTGAAATCTTGAAAGGGATGTGCAAAATAGCAATTATATACAGTTTTTAATTAACTGTTAGTAGAGAATAACGAGTAATGAATATACTTTATAGAGATCTGCAGATAAATGTTTAGTCTTCTCAAGCACCAACTATCAAATATCTCTCCTGATTGTTGGCACTTGACAATCACCTTCACTGAATTTTACTCAGGTGTAACTAAAGTCTGATTTAAGGGTTGTTTATATTTCACATCATTAATCGGAATCTGTAAAGTAACTCAAATAAATGTAGTGGAGTAAAAATACCAGGTTAACCTCTGAATTGTGGTGGAGTAGAATTACAAAGTAAAAATATATTGCATGCTTTAAATGCTTCTGTAACAAAAACAGATCCCAACTTGGGATCAATAAAGTTTATTTTATTTGATCTTATCTTATCTTAAGCTGATCGATGGCTACTGCCATATTTGCAAAATGTGCCTCTGAACCTTGACAAGTGCATGTTTCAGGCTTATCAATGAACAACAGGAGGGGTCACAGACATAAGACCAGCTATTAAATATAGCTCTTCTGACCTTAGCTGTCGTGTGGGTATATATATTAATGCTGTCCATTATGAACACAAGCCATTTTCACCCATTTATAAATGATATTTTTTAAATGTGATAACACCACGTGTTTCCCTTCCCCTAAACCTCCAGGGGTGTACAAAGTTTAATACTGGCCAGTTCTAACTATGGGAAATACGAAAACGTCTTTTTAAAACTACAATTCTTAGTAGAGACGCGCCATAGAACATGTTGCGAACAGGCCCGCCCCTCCCTACACGCAGATCACGCAGACTGCGTGGGGGCCTTACCTCGCGGGGGGGCCTCACCTCGTTGGGGGGCCTCACCTCGCGGAGGGAGCCTCATCTCGCGGAGGGAGCCTTATCTCGCGGAGGGAGCCTCATCTCGTGGAAGGAGCCTCATCTCGCGGAGGGAGCCTCATCTCGCGGAGAGAGCCTTATCTCGCGGAGGGAGCCTCATCTGAAGCGCAAATGCGGCGCACCTCAGTTTATGCGCAAATGCGGCGCAATTAAGCGCGCCACAGTTTCGCCGCTGCAGTTCACACGCGTGCTTCCCCGTCGATGCTCGCGACACAGAGGGCCACAGATAACTTTGTGTGGGGCCACACGTTGGCCAGGAGCAGCCCTGGTTGCGAAACACACAAACAGCCAGCATGTGTAATTCTGGGGGGTGGGGGTGGACTCGTTCGAATCCTGCTTTGGATAGTGTGCCGTTGCTGGGCTTCATTCCATTTCAAAGTGCTGTTTGACGCTCGGCGTAACTTTGGCGCACTGCCACTCCAACATCCAATCACAGAGCTTGAGGACTAATCACGGGGTTTGGCAAAGCGGACTGGTGTCGTTCCAAACAATAGCTGAGGATTCTGGGTAGTGTAGTGTCTTCGGCCATCCTAAACTCCGATAAAAATATTTGTTTCTCCGAATCGAAGGGGAAAAATACAAAAGCATTGTACACAATTTAAACCAATCAATGTTGTTTAATCAACAAGGATAATCTGGTGTTTTTGAGTTGATGAGTACTGCAGATATCACTGTAAAATCAATCGACAGTAAGAAGAATACTTACTTCCGGGTGTAAAATCCTCAGTTATCCAATGGGAATGGACGCTCACATTGCCTTTAACTGCCGCCGACATGGACCGATGCCGTGCTTCCCTGAGCATCAAATACCGCCGCCGATGGGAATACATTGCAATCAGTTGAAAGCTCTTTGCGTCCGTTTATGAAGCTGAAGGGGACTCGGTGCGTCCCATCTGCACGCCATAGGACCCTGACCAAGCGTCGCTCCTGGACGTTTAGGGAGTGAGATTGTGTTGGTAAAAAATACACATTTTCTCCGTTATGCGTAATGCAAATCATTATGCAGCTGTGGCAGCTATATTACTTTGAAGCAGTGGTGGTTTTAGAACATTTTACATGGGGTGGCAAAGGGGGGCAAGAGGTCATGCAAGGGTGGCATTGGAGGGCGGACAGTACGTGGTATTTTATACTGTATGTAACCTATTTATTGTTAAATCATGCCCTAACACAAGTGTTCTTAATGCACAAGAGAAACAAGGTGTTCAGACAAACAATCAAAAATATGGTATAAAACAGCAGAAAATACTCAGGATAGCCTATCATTCTGTTTACTGTAAGTACAGTCAAAGTACTTCGTTATAATTACACAAATGACATCACCCATCTCTTAAGAGAGCTAAAGGTGACCTGTGCAGCAACACATTTCAATACATATTTGTCAATACTAAGAGCCACTAGATTGTGCTGCTGTAATGAAATATGTAAGGAGAACAAAAACATCCCATGTGGTCCAGCTGGAGTCTCCTCTGCTTCCTGATCCCTGCCTCTGTCCCTCTTTCTGACACTTCATCTGCATTCCTCACATACATTGCTTCTTCTTCACTAATGTCTTCATCTCCTCCTCTTCCTCCTGCTCTGACCCTCCTGGTCTCTTCAGTGAACTCTCTTTTCCTTTTCCTCTGTCTGTTCTTCCTGATCACTTCTCAGATATGTCTTTGTGTTGATGTTGAATCACTCCAGCTACTCTGGCCTGCAAGAGTCTACTTGTGAAAAGCACTGGTACAAATGCTTGTATAACTTCACACGTTAGGGCCATGTAGCTAATAAGTAGCATATAATAAATATAAAATCAGAAAGTATTTATCAAACGCACACAGGCAGCTGCGTTTAGACCCAGTTTGACGGTAAAGGATGTATCCTGGTTTTATTTATCAGCCTCATTGCTGTGATGTGTAATTTATGTGGATTTAATAGTACCGCATAGTTTAGCAAATAAAGTGATGGATCTCCCAGCTAGCGCTGTCTGTGTAGTATTTTGTAACGTAACGCCCCAAACAACGACCGTCTGTTAAACGCTATCGATTCAAACGGCAGCGTTTTATTAATATTTAGTTTCAAGCTCTCGTCCTTAGTAAAAACTAAACTAGTGGAAGGGGGAATGCTCCAAGGGGAAGCTGATCTACCCTCAGGTGCTGGGACAGCTCGCTCCCTCTGCAGCTGTGTGAGCCGCGGTCTGTGTGAACGCCGCTCCGCAGTTTAATGCAGGGCCGTAGCTGCGTTTTTAACGGGCCTTAGATGATATTTAAAATTATTCACTTTTAATTAATGTACTGCTTGTTTCGTTGCTTGAGAAGCTTGTGGACATAGTGTAGGTTTGTTTCTACAAGTACAGTTTTAGGGACACAAAAGTTAAGGGGGCAGCTTGCCCCCCCGTAGATCCGCCCCTGCTCTGAAGCCTTTATTCTGACTGTATCACTGGATTCTCCTCTCAGTGGCAGGTTCTGTCTGGCAGCTTTCAGACCCGTTGGTAGGTCGTATTTACACACATTTTGGAATAACTCAATAAACACTACAGAGACTCATCTTTTTTCATGGCTTTATATGACAGAAGAACACACACACACACACACACACACACACACACACATACATACACACACACACACACACACACACACACACACACACACACACTGAACAATGAACAATGCAGCAGTTATTAAATGCTGCATTACACAGGATTTGTGTTTCTGCAGCACTGATTCACACACCTGTAGCTGGAGGCCTTCCTATTATATTCCCTCAAAGGTTTCATCCATTAACTAGCTTGAGTGTCCATCAAATACGGGTTTATGTTTTATTGCAATGATTTGTTGTTGGAGACGGCTGTCTGACGAAACTGGCAGTACATAAGTAAACTATTTATGTAAACTTTTTTAGTATAGTAGTTCATTTTCAATTCATTGTAAATTAAAGTAAGATTGACAGCTGAGACATACATTAGTAATGGCCTAAATAAAACATTGAGTGTAGCTGGCTTATAAAAAGTCAGGTTTTCGCAAAGTAAATCTGTGTTGACTCTCTTTCTTTGTCTTTGCCACAATGTGAACTGAGATTCATAATTGGCCTTAACCAGAACGCTGGTTTTCTAAACTCCTCAAACTGATAAAATGACCCTTCTGTCTCTTGCAGAGAATCATTATGCATCAGGCACACGATAAGTGTCTTTGTTTCTAAAGGTCTCTTTTGATTGTCAGGGTTCCCAGCATGACTCTAGTCTGACAAAATCCAAATATCTGCATTCAGGAGACCAGTTTAATATCACACACAGAATTGGCAATTAACAAAAATGTTGGATAAACCTCATGATCACTGCAGAAATGTCTAGCAATTCCCACAGCAGGTCATTAAGTATGCTGCGATCCTAGCAGAGCAGGAAATGCTGTCCTTCATCTTAAACGTTTCTGTCAAGGTCAGACTTACACACTCTGTATCGCTGCTGCTGCTAGAGGGAGCATTGTACACCCTGACACTGTGCATTAAAGTACAATCAAACAGTGGCTTATCGTTCATTTACTGCTGGCCACAAATATTATTAGTTCGATATTTTTATTTTGACATTTTCCTGGTTGGGCTCTGATACTGGTACTGTGATGTATAAATCATTTGAGTCAGTTCTGATGGATGAAATATTGCTGTATTATTAGATCCTTGTTAGGCTGGAAAACAGACTTCAGTGTATTTGTGACTGTACGGTGAATTCCAAATCTTAAAAGACAATAGGTTGGGCCGTGGGCAGGACGTTGTCAGGAGTTCAATGTAAAGCCAGCCCACATTTTCGTCGTCATGACGCAGCAAATCTGGATCTGCTCCGTTGTACGGTTGTACCCCCGTTTTTAGAGATTAGGGTACGGAGGAAAAGAGAGAGTGTTGTATTTTCGGACACTTTTTGAGTCTCCTTACACACCGGGGACACATATTTATGTATAAAATACATCAAAAAGTGCATTTTGCATAATATGTGACCTTTAAGCAGCATTTTGTATGTGGTGTGACAAAAATATGAGTTCACTGAAGGCTGGGAGTACAGAGAGCTTATTGAATGTGTAGGTAAAATGATGATCTGAAGAGAATCGCAGGTCATTTCATTGTCTCCATCAGTGACCAGTGATGTATACAGTATAGTGATATATTGTCCAGCAGGGAGGACAGCTTGACTGCCATTCTCCTGTCTCCGACCTCTTCCACAGTGTCCAGAGGGCTCCCCAGGACAGGGCTGGTCTTACAATATAGATAACATAGTAATTGTGTTTGGATTATTTAAAAGGGAGAGTTTGTTGTTTATCTGCAAGCCTGATAGATTCCTTTATGTGTGTGTTGTCACAGCTGTTACCATCAGATTCACTGACTCCAAGCAATGTGACAGCATGGTGTCGTGCACTGCATCACAAACATGGCCGTCTCTTTGTTTGGAAAAATTGTGGATTTTATATTTTCAATTAAAAGTTTACAAACAGTAACTATGTACTAAAGTTTTCTAAGACTATGTTAGAAACTCCCCTTTCAAGACCAGCATTTCCAGTATGTAATATTTTATTATATTTTATATTATTATAGGGCTGCGAGGGAGTGTGGCCGTCTTTCAACCAGAAGGTTGTTGGTTCGATCCCAGCCAATGCAGTCATTATGTCGATGTGTCCTTAGACAAGATACTGAACCCTGAGTTGCTCCCGATGACCAATGGTGTGTGAGTGTGTGAGTGTGTGTGAGTGTTAGCTTACTAGAGTAAGTGGCACTGCTCTGTATGAATGAGGTGTGAAAGGTTGAATGATGACTCGTAATATGTAAAGCGCTTTGAGGGTTTGAAAAGACTGGATAAAGTGCTATATAAGAAAAGTCCATTTACCAATGGGAGATCCTCCTGGATCAGTGCTGGGGGTAATGCTTTTGAGTATTCAGATTACTTTTTTTGTTTCAAGGAATGTCACACATTGGTTTGAAATTCATTTAATTTGTATTTAGTTAAGTTTTTGATGAAGTTTCAAAAACTTTCTTTGTAAGGACCATCTAATACTGTGCAGAAGGAGAAGCTCCACACTGCACTTTAAATTTGAATGATCACATGGGTTCGCACAGAGGCACAGCAAGGAGGGAAACCAGGGCCGGCTCTAGACAATTTGCTGCCCTAGGCGAGATTGTAGCTTGCGCCCCTGCCAGAGAATCGTACAGTAGAAAATATAAAGATCAATAGAGTATCCAAGGAATACACAATAGAATGGGGGGTGCACGTCACATTCTCTAGGGGGGTCCGGGGGTAGCCCCCCGGGAAGATTGTTTTGAACATTTTAAAGTAAAATGCTTCAATCTGGTGCACTTTGAGCAGAATTAGTACTGATCTAGGGTGTACAACACCTAATTGCTGCAGGTCTCCCTTGAAAAAGAGATCTATGATCTCAAGAGACAATCTGGATAAATACAAGTTTGAAATGAAATGAACTCTAAAACACCCATATAAAAAAGATCGGTTTATATTTTAATAATTAAATAAGTATGTGAACATAACCAATAACCTACCATAGCCAATAACAAATAAATGTAACTTATTTTATTTTTGTTGTTCTGTCATATCTTATTTGACCTATTAACATTTATTTATTCATGCATATTTTTTAATCTCTCCAGTTTTAAAGGATATTTTTGGTTTACTGTCCTATAGTATACATTGGAATGATTTCAAACCTGTTGTTATTTATCCTAATAATTATAAAGAAGTGCCTTGGAAATATTTGTTTACATCAATTGTGATCAAAACGTTTCAGACCAACTGAGATAACTTAGACTAAAGTGAACTATCTATTCTAAACACTTTAGCTCGCTGAGCCTCTCAGTCTGACTGGAGAGGACTCTCCCTCCACATTATTGTAGAAACATCTTCTTCTAATATCCGTTAGCAGCTAGCACCAGATGCTAATAACACCGCCGGTACAGATGCGCCCTCCCTCTCTCTCTCCTTCACTCGCTCGCTCCCTCGCACTTTGGCTGTGAGCTGCGTGGGCGCCTGATAAGCCAACAACACCCCCCATTTTCATCACTTGCAGCGCCCATCGTACAGGGCAAATGAAAAGTGTAACCGGGGTGAAAAGGGTGTTACATTTACTTAATTATGAATATTGTTACATCAAGGCCGAAAATTAGGATGAGCACCAACGGTCAAAAATGTTTTTCTACCAGCGCAGCGCCTTCCCAGATCTGGCGCCCTAGGCGAACATCTACAACGCCAGTGCTACGGGCCGGCCCTGAGGGAAACAATGGCAAAGCTACAACTCTGAAACAACAGCGGCTAGTTTTCTATTCCACTATCACTTAGAGGAAAATAAATAAGCTTGTAGCTGGTTACAGGGAGGGCAGAAGCTTCCAATATGTCAGGTCTCGAACAGGTGGCGTCTGCCTGCATTACAGAGGTGGTAGAGGAGGCTTCCCAATAACTGTAGAGTCATTCATTTTATCATTTAGAGGCTATACTTCTTCTAGACCGGCAGGAGAAGTATTCAGGTCTTGTACTTGAGTAAAAGTAGAAGTATCAAAGTGTAGGAATACTCTGTTACAAGTAAAAGTCTTGCATTCAAAATATTCCTCAAGTAAAATTACAAAAGTATTAATTAGCATCAAAATATACCTATTTTAGATATAGGCTACTTATAAGTACCAGAAGTAGTCATTATGCAGATTGGTCCATTTCAGAATAATATATATGATATGTTTTATAATGATTGATCATGAAAGTGTTCTCAAAGCTGGTAAAGGTGCAATTGTAGAGCCGATGAACGGGAGTCAGAGGCGGTGTATTCAGAATGGACTTCCACACTCATTCATTAATCAAGAAGACGTGAGTACATGTGCTGCTCTGTGTAACCAGCTAGCATGAATGACAACAAACCCCGGTACCCTCACTAACGGGTCCGGGTTGCAACACACACTAATCGCACAGTGAATTATGTACTAATAATGTGTCACCACAGCAGCTAGTTTGAATGACTTTGTATACTGCAGGGTAGCTTGTGGATTTACTCCAGGTGGAACTAAAGTCTGATTTAACACTTGGTTAGATTTCACATCATTCATCCAAATCTATAGTAGTAAAGTAACTAAAGGTATTAAATACATGTAGTGGAGTAGAAGTACACCATTTACCTCTGAATTGTAGTGGGGTAGAAGTAGAAAGTATCATTGACCTCAAAGTACCTCAAAATGATACCCAATTGAGTAAATGTACTTAGTTACTAAACACCACTGCTCTGGACAATATAACCAAGGATCCATTGTACGGATGAGCTCTGATGATTTAATATTTTGCTTCTATAATAAGTCTGACTGTGGATGTCTGAATTAATGGTAGGACTGTTTACAACAGTCTCTGTGCAGCGGGCAGCTGTTAGAGTCTGCTGGCTCTGTGACGGTCCCCCTCCCACAATGTTACTGAGCGGCAGTGCGACCCTCAAGAGACCCCGAACTGCTAGGTGTGTGAACAGTGGCAGCTTTTGTCTCAGTTAGACTTTCTGAGAGGGCAGCAGCAAAAGATAAAGGCACATCTAAAACACATTTGTTTGACCCTTCTGCAGGGCTGTAAACAGCATTTGATTGTGTTGCTGTGTAACAAAGTCAAATTGTTTTACCCTTTTTGAAGGCCTTTGCCTTTGCCTTGCAGGGGCATTTACAGACACAGAATACAACACAAGCTACCTTTCCCTCGCTGCTCTCTTTATTCGGACACATCAGTGCAGGCCAAACACTGAGCAGCAGCAACGCAAAATGGCAAATGAGGTGAAGGTGACGTAGAAAAGGAAGGCAGCAAGGTCTATATGAGCAGGAAGTATTAATGAGCAGGAAAGTGAAGACAAGGAGGTGTTAGTTGGTGCGTGTGATAGGGAATGAGATGAGAGCAGAGCCAGAGAGTATAAGAGACTGAAGAGCGGCTGAGCGAGTGTGACCTTGCTTTGGGCGGCTTTTGGAGGGGTGGTAGGGTGGACACATTTTGATGAGAGTGACATTTTAAGTGAACACAAATGTCCATGGAAGCTAGAGTGCGCTGTCCTTGAGTCTGGACGGTCTGTTGATCAGCTTCAGCGGGAGTGAATCACTTCATTGATTCCACACTTTGCTCCTATAAGCTATTTTGGAGAGTTGTAAGATATGTTGTTGAGTTGTCTTGTAGCGATGAACATGTCTGGGCTTTCATTGAGACAGGTAAGCATTTGCCATCTTGGTCCAGACTGTGGAGTCTATGGCTTATTACTCTGTTCATAATTATTGAGCCAGCTCAAGCGCTATCCCTTTTCCCTTAGTGATGTAAATCCAGCTTCATTTTTTTGGTTATTTTTTTATTGCAACTTTGTGGCAGACAGAATGGTAAAAGCAAAGTGAGGCTTATAGAGAAACAATCTGAACGCAGATGATGTCATTACTCTTTAGCCTTACATTTTCCAATCAATATATACTTCACACTATGGTAAGTTAAGCAAAAGAGGTGCCTTGCTTTAGCTACTAACATGATTACTTTACACTTTTTAACATGGATAAAGATCATACTTTGATTTGTAAGACAGCATTTTGAGTTTGATTACAAAATTAAAACTTCATTTAGCAGGTTTAAGTTTGCAAGTTTACCGTAAAATGACCATGCTGGTGATTCTTCTGTTTGCTTTGGTACTCCTTGAGACTATTGCACCACCTGCAACAAAACCTTCACACTCAAGAAGAGTGCACAGGAGTGCACGTCTGAGTGACCTGTGAGTGCAAACCGCCAGGACTTACTTAGCTGCAGAGCACCGGGGCTGCAGGGCTCTCAGAGGTCCATTACCCATGGTGCAGCGGGGTTCCTGGGATGAAAGCCTCAGCATAATGTCAGCTGCAACTTTTTCCACTGCAAACATGAAAACTTTAACATTAGGAACATAAGGCTTTTTTCACATTTCAGATTTGATATCATTCAATAGACATTATAGCGACACATATTTATGGTACTCACACTCCCCTCCCATTATAATATGGGCTTGTCCAATAAAGAATAAACACTCCACAGTATCAGGATGATGTCTTCCTTACCTATCTAGTTGACAAATCTTTGGCTTTTTTACCAGGCGTTTCTAACAAATATTAGCAAGAAACGACAAATCCAATCCCATGAGCGATAGGGGGAAATGAGACCTGTTTACTCTCTGTGTAGTAAATCTAGCGATAACTAGCGACTGTGGTACAGTAGTGGTTCAGTTTTCGCTTCAGTAGTTCAGTAGTTCCAATTCAATGCCTTTATGTCAGACCCTCAGTTTGGTTGGTTGTTTCTATAAGAAAATGAGTAGTCTCCTTTAAAAGTACAATTACAATACTATAGAAAAAAAATAAAACATCCTGTAAGTCAATATATTGACTTAGCTATCTCAATATATTGACTAACTATCTCAATATATTGAGTTATATATATATTTTTTTTAAACGATTAAGTTAAATACAGAATAAGGCACATAGACATCAATGTTCATCATATAAGCGGTACAACTTCATATTAAGGTACACAAATTCACCATCAACTGGTTGTTAATTAACATGCATATTAGCAGTATATTGGCTCTTTATTAGTCATTATAAAACACTTATTAATGCCTTATTCTACATGACCATATTCTACAAGTAATAAGCCATTAGTTGAGAGTTTTTCCTCAATAACCCTCCAATTAGTCCTTATTTATTGCAAGTTAGGAAGTTGTTGTACATGAGCTTTGGTCTTAATATGCCCTCCTCAATATGTCTAAATACACTGAACAAAAATATAAATGCAACACTTTTGTTTTTGCTCCCATTTTTCATGAGATGAACTCAAAGATCTAAAACATTTTCTATATACACAAAATAATATTTTCTCTCTGTGATAGTGAGCACTTCTCCTTTGCCTAGATAATCCATCCCACCTCACAGGTGTGGCATATCAAGATGCTGATTAGACAGCATGATTATTGCACAGGTGTGCCTTAGGCTGGCCACAATAAAAGGCCACTCTGAAACGTGCAGTTTTGCTTTATTGGGGGGGTCTGGGGGGGTCCGAAAACCAGTCAGTATCTGGTGTGACCACCATTTGCCTCACGTAGTGCAACACATCTCCTTGGCATAGAGTTGATCAGGTTGTTGATTGTGGCCTGTGGAATGTTGGTCCACTCCTCTTCAATGGCTGTGCCAAGTTGCTGGATATTGGCAGGAACTGGAACACGCTGTCGTATACGTCGATCCAGAGCATCCCAAACATGCTCAATGGGTGACATGTCCGGTGAGTATGCTGGCCACACAAGAACTGGGATGTTTTCAGCCTCCAGGAATTGTGTACAGATCCTTGCAACATGGGGCTGTGCATTATCATGCTGCATCAAAGAATATGTTTCCTATTTTAAAGTGAAGTCTTGTTCATAACCAATAAGCTAGTTGTCACAGTGTGTGAAGCAGGCAGGACCCAAATGCAGATTAAAGTGAACATTCCTTTATTTCAAGGCTAGATGATAAACAAAGACAAAACAGAACACTCACAGACGAACTAGTCATGACACAAGACGAACCAACACTGAACACAGGAAGAGACAAGACTAAATACAGGGAGGGGTAATCACAAGACGAGACACAGCCGGGCAGGGGAGGAGAAACACAAGGGCCACAGGTGAAAACAATCAGACAACTAGACACACCAGGGAAACTAACGACAGGGGAAAAACACAGGGAAAAGGACCAGACAATATAACAAGAGGAAAACATGACAGGGAGAACAGCAAAACACCCAAACCAAGACATAGAAAACGTGACATAACACAATAATCGTAACACTAGTAGTTTGACTCGTTTAGTAGTAGTAGTTTGCGCATTTCCATTGCAGGGCCTCGCTCGGCTTAGTACGGTATTTGTTAGGCCTTGTTAGGACTGGCTCACTTTATGCTGCTTTTCCATTACAGTTTAGTAGCTGGGGCAGTAACTATAGTAACGCAGTGTAGGCGGAGACGTGATGTCATCTTCAATGCGAAACACAAAACCAACATCAGCCGTTAGCTGTTAGCCCTCAGAGCTCACAGCTCCTCATATCTGTTCAGAAACTAGACAAAAGTTAAACAAGTACAAACCACAGACTGTCTGTGTCATGGCGAATACAGTCGCTGGTTTATTTATGTCTGTAGGCCGTTGTTGTGAGTGTGGACGGCTTCTTGGCAAAAACTGTATTGTTTTTGAAGTGGTGGAGAGACAATGCACAGTTTGACCCACTGCTGTCACCCATGGCCAAAGCATATCTCTCCGTCCCACTGAGGTGGCGTTAGACTTTTTCGCTGTTCGCACACTGCACTGTAACTTGTATTCATGTACCTGTGTTATTCATGTTTTATTATCTTTGCTTTTAAATTAGTGTTTTTAAATGTTTCTGACAGACAGGATCGTAAAATGTCCGTCATAATCCCTTATTACCCGTCGGGTCTCAACAGTTCACGAGAGATTACGCTCGTGAACTGTCAACGGGGGGGGGGGGGGGAGGCGGCGGTGTTATGCCGTGTGTGCATGCACCTCGCGGGAGCGCACACAGCGTAAAGCAAAAGCTCCCAGACATGTGTTGATCTGTACGGCAAAGTACGGTTTGGAAACTATATCATTTCCTTTTGGAGGGCATGCATAATACGGCATAACACCAGAGCCTCGCTGCGGGGAAACGTTGGCACTGTTCCGAGTTTGTTCTAATCTGTCAAAATGACAGACTGCTTTCAGATTTTTCCGTCATTGATAAATAAAATATTCGGTTAACGCGACCACTGCTGTCCCAGCAACATCAGTACCAAGCGAGAGAGTTTTCCAGAGCAGGGGATATTGTAAATGCCCAAACATCCCAGTTTATAAATACCTGGAAATATGGACATTCTCATATTCCTAAAAACCTGTCTGATGATGCTGAGTGAGTGACTTAGTGAGTTTGAGTTGAGTTTCTTGAAAAACTAAAGTGAAACTTGATTTATTTTATTGCAGGGTCTGATTATTAAATGTCCTTGTTTATTTGTGAATTGCAGTGGCACAAAGAAAATGCCTACTTTGTTTGGTAGTACTATAGGTACAAAAACACTGGTTTTCTTGTTCCAGTTTGTTACTGTCACTTTGTTTTTGACACTTTAAAATACTGCTATCCTACTAAAATGCTGTACAAATCAGATTTATTATGTAATAAAGAAAGATTTTCCGAGTAAAAAAATTAAGTTTTTTTTTTAAAATGTATTATTCAATATCGCGATAAATACCGTACCGTGGACTTGTTATCACGATATTATCGTACCGTGAGTTTTTGGTATCGTTACATCCCTAGTTTTTACTAACCGGTATCAGTATGTTGTTACTTCGGCATCATTTTGAAACGTGTATTACAATTAAATCATGGTCAAATATGTTCATCTTGTTGTAGTTGTAGCTCCCTTGCCAGCGATTCTCTCTCTAGTTTAGCATACTCAGCCCGACTCAGCCTGGTTGTTGGTCCGCTAAGAACCTCGATTTTATGGGGCCAGAAAAACTGTGAAATAGTACCCGCTAGCCGGTACTACGCCTAGTGGAAACGCAACCAAAAACGGGCCGTGCACGGCACGCTTAAACCGCGCTCAGCGCTGTAGTGGAAATGTGCCATAATTGACCTGAACAGGTTCCCTATTCTAAAGTTGCCTCCTCTTCACACTTTGTAAATACATTATAGCACACAACTACTGAAATTAACCTCAACAGTCCATGAACAAAGTAGGCACACGTTGAACTATCTGTTTTATTAATGAACCACTGAAAAGAGGTTCAGACACATCCCAAAACATGTCAAGTTTCTCCAAGGCTGAGAACACATAAGCAGCCTGTACTGTACAGAGTTTATGTATTTGTGATCATACTGTGGGACCTGCTTGTATGTACTTATACACTAGGTGTACTGTTCTCTCTATGTGTTGTACTGTCTCAGTGTGAACATAGATTAAACAGCCAGCCACACTCTTTTGAGAGCCATGTAATGAGCAGCCATGTTCCTTTATTGACTTATTTGCAGTCTACTGACATTCAAACAGAGTTAAACTATACAAAAAGAAGTTACAAGGCACTTAATGATCTCATACATACAAGTGTAACATACACAGATTACTTGTAGAATATGGTCATGTAGAATAAGGCGTTAATAAGTGTTTTATAATGACTAATAAAGAGCCAATATACTGCTAATATGCATGTTAATTAACAACCAGTTGATGGTGAATTTGTGAACCTTAATATGAAGTTGTACCGTTTATATGATGAACATTGATGAATTGATTGATTGTGCCTTATTCTGTATTTGACATAATTGTTTCAATAAAAAAAAAAATATATAACTCAATATATTGAGATAGTAAGTCAATATATTGACTTACAGGATTTCTTCTTTTTTTTTTTCTGTGGCGCAAACAGGCTTCCATACAATACTGCTCATAAAACATTACAGTGAATGATGAACAAGAACATGGAGTAGAAGAAACACTTCTCACAGCGCACAAGATACAAACGGATCAGTGTGTAGTGCTTTGGATCTTCCAGCAGCTCACACAAACACTTGTGCAAAACAAAGTCATTGAACACTTTCATTTAAAGATGTGTCATAATGTACGTTTATTTATTTATTCACTTACTTTTCCTTTAATCATTATATAAATGCACTATAGATGCAGAAAAAGCTTCTCATTTGATTTGATGCTGAATACTTTCAATATGCCTTATTTCTCACTGTGAGGAAAGTCAAGTGTTGGATGCAGATGTGTGTTTAGGTACATCTCATTTACCTCTCAGAGAACTGATGATTCCTGCCAGCCCTCGGGTTGTGTTTATTCTGTATTTAAGATGTTTGGCTTTTAGTACATTTGTTACACGACACATTGAAATTGTATTTGCTGATCTTTTCAACCTGACACCATCTGCCCATACTTATTAAACAGTGATTTAAGGCGCGACACCCCAGGTGAATAGGGTAATTTTTTTAACTTAAAAGTATCAGCTAGAAATGTCTCCAGTTAATTACTTACAATAAGGCAATTGTTTTTTGTATTACAAGTTTTCTGAAATAGCATGTTTAAATATACAAATTATCCATTATCTCATGAAATATGCACATATTTTAACACATTTCAGGAATCGAAATCTGAATTTTGGATAAAGCCAGGTTCAAAATTCTTGTTTCATTTTGTAGTCATATTAGTATCTAAGCTTTTACAGAAGGGATTTTGGATATCTCTTTTTATCACTCCATAAATCAGAAAATACTGTCAACAGCCCTAAAATATCAATTTTCGCCATGTTTTAGGTATACAATATTGTATAATTCAGGCTATGAATGATATATGAACAAACTCTTCTGTAAAAGCCTTCATAATATTGATAGGAATATAACTGGAAGGTTTTGTGTATCTACGTGCTACTGAAGTTGAAATTTCGAACTCAGAGTAGGAGAAAAAACTCATTTTGAGAAAACGACCTTTAAAGATTGCAGTGATGCGCTAGCTAAACCCTCCTGTTCTTTGGATGACAGCTTGCGCATCGACGCACTCCGTGAAGGTATTTCATGTTCGGGGTCATTTTTTTTTTGTATAACCTTGCTTCGTGCAAGTGACAATTGTTGTCGTCTTCTCTGTGAACGTTTTTTTCCCCGTTCTTTTGCTATTTTGAGATTTACATTTCTAGCGGAAAGCTAACCAGGAAGTGTTTTAGCACACCACGTGACGCATCTGAACGAATCACGTTGTCAGAAATTGACACCAGCCAATGAGATTTCGTTTCTTGGTTTAAGACCCATTTGTGCTTTCACGATTGGTTACTGATACAAAGGAAATGACCATATTTGGATCCGATGCGATTGTGCAGGAGAGACACAGCTTTCCAGCGATACCTCTGTTGACATGGTGCACACAGCGGTCGCGGTACTTTATGTTACGTTAGAATGCTAACTTTTGGTGAATTTAGGAGAAATCTACAGACGCAAATAGACAAACTATAGTAAAATAAACACTTAAATGTGTATTTTGTACGTTTTCCTTCCAAAAGCCTGAAAGAAAACATGTTATAGAATCAAAATAGCACAAAATCTCAAAATTGACCAGTACTTGAAAAACGATGTTTTTGCCTGCCGTGTCTCGCCTTAAAAACATTAGGAAACATATTCTGTGTAAAAGTGTAAAACATTGAAGTATACAGCCATCACATGCCCTTGACTTTAAGCACAGCAGCACTCTGCCTGAGGGTTTTATTAAACTGGATCACTCAGATCTCAGATACCCTCAACATGCTGACTGTAATTAGTTCCAAGATAAATCTGTACATGCATTGTAAGAAGTGGCCTGTGAAATAAAGGATAATCAACTAGTAGGTGAATATCAATGAATAGACCAAATCATTTGAGTCCCCATCTCCCTTATGCAATTATATTTCCTATTCACATTATTTATTGCTAACAGATGACACTAACGACTTTGAGAGGAAGCTGGCCATGGCAGTCTTGCAAACGATAAATGCGTTTTTAAATGGGTTCACCCCCTTTTTACACCTTTGGGTCCCTCTGATTGGAAATGGCACCACAATTAACATAATCTGCTGTCAGTGCATCGTGCCAGCACTTTCTATCAGACTGGGCTTCCTGCAAAGGAAACCAGCAGACCTAAACCATGAACCAAAGCCATTAGACACTGCTCTTTTTAATAAAGAATTTCACCCTGTGACTATTTAGTGCCTAAGGTGCCTAAGCACCTAATTATCAGCAAAATTGACACATTGACATTGACCAATTGCAACCCTGTTGTCTGGGACCGTCCTTTCTCCTGTCATTAAAGATGATTATTTCTGTAAAGTAACTTATGAACAATGGAAACAAGTTAGTTTACACTCTTCTGTTTGGGCTCAACAAAGAAGTTTGAAAATGTAAGGTTTCAGTGATCTACACTGCATTTTGTCTACATTGGCTGTATGACCTACAAATCCTTGTTTTGACCAATACACAAACACTGAAGGAAAATTGACTACACATACATTCATATAATACAACAATAAAAAATGTTGCAGGCAAAACGTTCCACCTTTGTTAACATATCACATTAAAGGAACATTTTATAAAACACTTGCTGTCATCTCAGGCCTCAATAACATCCTGAAAACATTTTCAGAATGTTGCTTGGAGAATGTTCTTCATTTGTTATCATGTAACATTGAGGGAACGTTTTATAAAGAACTTATTTAATGTGTTACCCCAACAACGTCCAAAACACATCCTTAGAATGTTGCAGGCAAAACGTTCCACCTTTGTTAACATATCACATTAAAGGAACGTTTTATAAAAAAACGTTCTGTCATCTTATAGGAACATTATTTGAAATAATAAACATCCTAAAAAGGTTCTTTGAACATCAGATTAAAACGTTTCTTTAAAACATTATCAGAACCTGTAGGTAACGTTAGCCAAAGTTGTGAGAACGTTCCCCGCTAGCTGGGTTTGTGTTTTTAACCTTCGATTCGGAGAAACAAATCGTTTTTTGGGAGTTTTTTGGGATGGCCGAAGACACTACACTACCCATAATCCTCAGCTATCGTTTGGGACTAGAACATCCGCTTTGCTTTACAAACCCCGTGATTAGCCCTCAAGCCCTGTGATTGGATGTTGGAGTGGCAGTGCGCCAAGGTTACGCTGAGCGTCAACAGCTCTATGAAATGGAATGAAACCACGGCAGACTTTCCAAAACTGGAATTGAACGGGTAAAACATTATAATTTATAAATGGGTGAAAATTGCTTGTGTCCATAATGGGCAGCATTAATATACCCACATGACACCTAAGGTCAGAAGAGCTATATTTAATAGCTGGTCTTATGTCTGTGACCCCTCCTGTTGTGCATTGATAAGCCTGAAACATGCACTTGTCAAGGTTCAGATGTACATTTTGCAAATATGGCAGTAGCCATCGATCATCTTAAGATAAGATATACTTTATTGATCCCAAGTTGGGAAATGTTTTTGTTACAGCAGCATGTACTACTTTGTTCTACTCCACTACGATTCAGAGGTCAACCTGGTATTTTTACTCTACTACATTTATTTGAGTTACTTTGGAGATTCTGATTAATGATGTGAAATATAAACAACCCTTAAATCAGACTTTAGTTACACCTGACTCAAATTCAGGGAAGGTGATTGTCAAGTGCCAACATAAACTATGCAATATATTGGACGTTAAGTACTTTGTCAGACTTCATATTTATCTGTAGATACCCCCAACGTTTTTTTCTTATTTAAAAGAAGACCTTAACTTAAAGTATTCTTTAATGTTTGAATAAAGCTTTATTAGTTTGTCTGTTTTGCACATCCTCCTGTTAATATCTTTGGACGTCCTCCACTAAACTGTTTTATTGTAGAGATCACAACAGTATCTTCTTGATACTTTCTATTCTATATTTCTATCATTTACCTTCTACTTTCCCCTTATTTTGTATGTACTGTAGGCTACTCTTAATATTTAAATGTTTTCATCAAATATAACATATTCAATAAAAAAATGCTTTAACCACTAGGCGGTGCGGGTTAAAAAACTGTCAAGTTTAGCAATAAATTATACAATAAATTACAATTCACAATAAATTATACTTTATGAAGATGTTACATATAACACACAGCATACAATGCCATAATAACCTTCTATTATTATCATAGGACACTTCTGACAATAACATCTGAAGATGTGTAGTTTTATTCATGTTTTCACATAATTGTACAGGATATTGCTATATTATTTCACATACAGTATTGTAGTTCTACACATTAATATCTGAGGTATATCCGTCATTTAATGGTAAGCTATTGAAATTGTGATTCCATAGATGTGTCTCCCATCACCCAAATCCCCTGACTATTCTCTCAACTCAGTATTTACATTCTTATATTCAAAGAAAATCAGTAATATCTTTAAAAACTACAAGTCCCTTTCTATCAGCTGTGCACCGTTATGGTGTAAATATAACCTATCTACAAATTGGATCAAATATAAAAGTCAGCCGAATTAGTGTTGATACTGCAAGGAGACGTATTGTGTGAAGAGAAATTGAAGATGTTGTTTAATTGTTGATATATTTATGATCCACGTCAAGTATTCAGTTTCGGCGGCATTTCTTCCAGTTTATCCAAAGGTCTTCTCATCAGGGCTCTATAAATAGAGAACTACGACAGATGTGAAATATTTAATGCAGCCGAACCGTTTATTACAATGCCGTTATGTGATGACTTTCAAAGAGAAAAGCAAGAACACTCGGAATAAAGTATTATTATTTTTATTTTTTTTAATGTTTTCGGATTTCACATCGCATAAACACCATATCCCAAACATCCAATCACCAAGCTTCAACGATAGCTGAGGATTATGGGTAGTTCGATGCCTATCAAAACCTCTGAAAAAAGAAATGTGTCTCTCAGAATCGAAAAGGACAAATCTATGGGAAAAACACAACAGCAGTGTACACAATTTAAACCAATTAATGTCGTGTAATTAACAAGGATAAACTGATGTGTTTTAGTGGAGGAGTACGGCAGATATCACTGTTAAATCATTTGACAGTGAGGGGAATACGATTTTATTATGAAAACGTCGAGACCAGAAATACTGTTTTCATCCCGGTGAGGGTTGATGCTAACTTTACATAGGGGGAAAGACATACACTTTCTCCTGGCGAGACCTCAAACCATCTTCGTAATATCTATCAAACTATAGATCCTACACATCCACTGGACGTGGATTCTAAAAGTACAATATACACTTCTCGCCAGAAATCTAATCAAAAAGCATTTTAATGGCCAAACTATCCTACAATTTAGGATTTTCCATAGAGGGTTATTTATGAATAAACGTCCCTCCAGAGCGTTTGCAATTGCCGCAAATTGTTGTTCCTTACACGACCACTAGAGGTGCTAAACTTTCAAACGTGACTATAGGTCGTAATAAGCTGCTGAACAATCGACCTATTTGGTCGTATGAGTTGGAGGACTTGTTGGATACTGCACACTCAGCTCATCAGGACCGATAAAGCTGAGACACTGTGGTTTTGTAATGCAGTTTATGGATAAAGAGCTGAAGTGGCTGTAGGCTGTTGGGAGTTGTGCATCTATGGTTGTTGGTTCTAATAATTAAGTCCAACCTTTTTATTTCCTTTGCATTAGATACCGCCTTAAAACTACTACAGAAAACAATGAACCCATCAATAAATAACCTTTGATGGCAGCTTGTTCACCATGCTTCAGATTCAACAAAGCAGTCTTAATGAAAATACAATTTAATTATAAATGTATAAAATATTTAAGGCTTTCAACCTTTGAACTGTTAGAAAGATATCACTGGTCCCCGGCTTGAGCTTGAATCTCAGGATCCATGTGTCTGTGATCCTCTCCAGAATGGAAGTAGTCATCACATACAGAGCATCAACTAGTTCCTGAACAGTGTCCTTCACATGCTGATATCCAAGAGAGGGAGTTACACAGTCACAAGATGGAGGAATAGAAAGCAGTATTCAATGTTTACTTCTGATTAGCTCCACGTCAGAAATGAGCATGCTTGATGTCTCTCTCCATAGAGGCTGAATCATCATGTTAATCACATAGCTATCACATGCCTCAAACAGTCCTGATGCTCTTCTAGGTAATCACACATCCTGTCATGTTCACAGTTCCAGTTGGGATACCTTTGTTAGCATGTTACTCTGATATTGGAAGAGTACCTTCAGTATATTCCCAACACTTTCAAATCAGACTCTGTCATAATGTCTCTTTGGAAACAGTATCTCACATCAGCTGAAGACCTTTTTGGAGACAATAGTCTGTGATATCTAGTTTCATTAAGGTTCTATAAGTTATACTTCTGCATGCTATTATAAAGACTATTCAATGAGGAAGCTAACAGTGTGCTATTCTCTCCTCCGTCATTTCTGATGGACAGGCCAGTGATAGATGATATAAAGAATCAGTAACAATATGTAAATGGTTATTTTGAGTTGGTAGACCAACTCTAAAGCATTACGCTCATAACGTTTTCAACCCTAACATATTTTGCGTGAGTCATGTAAGAAGAGAACCAGCAGTTTAAAATGTCTCATGGACTGGCTCCTGATAAGTTATCATGGAACACCTGCAAAACCAGAGAAACATGAAAACACATTATTTTACAATAGAAGCCATCTGACAAGTGGCCTTAGGTTGTAAAGAGACATGTATCCAGGATAGGGACTTTTTGAGATGTCTGACAGACACAAACGGAGATAGGACATTATCTTTGGTTCAAGGTTCAATTATTGTCATTGTGAATTGATATCAACAGTGTTCCACAATGAAATGCAGGAAGAAGAGTAATGTGTATATCACTCGGACTGCAAAGACAATCTATCAAATATAATGTCAGGAATTGGGTACATGAACAAACATTGAATTCACTGGTATGAATGTGAGCCATAATCATAATCTTTGTCAGTACTGAGCAATCAAGTTGTATATAGGGAGGTGTGTGGCGCAGTGGATAGAGCCTAGGTGTTGGGACCAGGGGGTCACAGGTTCAAACCCCACTGCAGTCAGCATGTCGTTGTGTCCCTGAGACACTTCACCCCAAATTGCTCCTGTGGGGATTGTCCACAGTGTTGAGTATGTAAGTCGCTTTGGATAAAAGCGTCTAACAAGTGACATGTAATGTAAATCAGTCTTTTATTAGCCTGCAACAAAGACATTACATTTTGTATAGACTAAAGTTTTTGCTTCTTCATCTATTTCTCTATAGTTTTTCTTTCATTTCTGTTGATTCATTATATCATTATTTATTTTCCAGGAGGTCCAAAGGAATGGAAAAGCGGGTGTTCCTGCAGGGCGGTGGCCTAGCCTGCTGAGTCTCACCTGCCCGCGCAGCAGCGGCAGCAGTGGCAGTGAGCTGTCTCTGTCCAGTGCTTGTAGTGAATACTCCAGTGGCTCCCACACCTGGGCGGAGGGGCGGGGATTCTCCAAACAGGTAGGTGTCAATCATCTCCATTTCCTCTTCTTTTGAGTTAAATTGTAAGCTGTTTGTGAAAGTAAAATCGTTGTTATGTCTTTATGGTAATTTAATAAAAACAACGAACCATCTGTAAATGTCATATTAATTATGTAAAATATGTCTTGTATTGCAGTGTGCCACAAGCCGGGACAAAAGGATGAGCACGGGTTCAGTTTCAAGTAATCACTCTGCACCCATCGAGCAGACAGACCTGGGATGGAAGGAAGGCCACATTCTGAAAGGCCTAAAGCATCTCCAGATGTGCAGCTCCAAAGAGGCATCCTCAGCTGCAACTGTGCAACACTGCAAAGACTGCATGATCTCCAACGAGGGCATATACTCATTTGGTTTCAAGTGTGGCCAACAAGGGAGTACTGCCAAGCAGGTAGCCCCTACAAATCAACCTTTGAAGGCTGGAGCAGGGACTGCTGCCCTCGACTCTGATGATGCAGATGATGACTCAACTAAATTACAAAGTTGTCAATCCCATGACCAACCAACAAGAGAGCTTGTTTGCTTGGATAAACTGGATGTAGCAAGAGATAATGACAACAATTTCCAAGAAGAACCTGTAAAACTTGCAGGGGATTCTGGTCCTTTTCCTTCCCCTGTCACAGACAACTTCTTATTTTTGGACGACCCCACAGTAAAACCTGGCATAAGCCCAACCACTAGCTTCACGCATTTGGAAGAAAAAAACAAAGACTCAATAGAAAAACAAAAACCTTCAGGCATGAAGTTAAGTGACAAAAACAATAACCAGGAAAGGTCTACTGACCGTAAATCCAGACTTGATCATGTCAAAAAACAACAGAGTAGACTTGTACTTACACAAGTTGAAGCTGGGAAGAATGAAGTGAGCTCTTCTATTCAGCATTTTGCAACTAAAGCTCTGAGCTGTGTGAACGTAGCCAGACAGCGTAGCTCCTCTATGGAGGTTCCTCACTGCAGAGACCATGCAAATCAAGCTGGCTGTGAAAACCAGAACCACACCATCTCAGAATCTTCACAGAGGAAACCCAAACCTCAGCTTTGTGACTCCGCAAGAAAGGCTTTTATTCTGCGGAGCAAGAGTGCGGATGGAGGGAAAGAACAAACTAAGCAAACACATTCACCTCTCCACCAGAAGCTTATTAAGGGCCACAGGTCCAAAGGACAATCAAACCCTCCTGGACACAGTGTTCCTAGCAAAAGGACAGATCTCAGCAATACAAATTCTTCGAGCAAGGGATCCCTATGTCAAGATGAGAAAGAGGAGGAAGTTGCGGTATCAGCAAATTCCAAGTCTATAAAGAGTGTGCGCTCTCCGCTTGCTTCCCCTGTGAAACATTCAAAGGCATTTAAGCCTCCAGGCAACAATGAATGTTCAAAGAGCCCAAATAAATCACCTTTGCAAATCAATAGACTTCAATCAAACAATGAGCCTGTAGAAGAGAGCATCTATGACAACTTACCTTGCTCTCCACGAAAACAGCGACGCAAAGACCAGCACTGTGATAGTACCCGTTCAGAAATTAGGTCCCCATTCCTACCGCCACCCCCAGGTCGAACAACTTCTCTAGTCCTTAGGCCAAGTAGTGACAGCTTACTTAAAGCAACATCTGCAGGTCAGCCTCAAAGCTCTACAACTGGGAAGACAACATCCAACGTCACGAAGCAACAATCAAATATTTCTTCAATTTCACAGCTGCAACTATCCAACACTACAAAGGACAATCAACATGCAGCCCCACTATTGAGCACTGACGGTAAGTCAACGAAGGATATTCCTGCCAAAGTTTACCCTACCAACTCATCCAAGATGCCCCCTGTCCCAGCTCGAGAGTCTTCAGAGTTAGTCCAGCTCTCTATGGACAGAACTGCCATATGCCATATTGAACATGGTGCTCCCAATATATTTCCAACTCAAAGCATATTACAGAGATCCCAACAGAGCATTAGTGAGCCAAAACTTTCAGAATTCTTGCCTCAGGCATATTCTAATGTTTACTACCATGGGGTTGCCAATAATCATCAAGGTCCCAACTCCAATGCTGTCAAAATGGCTCTTCCTGCTAATGCTAGATCTCATGAGGCTATTGCTGGACAGGAAACTGGTACCTTCCTATCTTTTGGAAGACATAACAAAGATGACATTAACTCTACTGCAAAAAGTATCCATACCTTTCAGACTTTTACATGTGATCCCCAGATGAAACATGAATGTGGAGCTCATGATAAAGTCCGGCGGAAGATTGAGACCCGCTGTAACTCGCTGGATTCTGAACCCCCAGTTCAACCTGTTGCCTCAGACAGCGGTGTGATGTTAGATTGGGGATTTGATGAGGAAGGTTGGCTGTTTAAACGGTCTGTGTCTGTATCAACCAGACCTCCCCTTAAGCCAGTAATGGGCATGAATGGGGCTAAGGCTCGTAGCCAGAGCTTTGGTGCACGCTACATGGACAGGCCAAGTTTCAACAGATCTGGTAAGGTCCGTACCCAGATCAAAACACACTCAGGGAGCTCCTTGAACTCTCTAAGTGATGTCCTTCCAGGAAGTATGAGCTGCTCCAGCAGCTACCATTGTCCAATGAACAGATCTCTTTTAAACAATTTCTTGATTGAAGAGGGACTGACAACCCCTTCACATTTGGGCTCCTCTACTGAAAGACTTCAGAGTCTTAAACACCAACGAGAGCAAGTTAGACGCCTTCAGATTGAGCAACAGTTTTCGAGCGCCTTTGGCGAGCCAGTTTCTGAAGAACCAGAGGGGCAGAGTACTATAACAACAATCGAAGAAAAAGTGATGCTGGGCATAGAAGAGAACTTGCACAAGACTCATGAGCAGGAGAGAACCACTGAAGTGAAACAAAAATCTGGCTCAACCTTGGCTAATTGGTTTGGTTTTCGTAAGAGTAAGCTTCCTGCTCCAAGCTGTAAAAAGACTGATCCACCAAAAGTAAAAGAGGAAAAGAGGGAGCAAAAGATGACATCACTTCTGGGAGGAAAGCAGTCAAAGTCTGACAAAAAGAAAGACAGAAGAAAAAGTGATGGAAAAGAGTGGTAAGAAATGCATTAAATCGGTAATGATGCCATCTTGTGACTATGTTGTACTTAACACAATACCAGTACAATAACTCTTTGAAATCGTTATTGTCATTTACGTTTTAACTTAACATTTGACCATTATTTTGTGTTTCAGCAGACGTCTTCATAGCTCATTTATAACTAAGTCATCTATGGTCTCTGATGCCTTCTGTCATTGTTATCAAGTACTCTTTGACTCTGTCAGTCTCCATAGCCCATTTGAGATTCATGTAATACAGAGGATTATAGAGATGTAGGGTCATTTTTCAGCTGAATCATTCCGGGCATGTTGATTCAGAGGACCTCTGTAGCGATCTGTTAACAAAGCATTTTCTTTCAGCTCTGTGGGGATAAGAGAGTCTCATGATGCAGTTCGGGCATGCATCTCAACGCCATGCCCAGGAATGTCCCTGAGTGAGATACAAGGACACACTGACATCATTGGGGACCCGAAGGTAAATCAAATCCTTACCTAATACAAAATGGGCAGTTATTTTATTCACAAAATGTATTCATATGAAATTGTATACAAACCCTGTTTTATGTAAAGCATGTTTGTTAGAGTAATATGACATTACTGCAATTGCACCAGAAAGAAGCATCAAAAACAAAAACATACCCAGAGAAAAGGAAGATATTATTTTGGAAATGCACTTTTCCCAAAACTGAAAGGAAAGACATAGAGTGGAATCAAATGAAAACAGACAAACACTACACGACTGTCTTAACAACTAAGATGCACTTCAGGCTAATTCCACCATCTGTCCCTCAAATTGTGTGACACACAGTTTCATCATTTTGGGATTTAGTTACCAAACCTTATTTCAAAAATCTTTACATTGTATCACTGTGTTGATCGTGTAACCATTAGCGCCCATTTTTTTATCCAAAGAAAATATCAACAATCAGAATCAGAATACCTTAATTAGTCCCACAGAGGGGAAATGTACATTGTTACAGCAGAACAAAACTAAAGACAGCTTAGTGTTACCTAAGTAGCATGCATAAAACAAAATATTAAAGATTAAAAAAATATATAATAAAAAAAGTTACACAATTTACAAAAAACACATCCTGTAACAGTTCTGAGGATTTAGCAGCCAGGTATATATCGCACAGTTATTAACGGCCTATATATATATATATATATTGCACATAGTTGGTGGTTAACAACAAGAAGTGTTGACAAGTCAACCATCAGCTTTCAGGTATAGGCAGACGCAATATGCTGTAGTCTGTGTATGTATGTGATGACTTTTAGAAGTTAAAAACCTGTTAGACTGTGTATATAAATGCATCCAAGGAGGACCACTAACAATTGAGTAATACATGTAGAGCATGTACAGTGCCAATCAAATGAGGGAAACTGACAAACAATTGATGTGTCGCCGACCTGGGTTGGCATTCGAACTGAGAAACAAACAATGATACTTTACATGTAGAAGTATGAATGAACATGTCTGTAACTTCTTGTCTTTCCTCCTACAAATTCAAGATGCAGGTGATGAACATTAGAGCCGCTAATGAAAATGGATCCACAGTGAAGAGCTCCAACCAGGATGCTGTAATAGGTCAGATTCTTCTATTCTATTCTCTGTGTAAGACTTCAAAACATTCCTTACAGTCAATGAAACGTTTTGGATCCCCTGAAAAACAAAACTTACTAAGCTAACAATGTTAGCTCTGTCAATTTTAGCATGCTAGCCTTAAGGTTTTATCTGTGCTTACCATTTTACAGTTTGCAGGAAGAAGTGAAGACCAAATATGAAAGATATGTGTAAGTCATAAACATGATGAATATGCTTTAAGCAGTCGAACAAACATGCAAAGGTGTGTGCTTTTTCCTCCATATTTGTGTTCATTTGATTTGTTCTACCTCTACATTTGTTTATTATTTGGGTGGCAGTTTGAAATAGGGCAAATCCAACCATTTCACCGTGGTTGTATTTCACAGATTGCCTGAATGGAGATATTGTATCTTTGATCATCATCTTCACAGATGCATGCACTGACAATGTGCCAAAGGGTCATTCCAATCCTCGTTGAATTGGAATGACCCTTTGGATCCATTTGGGGGTTCAGGCTACTTCCATTCGTTGTTGTGTGGACCACAGTGATGTGTGAAGATAGAATGGATTGGTCCAGCATTGACTTCCTATAATAATAATAATAATAATAACTTTAATTTATATAGCGCCTTTCATTAACCTTTAATTAGGTCGCTTAACAAGAAACATATAAGGACAAAACATAAAGACATAAAACAGGGGGCAGAAATGGAAGTGTCACATTGCAGGGGGGGGGGAGTGAGTTATTGTTGGAAGGCTTTGTTTCTATAGATAAGATAAGATAAGATGGACCTTTATTAATCCCTGTGGGGAAATTCAGTAGTTCAAACAGCAACAGGGTGAGAGTGAAAAACAGGACAGCGCAGATTCACTCAGGTTAACACAATTAAAGATCAAATCAAAGATAAAAATGTAAATGATGAAAAACTATGAAATAAGAAATGAATTAAAATGGGCATATATACATATTGGGTCATATACATAGATATATTTAAATGAATATGTGGAAACAGTATGTATTTATGTCCAGTTTGTGTCACATAGTTGACTTATTGCACTTGTTGTGCAGCCTGAGGGCTACAGGCACAAAGGCCTGTCCGAGGCGCTTGGTGCTATGTCGAGGAGGGATGAGTCTGAGGCTGAATGTGCTCCTCATCTTCACTAGCTCTGCAGGGAGGGATGAGTCTGAGGCTGAATGTGCTCCTCATCTTCACTAGCTCTGCAGGGAGGGGGTGGGAGGGGTTCTCTAGAGTTGTGTAGTCATAGGATCAAGGTTCAAGGCTTGTATTTGTCATACGTACATGTGTAGTTATGTCGATGAAAATCTTAGATCACAACAGTGCAACACAATAAAACAGAAAAATCTGAAAAAGTAGTGCAAGTAATACAAAAAAGAAAATAGTAAAGTAGGGAAATAGTGAAATAGTGATTGGAATATGATATATTAGATACATAATTTGTAAGTTGCAGCCAGATGAATATTATGGATGTTCTTTCAAAAGTGTGGGATGAAGCTGTCTCTGAGTCTGGTGGCTTTAGTCCTGATGCTGCGGTACCGCCTGCCAGACGGCTGCAGACTGAACAGTTTGAGGCTGGGGTGATGGGGGTCTTTGATAATCCTGAGGGCTTTCTTCCTGAGCCGCTGGGAGTAAAGGTCCTCCATGGATGGCAGCTCCGTCCTGGTGATGTTCTCTGCAGTTTTCACCACCCTCTGTAAAGCCTTATGATTGAGGGCGGTGCAGCTGCCGTACCAGGCCGTGATGCAGCCAGTCAGGATACTCTCTATGGTGCACCTGTAGAAGGTCAGGATGCTCTCTATAGTGCACCTGTAGAAGGTCAGGATCCTCTCTATGGTGCACCTGTAGAGCAGGGGTGGGGAACCTCCGGCCTCCGGGCCGTATACGGACCGCGGGACCATTTGGTACGGCCCTCGAGGTAATTTATAAACACACGCAAAAAAAAGAAGAAATCTAGACCTTAAAAGAATTAAACAAGTGAGTACCTGTTTTTTCTGGCCAAGGTCAGGGTCCTTGAACACAACACGAGCCTAACATGTCATCACGTGGTATATGTCTCGCCTGACAGGGGTGCATTTCTGCCGGAGAGCACCAGAACGTCGCTCGGCACTTCACAAATTGCAGTACCGATAAGGAGCCGTACACATGCCACAGTTTTTGCGTGGCTGTGTCTTTAGTTGAAAGCCCAGTGGCGATCTGTTCATCTGTCATACTGATCATACAGTCAATAACTTTGTTGTTATTAGCATCTGGTTAGCTAGCTATGCTAACGAATATAAGAAGCTTTTTCTACAACCAGTGAGGTAAAGGCACATCTTTATATGATCATTATAGTTATCAAAAAATAAGAGAATAAAGTAAACAGGTATAAAATACTATATGACAATAAAAAAAGTTGTTATTAATAAAGAAGAATACAGTTTAAAAGGGGAGTGATTTGTAAAATATCCATAAAGAAATATAAATCTTCTTCCAGTTCTGTTTCATATGGGTGTTGAGAGATGTATCCATAGATCTCTTCATGTTGCTCTCAAAGTGCACCAGATTGATGCTTTCAACTTCAATATTTAAAAAAAAATCTTCTCGGGGGAGCATGCCCCCGGACCCCCCTAGAGGAGGTGAGGACCTAGAGGAGGTGAGGACCCCCCTAGAGGAGGTGAGGACCCCCACCACTTAAATCATGTCCACATGGATAGGAAACTAAATACATTTGCACACATCTTGTGTCCATATCTTTCTGTTTGGTGGTCATGCCACAACCGTGCACGTGCATCATGGTAAGATATCTGGGTTAAGAGGTTGCTTTTTCTTTGCACAGCATGAAAGAAAGGCCAAATGAATGGGCTGTGATCTTAGTATTTTTAAGCAGAGGTCAATCATGTGTACGGCCCTCAGAGGATGTTGAAAACAATTTAAATGGCCCTTGAGAGGAAAAAGGTTCCTCACCCCTGCTGTAGAGAGTCAATATACTCTCTGTGGTGCACCTGTAGAAGGTCAGGATGCTCTCTATGGTGCACCTGTAGAAGGTCAGGATCCTCTCTATGGTGCACCTGTAGAAGGTCAGGATGCTCTCTATGGTGCACCTGTAGAAGGTCAGGATCCTCTCTATGCTGTACCTGTAGAAGGTCAGGATCCTCTCTATGGAGCACCTGTAGAAGGTCAGGATCCTCTCTATGGAGCACCTGTAGAAGGTCAGGATGCTCTCTAGGGTGCACCTGTAGAAGGTCAGGATCCTCTCTATGGAGCACCTGTAGAAGGTCAGGATGCTCTCTATGGAGCACCTGTAGAAGGTCAGGATGCTCTCTATGGAGCACCTGTAGAAGGTCAGGATGCTCTCTATGGAGCACCTGTAGAAGGTCAGGATGCTCTCTATGGTGCACCTGTAGAAGTTGCAGAGTATCCTGGAGTCCATGTTGAACCTCCTCAGCCTGCGGAGGAAGAAGAGCCGCTGTCGAGCTTTTCTGGTGATGGCGGTGGTGTGAAGAGTCCATGTCAGGTCCTCAGTGATGAGTCCATGTCAGGTCCTCAGTGATGTGGACACAGAGGAATCTGAAGCTGCTGACTCTCTCCACCGTAGTCGCATTGATGGCGATGGGGGCGTGTCCCTCTCCCTGCTGCTTCTTGTAATCCACAATCAGCTCCTTGGTTTTGCTGACGTTGAGATGGAGGTTGTTATCCTGGCACCAAGATGTCAGGGTTTCGAACTCCTCTCTGTACGCCGTCTTGTCGCCGTCGGCAGTGGCGTCCCAAGACACTCTGGGGGCCCAGGCAGAAGAGACATGCCACCCAACACATCAAGCACAACCGACAGCACCCCCCCCACACCCACCCGGAGCGGAGTGGAACGGAGAAACTGTTTCCCGACATGTTTCATGTTGTCGTTGCGGTGGACCTTTTTAATCGACCTTATTACCTTGGTAGATCTAGAGGTGGTAATCTAGTCCAAAGAAGAAAGACATAGGCTGTGGTAGAACAATCTTAGAGGCTTAGGATGTTTCTTTATTGTTAAATAACCGGAAAGTATCTTCCTGGCAGCCATGATAAGAGTTGGTCATATTGTGTTAATGCTTAAGCCTGCATCACACTGTCCCGAAATTGACACCAGATGGACACGCAATAAAGGAAATGTTCAAATTCGGCTCTGAGTGTAACAACATCGGGCCATTCGTGAAGGCATCTTAAGCCATCGTATAACCGCCGGTGGAGTTTCTTAGGCTCCGGCAGCAACTTCGTGAGCAGTGGCAAAATCGTTGGCATGCCAAAAATATTGCCGAAAGACCTTGCGAAGGTTCATTTTTGTGTTGAATTTGTGTGTCCATGTTGCCCTTCGTAAGGCCATTGTGAGGGCATCTTGTCAAATCGTGTCATCTTCGTCTTTACTTCGTGTGATCATCGGTGCCATCGGGCATTTTTCGCTTCACGAAGACAATACCAAGGAAACAAGAAGCTGCCCGATTGTCTTAGGAAGGCAACATGACTACGTGAAGCCCTCACAATGCCGTCGTGTAGCCATCGTGTTATAGTACGATGACATCGAGATGGGACCACGGTGTCGGCAAAGACAGCCGAATTTGAGTAGCTCAAGCATTTCCCATGTGTCATGGTAACGTAGACATATAAAAGGCTATCGCTTCTCTGGTTGTTTTATTGCACAACAAAATCATGTAAACATTATGTAAATAACCCAATTTGTGTTCTGTGAAACTGAAAAGGATATTACATTGTTGTTGTTACTTTCGTTGCAGTTGTATGTCTTAAATGTAATTTAGGTTAACTTCCTGTTTCATTTAGATGCTTTTATTTTGAAGGCAAGTTTACGCTGTTGACAGGACGTTGTTGTTGCTATCAACATGCCTTTGTGTGTGGTTCGGGTGCCATTGTGTGGCCTTCTGTAGGCATCGTACTTGCTTCGGCTGTTGCTTGGCTGTTGACCAAGTTCGGGGGCCATCTTCGTGCGAAATTCACAATTCCATATTCGTGTGTCCATCTGGTGTCAATTTCGGGACAGTGTGACGCCAGCCCTAGAAAGGTGCTTCAATGCTAACCTTCTTATCTCCTTTAGTGTAAAGTACTGTGAAATGTCCTTTACCTGAGGAAAAAGCCAAATTTGAAGCAATGGACCATTTGTTCATACTGAAAAATAAACTATCAACATGATCGAAATAGGGACGCAGATTTAGTCTGTTCATAAATGCATACACATTGGACTTTATGTGGATAAAGAAGAGGGGTTATGAGGGTGAGCTTTAGCAACAATTCTCAATGAAACAACCATCTTTGGAAAGTTGAACTGTTACCACATCAACACATCCACCACAGAATGGGAGAGATGAAACCCTCTTTAATGGTCACACATGCAGAGCACAGCACACACAGTGAAATGTGTTCTCTGCATTTAACCAATCCTAGTACCAGGGGCAGTGGGCAGCTATTGCACAGCGCCCGGGATGCAATGGGAGTTGGGGGGTTGTCCGGTGCCTTGCTCAAGGGCACCACGGCATGGCAGGAGGTGGACTGGGACCTCTCCAAGTGCTAGTCCACACTCCATATGACTGAGCCACTGCCATCGTATAATTAGCACCGCTGTAATCTTTGTGGGAAATCTGTAAGGAAAATAAAGGAATATCAGAGCTCAGCCATAGAGTGAAACTAGACAGGAAGTACAACTTTAGTTGCTCCTGATGTCATTGCGGCCACTTGCTAAATTAAAACAGCAGCAGATAAACTCTCCACATTGCTCAGGTAAAGGGCTTTTGACAGACACTGCTGAAACGTTATTGGTCAGAGTGACACCATCAGCAAGGCGCTGGAAATATCAAGCGTGTTAGATACCGGTGGGGGGACTGCCCTCAGGGGTTAATCACCTCATTAAAATGTCAGCACTGCACCGGCTAAGCACGCTCCAAGAGTGAATGAACTGTCCCCCCTGCTGGGAGCTGATTAACCATCAGACTGAACAGAAACTTGATGGGCTTCGTGCTGAGTTGAACAAGTAGTTTTAAACTTGATGCTTTAAAATAAGGTGAGCAAAACGGAAACCTATAATAAAATTATAATAATGATATAAAACCTGTGGTAATTATGTATTGTCAAATCACAATAACTTATTCTTCTTCTCTTCTGTTTTAAAGTGCAACTACTTGAATCTCGAAAGAGGAGACATTGATAGTTTATATGTTCTGGTGCAATGATGGCACCCATCAGAACATCGTTGCCTGCCCTAAATGAGCAAATAATCATTTTCATGTACCATATCAAAAGAGTAATTTCAAATAGATGAATCAGCGTTGTCACCGTTTCATTACAGGGTGATGGGTGCACTGACTGACGGCCGGACAGCAGTGACACCTCTCAACCCGCATTAGCTTCTTAGCTAAGGTCTTCTTCTCATCTATAGTAATGGACACGTCTTGTGTTGGACCATAAGCTCTATCAATGAGCCTGCAACACAAAATGCTAATGTCGGTTTGCAGACTTAACAGTTGCTTATCTAAAGGTGCTTTGAACAGCTTAAAAACATACCTGCAAAGGTTTAGATGCTTAAGGCTGAATCTGTATTCACAACACGCTGTCGCATTGTGTGCTGCCAGCTGATACCAGCCCAGGTTAGTTTACCTTATTTCTCTATGGTCCTACCAGATCAGCTTTCAAACCACTGGCCATATACAACACCAGAAGAAGTGTTGACTTGGGACATGGAGACAGTTATTGATTGAGCTTGGTACAACAGAGGAAGGATGTGAAGCTCACACATGTTCAATGTTTGTTTAAACCAATCAATGCTCAGCCTGTGTGATGCTGCTTTCAGGCAACACTGTATCACAGTGCTCCTTAACTTCCAACTCACCAAACTAATCAATAACGTCTGTTCTATGTCTTCTCAATTCAATTAATTGTTCTTGTTTACAACAGTTAAAAACAGACACTTGTGCTGCTTAAGTGCTGCTTAACTTACAATTACCTTTATACATGGAATCTGTAAAGATGTTATTAAAATGTTGTTCTTACACTGTGATATTGATTATTTTACTTAAGTAAAAGAGTAGGAATACATTTCCATGACAAAAAATACCTTTAACTTTATTCATAATTTGTTCCCACTATCCTAATTCTCTGGTAATTTCACACATTTGGAAAAACTCAATTATTTTGAGCAATCCAGACAAAGAAGAATGTTGCCGAAAGTAAGAGGGGCGTGAAGTCTCATGGGAGCACGCCTTAATTAATAAAGGGGAGCAGCTGTTGCCTTGCTCCTGCCTGAGATGCCTGCAGGTTCCTGCCACAGGGTTCATATTAAACATGAACAGCTAGTGGATATATTTTCTTATTTAGATTCAGATAGATGGCTGCTGTGATCCATCTTGTTTTTTTATTATTTCTGCTCTTTTTTATTTCTGCTCGGTTTTTAAAGTTGCTGAACAGCAATGTGAATTACACATCACATATTTGAAATGCAGAGCTGTAGTTGTATCAGTGTAACTCTAATTGTAGTTTTGCAGGCACTATGTCAGACTTTTTCATTGATGTTGAGAAACATCACATAAAACATGACCGCTTGTGTTTGAGTTGTGTTTGATGTGTTGCTAATACAAATACACACATTTGAAGTGTATTTAAGTTTCATTTCATATGGCATTTCTCACATTTCATATTCACAGTGTGATCAATGCATGCTACTACTCACCCATCTGTAGTCGAAAGCAGTGGTTTAAGTGGGCTTGATTTGAAAGTGGCTGAGTCATGCTGTGTGACAGAGCTATGTGTATGTGGTAATGAACTGAGTCATTACCCAGCCGCACACTTATGTGTAATTACATTGTACTGAACCAGAATATTTCAATTTGGCTTGCAATAGGAAACTATTGACAAGTGAATGGAGAATAAATAAGAGAACAGACTAACCATCTGTTGGATGTCTGCTTCAAAAATGAATGAAACACAGCACTAGAATCAGCTGTTAACAGAGGATAATATGGCAGGAATAAGAAGGAGGCATGACAGAAAAACAATCACATAGTCCCGCAGAGAGAGCCCTTATTATTGACGTAAAGCTGCCCTCATTTGATAATTTCACTGATTCAAATCTTCAGTTTTCATTTCAAGGACTTTATTTATCAGAGTGAGTAAAAATCGATTATTCACGTGGAAAATCTTTACACACATATTTCCTGAAGACAACAGTGCAGAGTTACAGCACAAGATATAGATTAGTAACCAACTATTATTATTTTGTGTTAGTATATTTTAAAGGTTTCTTTAGCTCCACTTCAACCATGGTTACCCTGCTGTGTCATTTCTGTTGTTTCCCTCTCTCTCCTGAGCCGCTTCGCTGTCCTCCCTGTGCCCAGGCTCAGGCTGCAAGATGCGGACATTGGACAGTGGGATCGGGACCATCCCCCTTCCTGAATCCTGCTCCTTCTTCTCCTCCATCCTGCAACTCCTCCCTAAGTCCTCCTCAACCCCAGACCAGTCCCTCAGTCCTCCCAGTATCCCCGGCTCCTCCAGCAAGGATGTGTCTCCTTCCCCTTTACCCCGCTGGAGAATACCCTCCGGTTTTAAGGACAGCAGCCATGCAGGGGGGCCAAACTCCTTCTCCAGCTCCTCCATGACCCATATCCACTCAGTGCCTTTCCCCACTGTGGCCTTCCTCCAGCCCATCCAACCCCAGTCTCAACCCATTGTGACGTGTTCCAGTGTGTGTGATACCCAGAGCAGGCTGCCCAGACCCCCCCCAGGTACAGTAACGCCCCCAGTGTAGACTGCAGGGGTCCAGAGGACGCTTCAAGGGGATTCTCCTACTAGTTTTCTGGAGAAGGGTTATTTTTATAAACAAAATTAGGCAGTGTAAAATATTTTCGTATGGCAACTAAAACTATATTTACAAAAATTGAAATGAACATATATACAAAAACAACCATAAACGAAATAACACTAACTAACAAATGCAAAGTAACTTAAACTAAACTAAAATGAATGTAAAACGTTCTAATTGTCTAAAGTAATGATAACACTTGAATGTGAAAAGGTCTCCTAAGGCAAGGAGTAGGATTTTCCTAAAAAGAATGTATAGTGTGTGGGTCTCTGCAGATACCCTGCTGCCCCTATGTTGCTGCTTGTGATGTTTCTGGACACCAACCTCTATTAAAAACCAACAACATGATGCTAGATTGTGAGCATCATCAAATCTGCAAATCTGGCAGTAAAAGTACATAAAAAACACAAACATCTCTAGGTGAAACTTTAGTTACTATAGGTTTCTTTTCCCACTTTAGTTACTATAGGTACTTTTCCCACTTTAGTTCAATAAAACTCTTTAGTTCTCATGAACTAAGTACAGATCGCGTTCACACCGGAATAAGTCCCTGGGGGAGGATTAGGCAAATTAAGCCGCTGACGTCACTTCTTCTTCTTCTGCTTTGGGTTTACTGGCAGGCCGCAAACAACTTCACGGCGTATACTGCCGCCCAAAGTCCCCGGCCGGAAGTCCCCGGAGTTGGGGACTGGCTTCAGTAGAAGCTGCTGGGACTCCCAGCAGCTTCTACTGAAGCCTTCCGAGTAAATCGCCAGAACGCCGACACCTCCTCATCTCCACCGCTCCCATGTTTTATTTTGTGTTGCCACTCTCTGCGTTTCTACGCTGGGCTAATGCTAATAATGCTAATGCGAGGATAATAAAATGGCGGCTTCACAAAACGTTTTGGCAGTTTTACGGGGCGTGGTTTGCATTCCGCCCAGCCAATTAGAAATAGGAACCTTTTTCTCCCACGAAAGTACCTGCTCTCTAAAAAGGGGTAAAAAGGTTCTCATGAACTAATTTTAGTTCCGGCTCTTTTTGGTGTGAACGCAACATTTCGGAACTATATCGGAACTAAAGTGGAAAAAGTACTGCGGTGTGAAAGCGCCTTATGATGTCCATAAATTGATACATTAGTTTTAAAGTGGGGTTTTGCTCAGTGTATATGCTGCTTCTGAAAACACTTTGGAGTTTCCAATAAGGACATATTCAGTGAAAGTTATGCTTGGGTGTTCATTATTCATGTATCCATCAAGGAGATGTTTAAGAGGCATTCTCACAAAATTCATTTCACGAACATCCACTGCTTTCACGCTTCCTGCTTTAGTTTAACAAGTGTGTCACTTAAAGGAGCACATATGTTTATATATATATCCACACGTAATAGACTACCGGAAGCAGCATTGATCATTCCAATAACCCGAGCCTCCACACTGACAGGCCTGCTTATTATGCTTCTCACACAGCATGTGCCAACATGTATTTTATGTTTGGTGGTTCAGAGGGGAGGGTTCTCCGCCAAACATAACATATACGCACAGAAAAAAAGAGAAGCTTTTACGCCTGTCAAGCTTTCCAGTCTAACACGGTGCATAAGCAGTATTGAAAACAACGCAATCTTTCAGGGTTAGGTTCATCTAATATAATAAAGGTATGGTGGCCCTGAAGTGCAAGTCAAAACAGCGTTTCAGGAAACACCACAGCATTTCAGGAAACACCACAGCATTTCAGAAAATGCTACAGCGTTTCACAAAACACCACAGCATTTCAACTTATACGGAAAGGGTATTCCTTTAGGGAGAACACTTCTTGAATGTGATTGGACAGAGCCAGCCAGAGAAGCACTGCTGTGATTGGTTGTTTTTGCTGCCAGTCATGAAATTACGCTTCGTGATTGGTCAGCACCCAACAGCGCAACATGTCCCGAAACATCAGCCATTTAGCTGTTATCACTCAGAGCTCACAGCTCCTCATATCTGTTCAGAAACTGGACAAAAGTTAAACAAGTACAAACCACAGACTGTCTGTGTCATGGCGAATACAGTCGCTGCTTTATTTATGTCTGTATAGGCCGTTGTTGTGAGTGTGGACGGAGCAGCTACAGGTTAGTTTATCCTGATGGATCCGATCTCCATTCAGAAAACACGCATTTTAAAGGTTTTCGCCTGCCGTCTGTCTGCAGACTTGTCAAAGCGTTAATTCATGGTTTTTACTAACTGGTATCAGTATGTTGTTTCTTCGGCATCATTTTGAAACGTGTATTACATTTAAATCACGGACAAATATGTTCATTTTGTTGTAGTCTACCATAAAATGTACATGGTGTAACAGGACTGGGCAGAGTTCAAATCCAAAAAAGGCTTTATTGCTATCAAAATCCAAAAATACCTTCCATTAAACAAAGGCCACTAACCGATTTACCAGCTTACAAAAACGTTTCCTTACACTGGGAGCCTCCTGCTCCCTCCATGTGCCACACACAACTGAGCAACTCTGTGTGCTTTGTCTCTCTTGAGGGAGTGATTAGCACCAGGTGTGAGGTCTCCACACCTGCTCCCAATACTGCTAATTGAAAGAGGGTGGAGCACTGCTGCAAGCCTTATGAGATGGCTATCCCATGAGTAACTGTGGATAACAACGTCATCTAAATAGGCAGCTGCATACTCACGATGTGGCCTCAGGACCTTGTCCATCAGTCTCTGGAACGTGGCTGGTGCTCCATGAAGCCCGAAGCGAAGCACAGTATATTGGTACAGCCCTGTGGGGGTGGTGAAGGCCGTCTTCTCTCTTGAGGCTGCTTCAAGTGGGACCTGCCAATACCCTTTCGTCAAGTCCAGAGTGCTGATATACCTGGCTTCCCCTAGCCGATCAATCAGCTCATCTATCCTGGGCATAGGATACGCATCAAACTTGGAGATTTCATTCAATTTTCTGAAATCATTACAGAACCTGTTGGTATTGTTTGGCTTAGGAACCAGAACGACAGGGCTGGTCCACTCACTGTGAGATTCTTCAATCACCCCCATAGCCAGCATTTTCTACACTTCATGCTCAATGGCCGCCCGTCTTGCCTCCGGCACCCGGTAGGGCCGCATCTTTACCTTTTGGCCCGGCTCTGTGTGGATTTGATGTTCCACCATCGTTGTACGTCCAGGTCGTAGTGAGAACACATCCAAACTCTGCTGAACCAGTTCCTTGGTTTGCTGTAACTGAGCTTTGGATAGCCCTGGACCGTATTCAACTTCGGCCACCTCATTGTCTACTCCTGGAACTGGTTTTCCTTCTATTTCCGTAACATTGCTGCGTGCATGCAACAGATTGGGGTCTTCCATCTGGGCGGTCCCGATTTGGCCCTTCAAACTTGGAAGCAATGAGACTTCCCCCTCCTCATCACCTGTGCTTATGTCTCCAGGGAAAGCAACAAAAGGGTTATCATTTGCCTCGTCTGCACTGGTTGCCTCTCTCCTCCTCCGGCACAGCACACACAACTTTGGGGGACTGCTGAGGAGAAGTACCCTGGGTGGCAATATGTCCTTTCCCTCGTTTTCTTTTGGCACGCTTGGGCTTTTTGGGACTCACCTCCTTCTGGTGCCGCAGGCGCTTGTATAGTGGGCAGTCTCGCCCCACCAAGACTGGGACTGGTAGGGAAGGAACCACCCCCACTTTCAGCTTACAGCTGCCTTTAACCGTGGTAAGGTGGATGAAGCATGTGGGGTATAATTTAGTGTCCCCATGGACACAGGAGACGGGCACAGTCTCTTCGGATGGCAAATGGTCGAGGAGGTGGGGTTGAATGAGGGACACCACACTTCCTGAGTCCACTAGCGCCTCTGCATCTTTTCCATTTACTTTGACTGGTATCATTTGAGCCAGGGAGCTTTCCTGTACCCAGCAAGAGTCAAGAAGGTGGCAGGGCCTTGCACCAGATGAGTGGGCGGTCGGCATTAGCTCATCCTTCCCTGGGCAGTCCCAGGAAATGTGGCCTGTCTCCCCACACTGGTAGCAACGCGGTTGGCCCTCTGGCAGGTAGGACTGTCGTCGCCTTACCTCTTCTGGTTCCCATCGCGGTTCTCGTGCCCGTCTAGTCCTTGATGCTTCCCCACTGACTTTCTGGCCCCACTCGGTGTCTGGTCGTGTGGACTTAAGCAGGTCCGCTGTGGCCACGTGGCTCTCCACTAGGTTAACCAACTCATCCAGACTGGCTGGATTCTGCTGGCTTGTCATTTTCTTGATCTCATAGGACAGAGACCAAATGTATTTGTCCATCATTATCCTCTCTAAAACACTTAACTTTTCAGGGTTGCATGTCAGCCAGGCTCTGGTTACCCGGGCTAGGTCATACATCTGGGCCCTGGCTGACAACTCTGGCTTGTATTTCCAGTCATGGAACCGCTGGGCTCTTGTTGCTAAGCTGTAGCCATACCTCGCCAGGATTTCCCTCTTCAAGACGACGTAATCCTTTGCTTGGTCAGGAGGGAGGTCGAAGTAAGCTTGCTGTGCCGGGCCCAGGAGGAACGGTCCAACCAGATCAAACCAGGAGTCCCTTGGCCAGACCTCTCTTTCAGCAGTGCGCTCAAAGGCTGTTAAGTAGGCCTCTATCTCATCACTCTGTCATTTTGGGGATGAATCGTCCTGCACGGCTGCACGGTTGCTCCCCTCTGGATAGGAGAGGCTGCTGTTAGGCATTTTTGGACCTCCACATGGAGAAGCGCATTCTGTTTCCGCTGCTCCTGTATCATCTCCCGTTGCAGAGTCTGCTGCTCAGTAGAAATGTGCACCAAATCTCTTAGTACATCCTCCATCTTAAAAATGCAAAAAACTTTCTTTCTTTTTTTTTGTGCAACTTTTTGACTGCAACACCACCACTAGAGTCCTTATGCCTGCATCCTCCACCAGTGTAACAGGACTGGGCAGATAAAGAGGAAAGTGGTAGTGAAAAAAAAGGCTTTATTGCTATCAAACTCCAAAAATACCTTCCATTAAACAAAGGCTAACGTTGCCGGGCCGCTAACCGACTTACCAGCTTACAAAAATTTTCCTTACACTGGGAGCCTCCTGCTCCCTCCATGTGCCACACACAACTGAGCAACTCTGTGTGCTTTGTCTCCCTTGAGGTAGTGATTAGCACCAGGTGTGAGGTCTCCACACCTGCTCCCAATACTGCTAATTGAAAGAGGGTTGAGAATGTAGGTGCCTCCCACTACCCTGCCTCTCAGACCCTTACAATGGATATAAGCCCCGAATATTCACATCGCTCTAATCGCTCGAGTTTCAGGTTTCACCGCAGCTGTGTTAACTCCTGTCATTCAAACAAGACGCGCTGGAGAGGGGGCGGGGCTTATATCCATGCAAATACTTTGGTAGATACTAACTACAACAACATTAACATATGTTACCGTGATTTAATTGTAATACACATTTCAAAATAATGCCGAAGTAACAACATACTGATACCGGTTAGTAAAAACCATGAATTAATGCTGTGGTGCAGACAGACGGCAGGCGAAAAAGCTTTTAAAATGCGTGTTTTCTGAATGGAGATCGGATCCATCAGGATAAACCAACCTGTAGCTGCTCCGTCCAAACTCACAGACATACGTCATACAGACATAAATGAAGCAGCGACTGTATTCACCATGACACAGACAGTCTGTGGTTTGTTCATGTTTAACTTGTGTCCAGTTTCTGAACAGATATGAGGAGATGTGAGCTCTGAGTGCTAACAGCTAACGGCTGATGTGTTGGGACATGTTGCGCTGTCGGGTGCTGACCAATCACGAAGCGTAATTTCTTGACTGGCAGAAAAAACAACCAATCACAGCAGTGCTTCTCTGACTGGCTCTGTCCAATCACAAACAAGAAGTGTTCTCCCTAAAGGAATACCCTTTCCGTATAAGTTGAAATGCTGTGGTGTTTTGTGAAATGCTGTGGTGTTTCCTGAAATGCTGTGGTGTTTCCTGAAATGCTGTGGTGTTTCCTGAAATGCTGTGGTGTTTCCTGAAATGCTGTAGTGTTTCCTGAAATGCTGTGGTGTTTCCTGAAATGCTGTGGCGTTTCCTGAAATGCTGTTTTGACTTGCACTTCAGGGCCACCGTAAATAAGAGCCGGACAGAGCCGCTAACGTTAGCCTAACTCAGATACCAGAACCCAGGACTAGCTCCATGCAATGGGGAATAATGTGCTTTGAAGGGGCCTTTTATTTTAACCCAACAGATCCTGAAATTATAACTAGTCACCTGATGAAATGCCTCTTGTCCTTGAAAGTAACGCAAGGTTAGGCTACTGCTTATAGTAAGCTAATTAGTCCGATGTGCTCGTTTTTGCCACCTTGACTTAAATCCTTGTACCTCCTGTTTTTGGTTTTTAGTAAAGGCTACATATGAAAACATGACAACTCTTTAGATGTACAACTGCAATGTTATTCCTAAGCAGTTTAAATTGCAAACCCCACATCTCCTGAGGGACACTTCTTCTTACACACCATGAACACTTTTAGTTGTTCAATGTTATTTATCTCCACATTAACTCAATATCCAGCAAACAAAACTCTGGTTTCATTCTCAGTGTTTCAGTTCAGGAAGGCTGTTGTCTCTTAAAGGTCAGAAGTACAAATTAGTCATCTTTCAAGATGTGAGCCAATGCTCCTTGGTGTTCAGATCTCCTGCCACTTTGATTCAGAAGTCTGGTTTGACTTTGAAGATGTTGGATGTTGGCCTGTCAGTGTCACTCTGTTCTCCTAACTCCACATTTGAGTCCTCTACTTGACATATCAGAGAATAGAGTGTGATTGCTGAGAAAACCTCTGAAGTTAGTTTAATCCTGTGTTTTCCAGGTGGGATGGAACCAAAGAAGTTGACCTATATCAAATCCAAAACCCGAGCCACTTCGAGCCAACAGAAAGAGCAGACAAGACTTCAGCTCGCCAACTGTAAGGCATAATGGAGCAATACCCACACCCACAAAATCATCAATTATTCAATGTTTGAAGAAAACTTGCATGCCCTCACAATGAGAGAAAAAACAAACAGCTGAAAGAAAATCCTCAACAACTTGGAACATTAGCAAAACTATATCGAAAAAAAGACTTTGATGATATGATTATCATGAATTAGCTGTGTAAGACATTGTAAACATATGTTTTGATATAGTTTTACTATTGTTAAACCGATCCCTATTTACTTAAATTCATTAATAGACCTGTCTCCATTTCTCGATTCTGTGTTCAATGTGAAGCAGACAAGAAATGTTTCTTGGAGAATTCAAAGTCACACGGGTTGAGTAATTGATAAAACAGATGATCATTATGTGGTCAAAGTATTACACATTTGTAAATAAAATAAAACATAACACCTGTTGTATTCTGTGTCCACTTAACCACAGTGCACATTGTCATTCTCTTACTTTACTGTCATGTGTAGAGAAGGTTCATCTTGATTTGATACAAAAATCACCTCTGAAAGGTGAAGTAACATTATGTTGCCTTTAGGTATAATCCTTTAATTAAAACCGTTTAACAGATATACACTCTTCCACACTTTAATTTTCCATACCATATAACAACACTTCACAGTATCCATGGTTAGAATCCATATTATATGAAACAGACCTGGTTAACTCACGTGGGAAACTTGTGTTGAAAGTGATGTAACTTCACATCAACATGCAGGGCAGCAGGTTTCTTCAAATATCATCGCTGCCCACTGAAATCAAATCCCAAGTGGTCTGTTTCTATTTGCATTTAAACCACAGTTGCTTGTGCACTATGATTGGATTATGTTAAATATAACACCAACAACACTTTAATACTATTGAAATCACTGAAATGTGAGGTGGTCTGCAGTCACCTGAAAGAGTTGCTGACTATCTTTGAATACATTAGGCGCGTTCACACCGCAGTACTTTTCCCACTTTAGTTCCGATATAGTTCAAAATGTCGCGTTCACACCAAAAAGAGCCGCAACTAAAATGTGTTCATCAGAACCTTTTCACCCCCTTTTCCGTCCCTGCTAGAGAGCAGGGGCTTTCGTCGGAGAAAAAGGTTCCTATGTCTGATTGGCTGGGCGGATTGCAAACCACGCCCCGTAAAACTCCCAAAAAGTTTTGTGAAGCCGCCATTTTATTATCCTCGCATTAGCATTATTAGCATTAGCCCAGCGCAGAAACGCAGAGAGACTAACTTATGGCAACACAAAAGAAAACATGGGAGCGGAGGAGATGAGGAGGTGTCGGCGTTCTGGCGATTTACTCGAAAGGCTTCAGTAGAAGCTGCTGGGAGTCCCAGCAGCTTCTACTGAAGCCAGTCCCCAACTCCGGGGACTTCCGGCGGGGTCTTGGGGCGGCAGTATACGCCGTGAAGTTGTTTGCGGCCTGCTCGTAAACCCAAAGCAGAAGAAGAAGAAGTGACGTCAGCGGCTTCATTTGCCTAATCCTCCTTTATATACAGTCTATGATCCTCCCCCAGGGACTCATTCCGGTGTGAACGCGATCTGTTCATACATTAGTTCATGTACTTAGTTAAAGCATTCTGATGAACTAAAGTGGGAAAGTATTGCGGTGTGAACGCGCCTATTGGTTGTCTATGTGCAGGTTCTTGGGATATAAACTGAGGAATTGTATTGCAATATGCGATTAAGCCATTTCTGTAGAAATAAACACAATAATGTTGCATGTTAATCATTTTTATAATTTGCATGAAAGACGTTTATTTTAGATGTTGTTGGCATGGTAACTTGCTGGTGGATCTCACTCTGCTCTACATTTTCCATTTCAGAGTTCACAAAGCTGACTGAGTCTACCTGAAGCAACGAATCAATCGGATTTCTCACTCTAACACATATGGAGGATCCCTGAATCCCAAAGTTTGGACAGTGTGTCTCTGTATCAGGATGAAACACTCAGAGCTGGACAACCAGTGAGCTTGGCATCGAGGGCTTCCACCTGTGCTCATTGTGGGGCTGAGATACTGAGTACCATTTCAGGTGTTTTGGAGGTTTCCAGCTCATTGACATCAGCTGTGAGCTGCTGATAGAGTTTCATAATGTACAGCTCTGCTGAGTCACAGGACTGGAGTTAAACAGGCGTGGTTATTTTACCTGACATTTTATTCTCTATTTTTAACTCTAAGAAGTAACATTTTGCAAAAACATCAAAATGCCAGGCTTCTTTTTTATTGTTAATATGAGTTTAGCTATTGTAGCCTTTTCATAGCTCACTATAATCATCATGTAGACCCCGTTTAAGCTAATGTTTGACACCATTAGCATGTTTACAATGCAAACAACATAAGTTGTTAGCTAGCATAGCTTCCTCTGCTAACTGTTCAACCCAGTCTCGCGGCATTTCGTGATATAGTCACGACATTTCATCTATTGATTCGTGTTCACCAACCCGGTCGGGTCTTGGAAGACCGGAAGCTGTGTGGTTCATAAAAACATGTTCTTACTCAATATCAAGCCACGATTATTGTTTTTATTTTTAAATCGTATAATGTCGGACTTTTTTTGCAGTTCGTGAAGAAAAGAAATAGGGCTCAGAGCCTCAGAATACTGAAATCTGTATGTTGTTGGTGAACACGAATCAATAGTTTAAATGTTGTGACTATATCACAAAATGCCGTGAGACTGGGTTGAATTGTTGGTGGTTTCTGCCACAATGCTGAAGGACCGGACAAACTTAACCACTAAACTTAGACAACACACACATTACTGCAAACTGTTATATCTGCTTCTCTAGTGTGGTGGTGAAAACTGTACCTATAATAACAATTGTACAATAGTTACCATATGTGTACAATCATTTGACCGACTTACATGCTTTCAATACAGCACACACTTAACTGCCAAAAGTAACACAATGATCATTTTACCATTTTGTGAACCTGATTAGTTGCTCCAGTGAGGAAGGAGTTCAACATCTGGCAGCGCCGTGTTTTCATCAAGTTTGGCCCAAAGAAGACAGAGCAAATACTAAGCTTAAACATTGCTGCAGCTTCACAGCTAACATTTTAGCAAATAATGACCCACTTATGTATCCAGCAGACAAGAAAATCCTATTTCAACTAGTTTTAGCAAATGTACACATCCAATAGAGTCTTTATCCTGTTAGCTGTTTTGAACACATTTGGATGGCTTTATCTTACTTTGCATCTGTACAGCCAAAACAATGAGCTAGGATATGATGATATGAAGCTTAATTTGATTTCACATTTGTTTACTCAAATAATTGGTAAATTCAGGCTTAAAATTGAAAAGTGTTCACAAGTGCAAGAAATTCACCTCCAGACCTCCATGTTGGCACCAGCTCTGCTCACTTTGTAGAATAATAATGGAAATGAAAGACCTGCACCAAAATCCTGCTCAAGAAAGATTAGTCATCATATTCATTCTCCAGCCAATCACAGTCAATGTGAAGATCTAATCCTGCTTCACATCTTATAAATACCTAAAGCTACTAAAAACTCACACATATTTCACTCGTCTTTTTTTCATGGAACCCGATAAACTCAACAAACTATGGTTTCCATCCTGAAGACCCTATATGTACAGCACTAACTACTGATTGCCATTCATGAACTCTTAACCTGACTTAGCAATGTGAATCTTTAAAGTGTGCACTATCTGGTTGGAAACTTTTTTTATTGTCACAATGTTAATATCAACTTGCATGCAACCACCCTCTGGACTTATTCTAACCACAGATATCCATCTTATAGAGAGAGTTTCATCACAAGAGGTTTAACTTGGTGTCCACTGCTTTTTTTCCCCACATTGAAATCTCTCATAACAAAAGCAAAGGTCTTCTACACTGAGTCTGATACGGAGGCCCTGAGAGGAAAGAGAGGAAAAAATAATTCTGTTAATCCATTTTATAAGTTTTATCTAATTGGTTGTCGCTTCTGTGCTTATGACTGAAGAACATTTGGCAATACAAGGGTTTGTGAAGACAATCTTTCTTTATGCCTGGATTGTATTCTCCGAAGAGGTGTGGGGAAAGGGTTTTGCGTGGAGTTTTTCGAAATTACCTTTATTTCATCTTTGAAAACATTTGGGGGAAAAAATGTGGGCATGTGAAAGTAAGTTATTGCTTCTTGTTGAGATATTAATAAATTATGGTTATTAATGTATCCCAATAACAATCGAAAATAAAAGATTTCCAACTTAGATAGATTATACTGGCAAAATAGTTCACGTAAACAAAGGAGGAACAAAATTATAGATCAGTCTTAGAAATATGATCAGCAGGATTCGTTTTCCTCTCAGGGCTTCGTGGTCTGACTATCGAGTCTCAAATGACGTTATACAGGTTTCACACTCTGAAAAGAGTGCACATCACATCTTGTAATGAAACTCTTCAAATGTAAACTGCGTTCTGTATTTTGTACACGTTTCCACAGTTATGACATCAGGACAGTGAGTTGTGCATGTTACCTTAGTTAGAAAGCACCCGGTAGGCCCATTGTTGTGCTAGCTCAGGGAAAGTCTATTTACTGTCTCTGATAGATGCTGTGGATTTATTAAGTAAACCTCAACTTTAACATGTTCAGTCATTGTACTGCAGCCAGTGGACACACCACATTTCACTGCTTTAAAGATATCAATATTTTCCTCTTGTTTGTTTTTGTCTGTACATTTAACCATATAATATCTCACCAGTTTATCTCTATTATGTATGCCGTGTCTTTTACTGTAATGTTATTGGTGTTTTGAATGCATACCGACATATTCGACAGTTTTAGCTGCTTTGCGATGTTTCCCCTCACACCTTCACACGCTCCTTGCATTTTCATGCATAAATGTTTGCCAAAATGCATATTGCCAAAATCTGCTCTGAGCTAATCACATATACAGAATAATAAATGCAACTGAATCTACATATCAGACTCGTCATGGTGACTATAGCCATAATGTTTTGAAACACTGGAGACAGTTTACACTTGATGTAGAACTATGGAGCACTGTAAGGTTGCACAATATCATTAGTCATGTCATCTTACTCTATTTACCTCTTAAACCTTTACTCACTTGCTACATGTCAATGTTGAAGGTGATTTTTGTTGAGTTAAATGAAATATGTAGCGTACACAGGTGAGACGAGGCGTTTATGGATCAGGGATTGGCTGTACTGATACGGGTAGATGGAGCATGGTGTCTGTGTTTCTAAAAAGGCTCACATAATAAAGAGCCTCACCCTCACAAGAGTATTGTATTTTTCTAACATTTACTCTCAAGCTCAGTATTTGTATTCAGCACCAATGAGTGTAATTTACCATTTATTGCACATATTGTTACTCACTATGACAGGTATTCTCCCCAATAATAACAGTGATGTTTTTGTGTGACAGTCACCTTACAGTACCAATTGAGAATTGTATATTACTGATATTCTTTGTTTTATGTAAAAGATGAAATAAAAAATATAAAATAAAATTAACTATTTCAATACTTACATTAAAGATGCTGACTTGTGTTTGACTGAATTCAGATGGCTGTAGATACTCAGGGGTTTATGTTAGCAGGAGACAGTATGAAAGATGGAAGAGCTCCAGATCACTGGCTCCACTTGCATTTCAATCTTTGTGACAATAACAAATGGTTTTTTTCCCCAATAAAAAATGTAAGTAAACTGTTAGCAGAATACCAAACAACATGTCTGGGGCAGTGGATCACATTCTCTCAAACTGGAAATACTCCGGCTGGGCTTCAGGCAGTGTTGTCAGATTCTGTACAACATAAATCTTAAAAAACAAGAATGAAGAATTAAGAATGCTTCTTTTGAAAATGGACATCAATGTATTTCATCAACTGGTGTGAGATTGATAGAATGAAGGACAAACGTTATGGAGTGTGGAGTGTGTGTATGAACACACTCAGTCACTGGGGGGCTCCTGTCCGGAGGTCCTGATAGTTAAAGAACATTTTACTAACTAAAGCTCATAGTCTGAGTATGGGTTTTCCCAACACCAAGACATTTTGCCATTGTAAAATAGATGCATATAGACAGAATTAATACGAGACAATCTTGGAAGAAAAAAAGGTGGAAGCCAAAGGATCATTTCTCCTTATCTGGCTATGTACAAATATTTTGAGCATTTTAGGTCTTGGGCCATCTGGTCCAGTCCAACCACAAAACTGTCTTACATTTGAAGGCCAGCAGCTGCTGTGACATGGGCTGCTTCTCAGGTCGACAATTTTCATTTCCTCGCTCCTCGGTCCTCGGTCTCACCGGAAGTTGATTTGCCTGCGCCATCTTGAGTACCGTCCCATGGCTCTTATTTCTGCCGGAGGACCGAGGATCGAGGAGCGAGGAGCGATCATGGAGGAGCGATAACCGAGGAACCACCAGACCATCCTCCGATGAAATCCTCAGATACTCACCCCGCCCCCTTACTGTGTATCGCTCACTGATTGGACGAGGCAGTGCATGCACTGATCTGATGCTTCTTGACATGAGAGCAGAGTGAAGAAAAGACATGAACCTCACGGGAGTCACTCCTCAGTTCATACCGTGTTTTGTTTCAATTCATGTATCATTTAGTTACAAATATGTGATATATCTGAACAACAAAGTGGTCAAAAATCATTTAATTCATTTTTTGGAAATATTTTCATGATCGCTTTTTTCGTTTTACATTTTCATTTATTGTCATTTCCATTCAGTCAGTCATTAAGTGCTATTAAAATGTTAATATGCTACATACAACCCGGTATCACGGTGAGACGTGAACATGTGACGCTTTACCATTGCTGGGAGACGTGAAGATGTCACGGTTTCGTCTTTTCAAAACGTGAAAAGCGTGACAGCTACACGGTATTGTTAACCCATGTTAACCAGTGGAGAAATAACCGGAAATACCAAGCAAATGCTACTCCGACGTAATGATTTATTTTTTAATAGTCACAATCGATTACAGCGATTTTCTTGTTGCCCCAGCTGGTCGACACCTCTTTTAGCATAAACAAAGGCTACATTAATGTATTAAATCGATGTTAATCCATGCGTGTGGATGTGGAATTAACGGACGTGACGTTGTGCGATTGAGTTGCCAAGCAACAACTTCGGTTCATGTTAATTTACAAACTATTCAACTACAACCGTAGTTATATTTAAAAACATGTTAGAAGGCCTCACGAAATACTTTAATGCACATTAAAATGTAAATGTGAAGGAATGTGTGTATAACAAAATACATCGGTCATTAAACGAAACCGGAAATAGACGTAGGCAAGATCCTCAGCTCGATGATTGGATGGTTATCCGCAATGCATGCTGGGATTTGGTGTTTATGTGATGTGAAATCTGAAAACGTTTTTTAAAAATACAATAATACTTTATGCCGAGTGTGCTTGCTTTACTCTTTGAAAGTCATCACATAACGGCATTGTAATACACGGTTCGGCTGCATTACATATTACATATCTGCCGTAGTTCTCTATTTATAGAGCCCTGCTGAGAAGACTTCTAGACAAACATGAGGCACTGAAAACGTGACGTGGATCATAAATATATAAGCAATTAAACAGCATCTTACATTTATTTTTCACACAATACGTCTCCTTGCAGTATCAACACTAATTCGGCTGACTTTTATATTTGATCCAATTGGTAGATAGGCTGTATTTACACCATAACCGTTCAGAGCTGATAGAAAGGGACACCTGGTGGTCAAAGCACGTTATTGAATTGTATTATTTTATTATTAGATATTAATAGGAGGATGTGCAAAACAGACAAACTAATAAGGCTTAATTTAAACATTAAAGAGTACTTTAGGTTAAGGTCTTATTTTGAATAAGAAAAAAGCTTTAAGAAGAATATGGAGGGATGAAACCCTCTTGAAACCGCAGGTCCTTCCTTCCTGCAGCGGTCAGACTTTACAACCAGCACTGCCCCTAGTAGACCCTCCTACACACACCACAACACAGACTATAACACCCCTTGCTGCTAAATACAAACCAACTTTGTGCAATATGTGCTATATGTGCAATATATATATATGCCATTAATAACTGTGTAATTTATACCTGGCCACTAAATCAATATATATGCCGTTTTGTTTTTGATCTGTATTTTTGAAAATTATGTAACTTTTTATCTTTTTTTTAGCATATTGTTTAATATATTATAACTTAGTACTTTTTTAGCATATTGTTTATTTTATTCTAACTTAGTACTTTTTTAACGCATGTAAGATATGCAACACTAAGCTGTCTGTGGCTCTTTCCTGCTGTAACGCTGCACACTTCCCCTCTGTGGAACTAATAAAGGTATTCTGATTCTTTAATGGTCACACATGCAGAGCACACAGCACACACAGTGACATTTGTATCTACAGATAAATATTAAGCCTGACAAAGTACTTAACGTCTAATATATTGCTTTCCTGCAATGTTAACTATGTTTAAGCACTTATTTGTTTATTATTAAACTGATATTATACATATGTATTATACTCTTATAAGATGTATGTAGATAGTATAAGAAATGTGCAGAATGACAGTTTAATGGTGGAGTATAAACACATATTGATAGATGTCTTGTAATGCACTGTTGAGGAACCTGCGACCCAAGTTTTTCATTCATTGCATAACTACACAGTAGTTGTGTATAATATGATATGTCAATAAACCTTAGCTTATAAAATCTTGAAATGGATGTTCAAACTAGTCATTATATACAGTCGTTAATGAACTATTAGTAGAGAATAACGAGTAATGAATATACTTTATAGAGATCCTATTAATATCTAATAATAAAATAATACAATTCAATAACGTGCTTTGACCACCAGGTGTCCCTTTCTATCAGCTCTGCACGGTTATGGTTTAAATACAGCCTATCTACCAATTGGATCAAATATAAAAGTCAGCCGAATTAGTGTTGATACTGCAAGGAGACGCATTGTGTGAAAAGAAATGTAAGATGTTGTATAATTGCTTATATATTTATGATCAACGTCACGTATTCAGTTTTGGCGGCAGTTCTCCTGTTTGTCCAGAAGTCTTCTCAGCAGGGCTCTATAAATAGAGAACTACGGCAGATATGTAATATTTAATGCAGCCGAACCGTGTATTACAATGCCGTTATGTGATGACTTTCAAAGAGTAAAGCAAGCACACTCGGAATAAAGTATTATTGTATTTTTAAAAAACGTTTTCAGATTTCACATCACATAAACACCAAATCCCAGCATGCATTACGGATAACCATCCAATCATCGAGCTGAGGATCTTGCCTACGTCTGTTTCCGGTTTCGTTTAATGACCGATGTATTTTGTTATACACATATTCCTTCACATTTACATTTTAATGTGCATTAAAGTATTTCGTGAGGCCTTCTAACATGTTTTTAAATATAACTACGGTTGTAGTTGAATAGTTTGTAAATTAACATGAACCGAAGCTGTTGCTTGGCAACTCAATCGCACAACGTCACGTCCGTTAATTCCACATCCACACGCATGGATTAACATCGATTTAATACATTAATGTAGCCTTTGTTTCTGCTAAAAGAGGTGTCGACCAGCTGGGGCAACAAGAAAATCGCTGTAATCGAGTGTGACTATTAAAAAATAAATCATTACGTCGGAGTAGCATTTGCTTGGTATTTCCGATTATTTCTCCACTGGTTAACAATACCGTGTAGCTGTCACGCTTTTCACGTTTTGAAAAGACGAAACCGTGACATCTTCACGTCTCCCAGCAATGGTAAAGCGTCACATGTTCACGTCTCACCGTGATACCGGGTTGGCTACATATCCACACAAATACACAAAGTGTGCAATCCAATGAATGTTAATCTAACTGGGTTTTGATAGATAACATATCTCTTTTTCTTCTCTCAATTATTTTATTTCTTTTGTGCACTCTAATCAATATTAATCAAACTATTGTTCGTTTATAAATTTTAAGAATGGCGTTTATCTTTTTTGAGAATTAGTTCTTATTTTATTTTATTTATTTGGGTCTACAACAGATGATACAAATGTTTGTGTCAGTAAATGTGTACTAACAGAGGCGGGGGGTGTGTGGAAATAACGGGGACAGAGCTGCTGTCAGACGATCAGCTGTGCAGCGTCATCACAAACGGACGTCGCTTCACGTGACGCTCTGGAGGAAAGGACGTCCCATTGCTCTTAAAACTCATTTCCCTGCTTCTCGTGGTTTCCTTGCGTCCCTCCATGCTTCCCTGGTGGGAGGGACTAGTCACAGGGAAACAACGCAAGTGAGGGAAGCAAGGATTTCATTTAATCGACCTGAGAAGCAGCCATTCTCACCTGGACGGGGACTGACCTTTGACCCTTTGTTCTTGTTACGTGCCAGGCAGGCTTGTCAAAGTCTTTGTAGTTTAGTTAGTGAGGGTTTTTGTTTGAGTTTTGGTTTCAAAGGATAGATGTAGAGATAGGCCTGGTTTTGTTATGCTTGTTTCTTTTGTTTGGCGCAATCCTTTGACTCCTCCTCCTCCTCACCAACTAAGGTTTCAGTTACATGTCTGTTCGGTTCTGGGTTAAGAAAATAAACCTTTTGTAAACTGTTACGCTGACTCCCTCATTAATTATTGGTTGTATGTTATTGTCTCCAGGTCCCCTAGACCTTAGTGGGGACGTAACAGTTCTGAAGGCCCTTTATTCTGAAATCTTCATTTTAAAGGCAAAGTTTCTGTTGAAAACTGCAGAAAAAGGAGGATCATTTTAATTATGACCACGATCTAGGTCTAAAATAAGCTGAAAGAATGTTCACTTTTTGTTCTACAACATTACATATGACAGTAATATCCCACTGAGTGTCTGAAGCTCCTATTATATGTGTCATAATTGAAATGGCGGTGCTGACAAATGACGAGATAAGACTACTGAACGTCATCACGCAGAACATCAGCAACCATGCAACTGTTATGTACTTTGTTGATAGTGGCGACTGGACTGGACTGGCTAGTGTCAGCAGAAAGTATTAAAAAATAATGATTGCAAAACATATATATATATCAAATATATTTTAAGATCATGTTTAATCATCTGATTTGTCTGTATATTGCTGTTTTAGTCTGTGTTCTTCTAATTAGTGTCTACAGTGTGTGCCTATTGAGACATTTGTAGTACCCTTCAATGCAGTGCGCAATGCCTCAACATCTCAACGTGGGCGCGAGCTCAACGTGGGCGGGTGCTCAACCTTTGAGGCACGTGACGTCCCGACTCCCGTGTTGTGTACTTACCAAGCGGCAAACTGTGGGGTAGAGCCGGGAAGCCAATACGGAAGTGCCACACACTGCAGTTCATATATTGGCCGATAGGCGATGGCTGCAGAAAGGAGCAATTTCCATAGACCCCCATGTTAAAATGCCCAACTTTACAGCAGAAAAAAACATGTTTCTACCCCTGGCTCCATACATTTCATTAGCGATATAGTTAGATTCCACCTTCATGATTATGGATCTGTGAGTGAATTGTTTTCTAACGCGACCCTTTTATTTATATTAGGTCTTAAAGTTTGTGCATAGATTAGGGCGTGGTCACATTGAGTGACGGCTCTGTCAAGTGCCTGCCGCTGTTAGCTTCTTGTCTCTCTGCTAGCTGCTCCGTGAAGCTAGCTACAGGGACTCTGCCTGCTCAGCTCATCCAGGAAACACAACTTGTAGCCGGCCGTGGTTGTTTGTTCTTCATGCTTATATATCGGACTGTTGTGACTCGCTCTGCGGTTAAAACAGACGGTGCATGAATGCGGTAAGTGAAATTCGAGTGCTTTATTTATGTGTTAATGATTTTAATCGGCTACGTAATGAATGGTAAGGCTTGGGTTAGTTAGTGGCTAGTGGTAGCTACATCGGTGCTAACGATTGTAATCGTAGCCTCCAAGTTAAAATCATAGACTGTATATATAAAGGTTAAAACTAAATAGACAAGTGTTAAGTGGGATAATACTGTTGAACAAACGGCTTCTGTTTGAGGTTGATAAAATAAGGTTACATCCTTGTAACTTAGAGATATTTTATTATGTAGGTAGAACTGTATGCATCTAAGGTTAATTTAAATTGGCTATGCTCAAGTATGTAGACAAGCTAATGTCGAAGTAGTGTATGTGAAATCAACCTCACAATAAGATGTGTGTATATTACAATTATTAATGTCATATTTCAAGATGATTACTTAGATATTACAATATGGTTGGTTGAGCTGGAGTTCATTATCGAGCTTACACGTTAACGTCACAGTCATCTGAAGAACGAACCCAAACCTTGTTGTTTTTATTAATTGCATTACCAAATGGGTATCAAATAAACAGTAAGCATTGGTAACACAACTTCCAAAGTTACAGTAAAATAAAAAGGACCCTGACTCGGACAATACACAATCCAACATGTTCAACAGAAGAGAATCAGTTATATTGTTTGTACACATGGTACTTTACATATATATATATATATCTCTGTTTGTTTAAGGTGTCCAGGTGATGCAGACAGGCTGGACCAGAGAGTGAGAGACAGAACTGGACTCCTCACAGCAGTGAACTTCAGCACAGGTACAAAGACTCTTTTTTCATACTGTACAAAGAATCAAGAAAGATATTGGTTTAAATGAATGAAGTATTGACTTGAATACACTGATATACATTCCATTAAACAATACTAAATACTAGATCACCTACACATCAGTTAAGTTGAGGGTTTTTTCCATGCAAAAAGTTACATTTAGATATTTAGCAATATGACTTTGTCAGCTTTCTAATTTAATGTATTGAAGGCAAAGATATTTAACACAGTGAGAACTGCTACTATTTATCTCTCAATATTGTCTGTAAAAAACGTGGTAAAAGTGATTCTTTCAGTGAGACAACAGAGCAAGCTTCTACAGCTGCACTACGTTTTGATAACATTTAAATATTATTTTGATAATAACATATATTTCAATGTTGATGAACTTCATACTGTTCATTCATAATCTGATTGTCTTTGTAGCTCATTGTTGAAATAAAAAAAAACCATTACAATTACAAAATAAGTATATCTACAGCCCCTAAACACACAAACACACCGCTTTCATAAATAATACACTTGTTCTGCAATAATGTTTTATTTGTGTTAGGAAAGGACATGCCTGAAAGACAGGACATTTTCTCCTTCTCTGAGGGTCAAGAAGAACATCCAAGAGGAACATTAAAAGCTGATGTTATGAGATTTTAAGACCAGTACAGAACATTCACTAAGAAACTACTTTTATTGTAAAAACAGTCAGCTGATCGAATGCAGCTATTTCCACATCTACACTCCATCAGCTGATTATTTCTATTTGCCTCACTTTATGAGCTTCATAACATGTACCTTGTTTTGCAACGTCACAAATAAATGGGGCCAATCTTCAGTCAGATGTGAATGTGTAATCTAACATTTTCAGTAAGAATAATGGACAAAAGGAGTGCAAATACAAATACAATGTATTGAAATGTGAACCAAAAGCACATATGGACAGAAGGTGTAAACCTATTAAATGTATTAAACACATTTAGTCAAATAAAGTGACAGACTAGGCCTGTGCAGTTGGTATCAGCTTTGCCCAGCATGGGCTCCTTCATCAGCCCTGGTCCTCCTCGCAGAGGAAAGACCCTCAGTCCTCTCCAAACCAACAGACAGGACGTCCATCACACGGAGGTTTCTCCCTGAAGTCTCTGCAGCTCTCTGGACACCATGCTGTCTCAATCCGTCCACACTGAATATGAGAGGGGAAAAATGAAAATAATAAATGCTTTAGACCAGTGCTTCTCAAAGTGTGGTCCGCGGACCACTGGTGGTCCATGAGCGCCCCCTAGTGGTCCGTGAGTATATTGGTAAAATTTCACATTTGAAATTAATTAATTAATTAAAGTTTTCCGCACTCTCGCGGGAATATCTCCGCAATGGAGCGAGCTTAAGTTTCACTTTCGATTGCATGATATAGCCCAGATAAACACCTTCATCAAACATGTGGCCACTTGTTTGTACCATTTTCAGGCGATTTGTAAAAAACGATGTGTTTTTGGATATTTGTGGAATTAGGTGGTCCGCGAGTGTTTTTTTATTGGTTAAGTGGTCCTTGGTATGAAAAAGTTTGAGAAACACTGCTTTAGACAATAAGAAACATAAAGTTGACTGTTGAGTTGCTCAGTTTTTTTAGATTGTCAATACTATTACTGTATAACTAATATCTCAGGTTAAGAGGCACATTCAAATAAAGATTGGTCTTTAAATACATTTTGTCTTTTGAATTGTTTGTCTAAAGTCAAGGATCTAGAACTGGTACTTAGTTTTAATGATACAGTCTGGTTATTATGCTGTTTGGAGGAGGCCTCACAGGTAAGAGCACTAACTAGTTACCATCACATGTACCTTAGCTTGACTTAAATGTATTAAACGTATAGTTAAGTGATATCAAAATATAAATAACTAATGTCATGCAAACATATTAATATTTGCTTGATTCCAGTGTTGAATTTAGCACAATTGCATACAAACGTTAAGGGGTTTTAAGATTCTGAAGTATTATGCTAAAAACTCAATAACTTAGATTATTATTTATAGTTTCATGTCCGCTTACCTTAGAAACGTAAAATGCGACGGCAGCGTGCAGATGGGGAGCGTGTTAGCTTAGCTTGGTAGCTTCAGCTAGCTCTGGAACTTTCAGCTCGGTGGCAGCAGGTCCCGCCTTCGCCTATTTGGAGCGGGCTGGAACAGGCGGGAGTTGAACTCTGACGTCACTGTCGAGCCGTTAGTGGCCGACTCCGCCTACTAAGGGCTTCACGGCAACTCTGCAGAATCCTATGGGTGACGTCACGGACCCTACGTCCATTTATATATATAGCCTATGGTACTTACCCAGTCACAAAAGTAACATATTATATCTTATATTATTAATATAGCCTATATATATAATTCTGATATCTGTGGTTATTTAAACATTCCCTGATAAACGTTATTTCAGCGTCAATAAATGAGTGTTAATCCCAGTGTGTTTAGTGTACAACATCACATATAATTTCACCTTCAATTCACGGTTTTCAAAACGTTAGCCACATGCTAATGCTAACCGGAAATGAAGAATCTTCAGAATAAAAGTGTTAAGTTAATAGTTAGTGTGAACTTCCGGTTTTTTCAGAATAAAACTGCTTTAAATTAAAACCCTGTATTTACCCCCCCACACACACAAACACACACTTTGGATGAGTATTTGCCTTGTCCACTTTTTGCCTTCTTTAGAGTTATTAGTAATTCAAGATTAATTATTGAATTAAATGTGCTCCATAAGATAAAATACTGAAGCTTTGACTTGATCATTTCGGTCACAACATTAGACCTTGTCCTCTCATCTCTACTAAAATAAGATACGTGTGCATGTTTGGGTGTTTTAACACTCCTGTAATGTACCTAGTCTTGTCAGTAGTGTTAATTTCGTCAGCTATTTTTTTATTTAGTTTTAGTCTTAGTCCTGTGTTAAATTTCCTTTTTAGTTTTAGTCATATTTAGTCACCTTCATCCTGTTTTTATTTAGTCAAGTTTTAGTCGACTAAAAGTCTGAGCATTTTAGTCTTATTTTAGTCGACTAAAACAGTAAACATTTTAGTCAAGATTTAGTCGACTAAAAGTCTGAGCATTTTAGTCATATTTTAGTCAAAGAAAACTAATTATTTTAGTCTACTTTTTGTCAATAAAAACTGTTGAGTATTTTTTAGTCATCAGATTATATAGAACATTTCAGTCAAACTAGTCTAGCCAAAACCAATAATTTGTCATTTTAGTATATATAAATAAGATTATATCTTGTCCTTATTTGATGAAAAACACAGGTTGAATGATTAAGAATGCAACTTTGCAGAGAGTATCTGCTCAGGTTTGTGGTGTTGTACCTGTGTTATGGCCACATTGCTTCCCTTCTGATAAAACAATGCATTCGCTTTTTTTCTCCGCCTCATTGTAGCGAAAATGGGCCCAAATATCACGTTGTTTCTTTCTCCCAAGCAGTGGTGGCTTTAGACTTTTTCGTTGTCAGTAATTTTGACGGACAGGATCGTAACATTTCCGTCATAATCCATTATTATCCGTCGAGTGCACAATTTATCAATCACTCGCGCTGACGGGGGGGTATTCGGTTAACGCGAGTGCGACCACTGCTCCCAAGCCCTGTTGTTGCCATTTCATTTTCTGTTAAATAAGGTTCGTTAGACCATGAGTTAGACCCGAGTCTTCCTGACAGTTCATATTGTGCCGCTGCCCGGTGTAATTCAAATCTACCGCCGCGCGCACCGCAGACACACACAGCTGCTGCCCAGCCGCAGCCCCGGAAATGGAACTGCTGGGAGAAAAACTAGGCTTGTTTGATTCAAACAAGACCTGCGCAGACCTGCGCAGTTGCGATCAACAGGCTTGTTTGAGACAAGCAAGACCTGCGCAGTTGCGATCAACGTCTTGCTAGTGCGTTGCATGATGGTTAGTCATTTTGTCCGACTTGCTCTGGAGGCCCGCCCACATGAGACTTTGAAATTTCGCGGGACAAAGACGCCCAGAGCGAGGCGCGGCGAGGCGGCGCAGTTGCTCTCCACGGGCTGCGGAAGCGAAATGCTTGATGGGAAACGGCTCGCTGGTATCTCGAGCTGAGCGCTCATTGGTGGTTTTTACCACGTGCTGCTGATGAAACTCTCCAATTGGCTGGCAAAAGTTTGTTGTTGTTTTGTGTCAGTTGTACGTCGCCACATCCATTCACATTTTTCATCATTGTTCCACAATGTTTATCATCATGAAATTAATATCTATATATTTTATACTATACTGCTTACCGTTTTCATACTTTATATATCTTAGCATATTCATACACACTGTTCATACTGCTCACAGGCTGATATCTAGTGTATTCATACCACACTGTTTATTCATCATTCAATTCATTCTATATGTTATTCTGTAGATTGTGTACATTACTTTCCACTTCACTGCGTGTTGCACCTGGTTAGAAGCTAAACTGCATTTCGTTGTCTCAGTACCTGTAATATGTGCAATAACAATAAAGTTTCTCTTTAAGTTAAACCAAATCATTCAAATAAAATCTATTGTAATGTAATGATTTGGTTTAACCTTATTTATTGAATACATCATTTAAAATGGCAAGATTAAATCAAATTACATCCATGTTGTACACATCATAAAGCTTAAAGTGGCAGCTAAAGAATTAACACAGCAGCAGGTCTGTTCAATTCATGCTCATTAAGCTTCATGTGTGCGGATCTGAAGGGACTGATCATTTGTAGCCTGTCCACCTATCAGTTTTGCAAACATTAAGAGGGAGGAGCATTTCTAATTATGGAACCCAGTCACTGGTGTGGTTCATCATCATGACTGAATTAACAAACCTATATAAAGCAATGGAGATCACCTTTGTCTACAGTGGGTAAAATGGAATTTGTGGTGCTTACACTGTGTGACGAACAGGGAGACATCACTGTAAGAGTCTCACAAGACATTTCCCAAAGACTACAAAATGGTGAGTAAACAACTAAATTGCATTCCAACAATCTGGATATGATTTTAAATGATGTAAATTATTTTTCAGATAACAGTTTAGCAGCTGCACTTATGCAGCAAGCAAGGGCTGCAACAAATGCACAAGGTAATCTATCATTTAAATCAAAAATGGTATTGTCTTTTAATGCAAATCAAACAAATGACATAGTCATGTTTATTGTAAACAAATATTTAATTTTCTCTCAATCACAGTCCCTTTAGATCTGTCTTCAGATGCTAGGCCTGCTCCTCAAAGGCCTGCTCCTGATGAAAGACCTGCTCCTGACGAAAGGCCTGCTCCTGATGAAAGACCTGCTCCTGACGAAAGGCCTGCTCCTGATGAAATACCTGCTCCTGACGAAAGGCCTGCTCCTGACGAAAGGCCTGCTCCTGATGAAAGGCCTGCTCCTGTAAGGCCTGCTCCTGTAAGGCCTGCTAGATCCCAAGCTGGCACTCCTCACCTGGCATCCCCCTCCAGCCGGTCAGAACACCTTGAGGCAACACAAGGTACAGTAACTAAAATGAGGATCTAAACAGCAAATGCTATTTGTTTGAGTTACTAACACTTGTGTCTTAACAGATTTCACACACAACACCATACTGCTGCTTTTGGACCTGACAAAAACACACCAACAGGTGTACTATCACTCCAAACCCGGTTTTTACAAAATTCTACAACGGCAGTTCAGCAAGGAGGGATACAGTTTCTCCTCAGACAAAATCCGGAAAAAACTCAACAACCTTTTGACCACCTACAAAAGGGCCAAGGACCGTTGTACCTCAACAGGAACATAACGTGGGAATATTATGGGGTAAGAAGTTTGTTCTTGCACATCTAGTTGGTAAAAGCAACATTTCCATTTTAACAATTCTGCAATTCCACAGATAATGGACAACCTGTTTGGGAGGTGCGGTGTTGGGAGCGCACCTCCAGGCACTCTTGTTTCCACCCCTCTATTACCCACTGCCTCACAACCATCCACCACACTGCCGTGTGCCTCTGAGGCCCAGCCTGGTCCCTCCATGACCCTGCCCACCACACTGCCGTGTGCCTCTGAGGCCCAGCCTGGTCCCTCCATGACCCTGCCCACCACACTGCCGTGTGCCTCTGAGGCCCAACCTGGTCCCTCCATGACCCTGCCCACCACACTGCCGTGTGCCTCTGAGGGCCAGCCTGGTCCCTCCATGACCCTGCCCACCACACTGCCGTGTGCCTCTGAGGCCCAGCCTGGTCCCTCCATGACCCTGCCCACCACACTGCCATGTGCCTCTGAGGGCCAGCCTGGTCCCTCCATGACCCTGCCCACCACTCAGCCGAGATCAATCCGGTCTCGAGTCTCCCATCCCTCCTTCTACGACCTGTATGAGGCCCACTCGGAGAGGAGGACCAGTGCACTGGAGACACTGGTGCGGCCAGAACAGGAGCGCCGGAGAAGGCTGAAGGAGAGAAATAGGAGGAGGTTTGAAGCTAAAATGTTGACTGCGATGGGAGAAGTTGTTTCCCAGTTAAAGTCCATTGGGAGCCAACAAGAGCGCATCATTGAGCTTTTGCAGGACAAGCCCAATATGCCATAATTTCCCCCACACTGGGTATTCCCTGAATTAATTTGTTTATAAAGAACACCACCTCAGTTTGTTTATGGAAGTAATATTGTTTAGATTAGTTATTTATTTTCCTCGTTATGCAGTTGAGTTATTATTTCATCATTTCGTGGTGTGTGAGCTCTTTAAAAAAGGTCACAAATCTGATTTCTGTGCAACACTGCATCTTGGTTCTGGGGATGCGGTGCCCTGTTATCTGCTGCTTCAACCTGCTCATCAACTTCAATTGCTTCCCCTTCCTCCAAGCACATGTTGTGAAGTATGCAACAGGCAGTGACTGCTGTGCTAATGTTTGCAATGTTTTTGATGTACAAACATTTGAGCCTCCTGAACTTCGTTTTCAGTAGGCCAAAGGTATGCTCAATGACCACACGTGCAACATTTAATTTTTGATTGAAACGACGCTGCCGAGCAGTTAAATGGCCATTGTCCCTGTATGGCCTCATAAGCTGAGGCAATAGTGGGTAGGCAGAGTCCCCAATGATGTGCATTCCCTCAGGCACCAGGGACTGGGGATCTTCATCAAGCAGCCTTCCAACAGCAGACAACCGGAATGCCCGTGCATCATGCCAGCTACCAGGGTGGCCCACATTAACATGACAGAATCTCCGTTTACTGTCACAGAACCCAGTAAGCACAACAGAATAAAACTGTTTTCTGTTGATGTATGCTACTGGGTTCTCACAGTGTGGTTTCACAATAGGAATGTGGCATCCATTTACCGCACAAACAGTGTTGGGAAATCCTGCTGCACGAAATCCTAACTCAGAATTATGTAGGGCTTGCCCTGTGGGCCAGGAAATGTGGTGAGACAAATATGTGGTGACAAGACTACAGAATTCATGGAGATGCAGGCAGACAGTGGATTTGGTGATATTGAAACGATCAGCAACCCCCCTATAGGACTCCTGGTTTGATAGAGTCCACAGACAGGCAAGAACACTGTTTTGAAGCGGCACTTTACTGTGCTGTCTGTTCCAGTAGAACGGGCCAATAGTCGTCAACACATCCTGTTTGGTAGAAAGGAATAAATGGCTTTTAATATCACCAGTCCAGATAATACATATTTGATGTTATTTATATATATATATATACACACACATACTTCCACATGTCCCCTGGACAATCGGAAATGACTTTTGAAGTCTGAAGGACTGTACTGTGGGACCACTTCTTCCACAAATTGTTGGACCTTTGGAACGGATCTAAGGAAGGCAGACACAGGAGCAAATGATGACCATAAATCATTAGACCTATTCAACATTCGTTATATATAACTGCTGCTGCTGCTGTAGGCCTATATTATCTTCACTTGATTTCAGTTGTATTCTTGTTTATTTATTGTATCTTTGTACTACTATCTTGCTTGCTTTCTATATCTTTAGTAAAGTAGCTTTTATCTTATCCCATTGGACTAAAAAAGACTAATAGTGTCATAATTTTGCACAATTTGTGATCTGTAGAGTAAAGTAATCAGTCCGGATAATCGATCATACTTTTTAATTTAGACTGATGCAACAATATATTTTGTCTTTTTACTTGTGTATTGTATTGTGTATCTGTTTTTGTTACCTGCCTAGGTAGCCTACTACGGATGTAAATTAGCACGTTTGCTCAAACACATTTATACTTCTTGTATTTTATACTGATGTTCATTAACATGCTCTGTCCCTATCAAATTAAAAAATAAAAAGATACGTAATTGCCTCCGCAGACGGTGTTCATCATGCCATTCTCCATACAATATATGTGGGATTTCTATTGCATCCACTTCATCTGCAACGAAAAACGCCAACGCAATTTCCGCCATTGCAAACCCAGCCAGTCAAGCCGACTCCGACTCCGAGCTGTCCGACTTAAGACGAGCTTTTTGACACCTCCCCCGGCTGCGATCGGCTACTCTCGTCTACTTTCGAGGCGAGCCGCAATGTGTCTCAAACAAGCCTACTGACTATCAGAGATGTAACGTTATCTTTGATAATATTTTGTCTCCTCATTTTTCGTCAACGAAAGTAAAGAGAGATTTTGGCATAGTTTTTATTTAGTGAACTACATTTTCGTCTCGTCACTTTTCGTCAACGATATTGCATGATGATTTCGTTACAGTTATTGTTTACTGCCGTCGGTGCCGTCTCGTCATCGTCTCGTTTTCGTCATGGAAAAAAAGGTCGTTGACGAACATATTTCGTCATAGATTTAGTCAACGAAATTAACACTACTTGTCAGGGATGCAAACTCATCAGTTGTGAAAAAAAGGTGACAAGGATCCGAGCCCCCCCGATCCCACAGAATATCGGCTTTAAAATGAGGAATAACAGAGGATGTTAGCAGTCAGAACAACTAAAGCAGCAGTGGTAATAATAACAGAAACGCCAAAGAGTCACATCTAATAGAAATATATAAAAGCATTTATTTTAATTGTGTAGCAGTCAGTTTATAATTTTGGCAGCACTGTTGAGCATTTTGAAAATGTATTTTCATGCCTCTGCAAGGCTTAGTCTTTCTATCTGTATAGCCACTGGTGTAAAGTAACTAAGTTCATAAACTCAACAAGTACTATACTTGGGCACAATTTTGAGATACTTGTACTTTATTTAAGTATTTAAATGTTTTGCTACTTTGTTCTTCTTCTCCTCTACAGTTCAGAGGTACATGGTGTACTTTTCCTCCACTACATGTATTTAATATAGGGCTGTCAAGTTAACGCGTTAATAACGCGTTAACGCAAAAAAAAATTAACGCCACTAATTATTTTAACGCGATTAACGCATGTGTATTTTTTTTCCTCGGCCGCCCCGTAGTTTCAGAGCGCATCGACTTTAAAATACCATCTACAAGCTGATGCTGACAGCCCCGCTCCTGCCGCCCGCTTGTGGCAGACCACACTTCCACGCTCACCGGCAGGCACCGACTGGCTGTTGGGAGGACCGGGAGGGTGTGTGTATGTGTGGCCCGAGCGAGCGAGAGAGAGACCTTACGTGCATTGTTGTTGTTAGCATCTGGTGCTAGCTAGCTGCGCTAACGGATATAAGGAGCTGTTTAAATGAAAACAGAGGAGCGACATTACGCCACAACTGTGCCGAGCACTTGACTTTATGCAGGAAGCCAGACAGTGGGACATTGTACGAACAGTCAGCACACTCAGCACGGATAGTGCGCAACATGATTGCAGCGTCCAGGCAGCTCCCGTTCGAGCATATGCCTTGAGTTGCACATAGCTCCAACGATCCATCACACACACACACACACACACACACACACACACACACACACACACACACACACACACACACACACACACACACACACACACACACACACACACACACACACACACACACACACACACACCATTTGTATTGTCTTATTGTATGAGAGAGGTTCCAGGTTGAATTGAGGCGAATATTTGTAATGTTCAGAGGTTGTTGTGTTTAATATTCATGAGAATATTTGTCATTGTTCAAATGATAATAAACATTAGCATAAAGCATATTTGTCCACTCATACAGTATGTTGATAACAGTATTAAAAACTTGAAAAATATTCCTCTAAGGTACATTTGTTGAACTGTTGTGAACGATTCATCTCTTGAATGCTCTTATGCTGACGTCATATCTGTCAATCTGTCAATCACACAGCTGGTTCTAATAAAGGGATCATTGCTGGCTCACTCGGAGAACTCAGTCAGTGTCATGTGAACTACAATGCAAGTGTGTGGCGTCTTTTATTTCTCCGTAGTATTAGTCCAAGGCTATCTAGACCTTTGCTGGTAATGGCTGCTGCGCCAACAGATCAAAAATGTGCGATTAATTCGCGATTAACTATGGACAATCATGCGATTAATCGCGATTAAATATTTTAATCGACTGACAGCCCTAATTTAATCCCTTTAGTTACTTCACAGATCTGGATGAATGATGTGAAATATAACCAAGTGTTGAATCAGACTTTAGTTCCACCTGGAGTAAATCCACAAGCTACCCTGCAGTATACAAAGTCATTCAAACTAGCTGCACCTTTACCAGCTTTGAGAACACTTTCATGATCAATCATTATAAAACATATCATATATATTATTCTGAAATTGACCAATCTGCACAATGACTACTTTTACTGTCGCTATTTCCACTATATTTTGATGAGAATACTTTTATACTTTTACTTGAGTAACATTTTGAATGCAGTACTTTTACTGTAACATAGTATTCCTACACTCTGGTACTCATAGGCAGCGCATGAGGCTCAGGTTTGGGAAGGCTGAATAACTTGTTTTACCTGACGATGCCTGACTCCGGCGTCTAGAAAAGAGATAAACTCAGTGAAAGCATGCACGGGCACTGCCTGATCAGAGCTCAGTGTGCGGAGTTTAAATCTATTAAGTATAAAGGAAATACAGTTTCAACTGCCGTATGCAGAGAAGACGCGGACGTGTCACACTTATCATTCATATTACATCATCAATCAGATCATCGATCATATAATATCATAATCTATCATATATCTCCTTATCTGAGTCAGCTTCTCCAGCCGTATCTGGCCGTGCAACACTTACAGTGTCACATACAGTACTGTATGCAGAAGTATTATTTTAAGCAACACATTATGTTGACGAAACACTCGAGACAAATGTAATTAAAGTCAGATCGTGTTTTAGATGGGGCAGTGATATCATAAAACTGTTAATGTGCGCATTCAGACACTTTTTCTTTTACCAGCTGTATTCACCTTGCAGGTGCAGCTTTGTGGCTTGTATCCTGGATTATATGTTTAAGTCATGGATGTTTAAAGTTCATATTTGTCTAATATTAGTTTACTTTTCATTAATGAAGTATAACGCTGCTAAATGTTGCTAAACACGCCCCTTTCACGTGAACGCGCTCTCAGCTGGAGAGAGAATCCCTGGTTTACCAAGTTGATAACCAGCGTCGTATGACCGCTTAGCGAGAGCGCGTTTGTTAGGGTTAGTTAACATAACTCAAACATATCCAGGGTCTGTTGAACTAGCTTCGTGTACAGGGCACAGGTGGCTGCATAGCAGCGCTAATGTCAAAGACACACACATTATACATTATATTTTTCTTGCATGCAGTGACAATAATATTTGGGAAGGCTTAGCCTTCCCTAGCCTGCAGTACCCGCCGCCCCTACTGGTACTTCTACTTTTACTCAAGTACAAGATCTGAGTACTAAAGCTAACGTTAGCAGATAGTGACAATGTATGCTAGTTAGCTAGCTCAACGATTCCTTAAATATTACTGCGACAGAAACATTTTTCAGTTCACTTCACGCTCTGCCGCTCTGCTCTGAACACCTGAATGCCCCGTTCTAACAGCTGTTCACCAGCGGTCCAGTCTGTGCCACAGTGACTCCGGACCACACAGTTAATATTAACGAACGCACCCGTAGGTAATGTAGCTGCTGAAGCTAGACCATTTTAGCGGAAAAGCAGAGCCTTATTATACATCCAAAAGCAGAGCCGACAGGCAGGAAGACTCGAGCATTCATTATAATATATAAAAAAAGAACACCATGCGTGTCATGATGGCACATAACAGCTCGCGGCTGCAGATTACTCCGGTTCCCAGACCCCCCCATACCCCAATAATATTTTTATTGCAGATCTACATGAATCACACAAACGACCTATTTTGGATTCAAAACGGCAAATTTCGCCGAAAGGTGACAAGTTTGCATCCCTGCTTGTTATCCTTTCATCACAGAGCTGGGAAAATGGTGTATTGCTTAGATTCTGATCCGTGTATGTCCAATTTTAACTGACTTTAGTTCTAATGTTAATGTTAATTTTATTTCAACCCATAAGTAATTATTTAAATGAACTCAACATTTCACATGATGGATTACTGTTCCACATTTTTCCCACTAATCTGTTTTATGATTAGGCCAATGGTAAAGAGAGACATTGATGACCCTGTGTCCTTTTTGTTAGTACGTGGTTCCATTTTGTCTATGGCCTTGGACGGCTTCACTAATGGCGCATTTCCACTGCAGCGGGTAGCCCCGTTTAAGCGTCCTTAACCGTCCTCAAGCGGCCAGGCCGGTTTTTGGTGGCGTTTCCATATAGCCTAGTACCGGCCAGCGGGTACTTTTTCCCTCTTTTTCCGGCCTCATAAAATCGTGGTTCCCTCAGACCAGGGCCAGGGCTGAACTAGTGACGTCAACACTCTCGACTGCTGATTGGTCAGAGAGAATCGTCACAAGATCGCGCGCAAGTTCATCCCTAGCGTCGCATATATATTTAGAAGCAAGCTTGCAGCATTTTTATAAACAGCATTTTGTAAACGGATGAGCTACAAAAATGGCTACGTCTAATAAGAAAAGCACACCGTGGTCGACCGAGGAGGTGACAACGTTCCTACATCTCATTGGGGATGATCAAATCCAGCGGGAGCTCGACGGAACAACTCGAAATGTGAACAAAAACAAAGCCGATCGCCCCGCCTACACTGCGTTGCTACCCCAGGTCCTAAACTGTAATGGAAATGCGCCACGGCCTGGGCTGGCCAGCGAGGCAGCCCGAGGCCAGAGCGAGGACGCTTAGGGACGCTTAAACGGGGCTACCCCGCTGCAGTGGAAACGTGCCATAAGAGTCACCCAGTTCTACCCTGCTACAGTCCGGCTGAGTGCAGTCACAGAGATGCTATGGCTGCTCTACATGACATTAATGATCTGGTCCGAGAATGGACACCATTTCCTGCTCCCAGAGAGAATGACGCTCCTCAAACTGAACATTACAGCCGTTGAAAATGTCTCACGTGGGTCTGCTCCCCCCCACCGAGCCATGAACTGAAAGCTTGACATCTGCTTTGAACACTTGGAAGCCTCATTGTCACACCAGCACCAACCCTTGGGTCAGTCAGATGAGACTAACGGCTTCACTTAGGGCATTTGGTTCAGATACATGACTCTCGTTACCACAGGGTGGGTGGTTTGTTTTTTAAAGCTATTCATACTGCCATGCAGAGGATGCCTGTAAGTTGGCAAGCTGTTAAAAGCCCCTACTATTTTAGTATAGGCCTAATGTCAGGGGCCTCTTACTGTCTACTTCTACATGTATTCACATTATATGGACCATGTTTCCACCTGGTAAAACTAGAGGCTGCACGAAACTCAGGCTACAATACAACCATTCTGTTCTGCTCTAACGATTCAATTTATAGATTCTACATCAAAACAGTTCGTTTTTAGTGTTTCCAATGATAACGTCACCTTAAGTGGAGGAATGCAAACCTGTTTTCAGATGTAAGGTTTTGAATTTGTTTGACATTTCTCAGTAATGACACCCTCAGACGCCCACTATCTTTCATGCTACAGTATGCCTTCAGTGGTAACTCAGATGTTAAGGGGGTTGAAGCTTTTCCTCCCAAATCGGCTATGCTTTGGTTTTTTTCCTACAAAGTTATGCATTTCCTGCATAATATATGTTTCTCACAATTGGACATGGACTCGTATGTTTTATTTCATATCTAACAGAAGTAAGAGAGAAAGAGATGGGTAAGTGAGAGAAGAAAGACATGGGGAAGTAAGAGAAGAAAGACATGGGAAAGTAAGAGAGAAAGAGATGGGTAAGTGAAAATAGAAAGAGATGGGGAAGTGAGGAAAGAGAGTTGCATACTGATACTGAGTCTTCTCGATTAATAGCTTATAGACATTAACCTGTTTAAATAGACTCCTACGTTATTATTTCATATGTGACATATGTAAGAAAAGGGAGGGGAGAGTCAATTATATTGAGTAATTGATTTCATATTGGAACATTTATTTCTCAAACCTATGTTTTATGGAAGAAGAAATGTATTTCTGATAAACTAATCTTTTATCAAACGGTAAATGGTGAATTAATATAACATTTAGAATAATTGAGAAGGGGTTATATCCACAGGGACTAGCTCACCTTTAACTTAAAATAACATGTCTCTGCTTTGGACTGATGAGTATATGATTCTTGCGTGTTAAATGACACAAACCTTACATTTATGCATGTGTCAGGAAGGCTCCCAAATAATTCTGAGGGGCCTATCCTATTTTTGTAATTAAATGATAATGTGCTAATCCATTACCTTGAGTTGTCTTCACTCAGGAAAACATCCCTATCAAGTGTTAACCCAATAACTAGGACAGCTCTGAAGGCCAAGGGTCAGAGAGAGATGGTCACACTCTCCGGCTGCAGAGGGCACCCCCAGCCACGGGCAAGGAAGCACGAGGTCGTTCGAGATGAGAGGATTCTAATCTTCAACTTTCTGAGGAGATGGGATGCTTCTTCATCTTTCTGCTCGGTGGGCTCAAGCAGACAACCCTGCAGGACGAGCGAGGGCTTCAGAGGCTTCTATAATACAAGGTTCCATGCTTCTTGGAGGGGCAGATGTCTTCCTAACCTCTCCCATCACGGGGGGGGCACCTGGATGCGCCACTTGGAATATGCAGTTGCACTGCTCTCAAGCAGATAGCAGAAGGAATGCAGGCAGATGAGCCTCCGTTTCACTGGGGGATCATACAGTGCTCACTGAATGAGCCACACAAAAGCAGAGCAATTGGGGGGTTGAAATATGGCGCTCTGATAAGAAGAGTTTTGAGCCAATCAGCACCTCAGTGCTAATCTACAGTATCAGGATGCCTTTACACACCAGAAACTCTGTGTCATAAAAAGAGGAGGAGGACGAGTCAGGAGGACATGTTCTTCCAGCTCTCGTACAAAGATAACATTTGAATTGAATGACCAGATGTTTACAGATGTACAATTGATGATTGTTTTTTATATTTCCAATGACCAGACATGTGTTAAATAGTGGTGATAAATATATTTTGTCAGATCAGATTACACTTTCACACCAAACTAAATTAATTAATTGATATTTTCAGATTATAAGGTATTGAACAATAAGATATTTCTAATATTATAACAGATAATGTTAATATCCTTAATTGTCCAGCAATCAGGCTTAACAACACTACTCTTCAATGTATTATCCATGCACAGAAAGATCTACAATGATGTTTCAAGTTTTAAACATTTAAACCTTCCTTTCCAGGTTTTACAAAAGTCTTTCAATATTTGCCTAACTTTTCCTTTTCAGATTGTTAAACGTTTTGAGAATTGTTTAATTTTCCTTTCAGATTTTGAACAATGTACTTGATTAAAATGAAGGTATTGATTTCATTAAAACTGAGTGCCTTACCCTTGATTTAATATGTAATGAAGTACACGTAAAGTAATCCTAAATTGAGGACACTGTAACTTTGCAGATTACAAATTGATCAAATCACCACTGTGAATTTTATACCTTAACTGTGATTTTATACCTCAGGATCTGTTATGATCCTGATTTTATACCTCACCTGGATCTCTTATGATCCTATGTTTTAAATACATTTGACTAGTGATTGCCTTAAATTAAATCTTTAAACTGCAAGCTGGTTTTGATTTTATAGTTTGATAAGTGAGATCAGCTAATGATGTTTTTGCTATTATGCGTCTGTGTTTTACGTGTGTTCATTATTGTGCTTTTGACAACAGATGATCCAAACATTGATGAGAGATGATTTTCTATTGTGATTGTCTGTGTCAATCATTGTGGTTGAATGTTTCAGTCTTATTCTACTTTGTGATGTAAATTGATGTACAGTGGGACCACACTCATATCTGAAGACGCCTATTGATTGAAGTATTGACCAAATTATTATTAGACTAATGTTTTCAGGTTATCATAAATGATAAAAAGAGTGGACTGTTAGGGATTAATTTTGTCTTTACTTAAGATATTTGACCTTTCGGCCTGTTGACGTTTTACGGCCGAACCCTAAGTCTGTTATCTGTCTTAAGGAATGGGAAGTTTCACCTATTGCTGACATTATCAGTTTTATGACCGGTCAACTCTCGGTCACAGAGCCATAGAGTCAAATAAGTGATTCAGTGCCTCCAGGTGGTCACGTACACCTTCCCCCAATATGTGGGTTGACTCTTAGTGAAGCTAGTTAAAAGGTCTGCCAAGATGAGAGGGGATCAGAATTGACATGGCAACCCACCCGTGCAGTCAGAATCTTTGACTGTGTGACTTGTGATGTGAAATTCTCCGGCCGATGCTTGTATTAAACTGCCAGTGTTTGACATCAGAACTCCTGCTCGTCCTGTGTCACTCTGAGTCCTGACTCTCCATTGCTACAGAAGTTTGCCTTACAATGATGGTGCAGCGCTGTACTGTACCTCTTTATAGAGGCATTTTTTCCCTAACAAATATTTTTTGCGCTGATCAGGGGGTACTTGGCTGAATTTATTTTTCAAAGTGGGTACATTATTGAAAAAAGTTTGAGAACCACTGATCTAGTGTATTATTCATACCCCTCACTGTTTATTCATCATTCAATTCATTCTATATTTTATTCTGTAGATTGTGTACATTACTTTTCACTTCACTGCTTGTTGCACCTGGTGAGAAGCTAAACTGCATTTCGTTGTCTCAGTACCTGTAATCTGTGCAATAACAATAACGTTTAATCTAATCTTGAGCAGGAACAAATGTATTTACTAAGTACATATCTGACATTAACGATTAAACACATGTGTGCATTCTTTATAAATGCAAACCGAGTCAAGCCGACTCCGGAGGTGGCGGTATGCACCTTAAAGTTGTTTGCAATCCGCCAAAAAACTAAGAGAAGAAGAAGAAGGCGAAGGCGAAGGCGAAGGCGAAGGCGAAGGCGAAGAAGAAGAAGAAGAAGAAGAAGAAGCCGACTCGGAGCTGTCCGACTTCAGGTGAGCTTTTTGAGACCTCCCCCGGCTGCGATAGGCTACTCTCGTCTACTTTCGAGGCGAGCCGCAACACGTCTCAAACAAGCCTACTTTCTTACAGAGTCCCTCCTCCAACACACACGAACGCGCACATGACCAATGAGGGGCACGAGATACATTTGTGCACAGATGATTGGTCGTGCTTTTACAGCGCTACGGCTTCCAGAGATTAATTTTTGTATGTATTTATTGTCAAAGCATTTAATATATTCATTGCTATCGGGACGTTAAGAGCATTCCATGGAATATAACAAAAAGTGTTTCTGAAATAAATTACATACCCCATTGAATTATGACTGAAGATCGTCAGCTGTCTTCCTCTCCCGTGTTGTTCCTCGATACGTAAAGGCTGCACCATCGTTGACAACTTCTCTCCACATATCAGACATACCGGTAAACCAGCATCGTTTGCTGTGAAAGCATATAACTCTGTCCACACAGAATTAAATCCTGTGTTCCTCCGGTACTTTTCTTTGATTTATCCATAGTTCGCTCATCGAGCCGGGGGTCAGGTTATTCGCCTCCAAGAAAAGGCGCTCGCGCGGGACCGTAGCAGGATGTGACGCATATTTTAGTTGACCTAATTAAAACCATTTTGTTTTTTATTTATGTGTCACAGTATCACCTCAAAATACAAGATACGAAACATTTTCAACCATGCAACAAAATATAAATAGTCCTACAAATACTTTTATTTTATTTCCTTCTTATTTTTGTCTAAACTCAAGGGAGCCAGAGCAGAGGGCTTAAAGGGCCGCATGCGGCCCGTGGGCCGCGGTTTCCGACCCCTGGGTTAAACTATATCAAAGATTGTGCAATTACAATTTATCAGAGTGCTTCAACTGTTGTGTGCGTGTCCAACCCAGTCTCACATCTAAACGTGTAATAACTACGTTGGTCCACAACTTGGGACGTATTATTTCTACAAAAACGCCTCTGAAATTGTAAGATCCCTACGTTTTTTTTCACCATTCATTCCAATGGCTGGCGTCTATGTCACGTGATCTTCAAATTTCTCCCTGCAGAAGAAAAAAAAACATGGCCGACCTTCGTTTTATTCTCGGTGGAAAATGCCTATTTTAAGGTTAGTTTGGCCATTAAAATGCGTTTTGATATAATTTGATGCGAGAAATATGAGTTGTTATTTCAGATTAGGTGTGCAGTGGATGTACATGATCTTTAGTTTGCTAGTTATTATGAAGATTACTTCAGGAAATTGTGTCCATACAACGTTTTCATTGTTACCAAGGTGGTTGCTAGGGACGCTGCTATCGATATTATTTCTGTTATGTTGTATAACTGTTTAATGGTGTTATCTTTATTGCGACCCCCTTCCCCGTCAATGTATAGTGTTGGTCCACAGCGCAAGCGTATTAGTTTAACAAAATCCGCATCTAAAATTGGGGCATAGATACGTTATTTTCCCCTGTGCAATTCTCCAACCCAGTCTCACATCTCACATCACATCATCATAAACAAATACCGGAAACAGACCGAAAATATTTTTTTTAAATAAAATAATACTTTATTCCGAGTGTGCTTGCTTTTCTCTTTGAAAGTCATCACATAACGGCATTGTAATACACGGTTCGGCTGCATTAAATATTACATATCTGCCGTAATTCTCTATTTATAGAAGACTTCTAGACAAACAGGAGGAACTGCCGCCAAAACCGAATACGTGACGTGGATCATAAATATATCAGCAATTAAACAACATCTTACATTTCTTTTCACACAATACGTCTCCTTGCAGTAGCCTATCAACACTAACTGGCTGACTTTTATATTTGATCCAATTGGTAGATAGGCTGTATTTACACCATAAAGGTGCACAGCTGATATAAAGGGACACCTAGTGGTTAAAGCATGTTATTGCATTTCATTATTTTTATTATTAGATATTAATAGGATCCCTATAAAGTATATTCATTACTCGTTATTCTCTACTAATAGTTCATTAAAGACTGTATATCATGACTATTTTGCACATCCCTTTCAAGATTTCAAGATTTTCTAAGGTTTATTGACATATCATATATACACAACTATGGTGTAGTTATGCATTGAATGAAAAACTTGGGTCGCAGGTTCCTCAACAGTGCATTACAAGACATCTATCAATATGTGTGTATACCTCCAGCAATGTTAACTATGTTGAAGCACTTATTTTAACTGATATTATACGTATTATACTCTTATAAGATGTATGTAGATAGTATAAGAAATGTGCGGAATAGGACAGTTTAATGGTGGAGGTATACACACATATTGATAGATGTCTTGTAATGCACTGTTGAGGAACCTGCGACCCAAGTTTTTCATCTCCGACCTTGTCAGGTATTGAACAATCAATAAATAAAGAACACAGAATTATTAAATATAAAACACGGAATTTGTGTGATTATACTAAATGATTTACAAATAAACACCACTGCATATGTATAACTGTTACACATGCTGATGTAACGCAAATGTTTCCAACTTGGGATCAATAAAGTATATCTTATCTTAAGCTGATCGATGGCTAATGCCATATTTGCAAAATGTGCCTCTGAACCTTGACAAGTGCATGTTTCAGGCTTATCAATGAACAACAGGAGGGGTCACAGACATAAGACCAGCTGTTAAATAAAGCTCTTCTGACCTTAGCTGTCATGTGGGTATATATATTAATGCTGCCCATTATGGGCACAAGCAATTTTCACCCATTTATTAATTATATGTTTTAAATTTGAGTGTTTCCTATCCCCTAAACCTCCAGGGATGTACACAGTTTAATACTGGCAACTTCTTATTATGGGAAATATAAAAACGTCTTTTAAAACTACAATTCCCAGTAGAGACGTGCCATAGATAGAGAACATGTTGCGAAACACACAATAGCCAGCATGTGTAGTTCTGGGGACGGGGTGGGGGAGGCGGGGACGCGGTGGACCCGTTCAAATCCAGTTTTGGACAGTCTGCCGTGGTTCCATCCCATTTCAAGTGCTGTTCGGCGCTCTGCGTAACCCTCGGAGCACACTCAAACATCCAATCACAGAGCATGAGGACTATCACGGGGTTTATCAAGCGAAGCGGAGAGAATATTTACTTCCGGGCGTAAAATGCTCTAAAGCAACTACTATGAGCTGCTCCGACCCTCGGTCCTGACGGACTCCAACTTGTGTTTATTAATCAAATAAATAAATAAACACAAGGATAATTATGTGTTATTGTTGAGTAAATGGAGAATTGCACAGGGGAAAATAACGTATCTATGCCACAATTTTAGATGCGGATTTTTTTAAACTAATACGTTTGCGCTGTGGACCAACACTACACATTGACGGGGAAGGGGGTAGCAATAAGGATAACACCATTAAACAGTTACACAACATAACAGAAATAATATCGATAGCAGCGTCCCTAGCAACCACCTTGGTAACAAAGAAAACGTTCTATGGACGCAATTTCCTGAAGTAATCTTCGTAATAACTAGCAAACTAAAGATCATGTACATCCACTGCACACATAATCTGAAATAACAACTCGTATTTCTCGCATCAAATGACATCAAAACGCATTTTAATGGCCAAACTAACCTTAAAATAGGCATTTTACACCGAGAATAAAACGAAGTTCGGCCATGTTTTTTTTTTTCTGCAGGGAGAAATTTGAAGATCACGTGACATAGACGCCAGCCATTGGAATGAATGGTGAAAAAAAACGTAGGGATCTTACGGAGGCGTTTTTGTAGAAATACCACGTCCCAAGTTGTGGACCAACGTAGTTATTACACGTTTTTTTGTGAGACTGGGTTAGTGTGACAGCTGCTGCTTCCTGACGTCTGTGAGATTGATTTGCTCCAGACGCTCGATCGTCTGCCCTGAGTGGCATTCCATTGTACTTCTTTGGATTTCTAGCAGGAGGTCAGAATGTTCAGGTTCCTGAGTTATCAGTTATTATTACTGGGCTTAGTTGAATACTCAATTCTGATTGGTCGATTTGGACTTTTCAGAGGTTATAGTCAGGGCTGCACATAACTGGTGTGCAGGTGCGCATGCGCACCTCCGCCAAAAAAAGAGCACCGTGTCATTTGAAAAAAGGCGCATTTGCGTACCAACATTGAGAGGGAGAGAGAGAAGAGAGTGAAGGAAGAAGAGAAAAGAGAGAAGAGAGGAGAGAGGAGAGAAGAGAGAGAGAGAAATATATTTGCGAGTTGCATATGAACTCAGGGCCGGCCTGTAGCACTGGCGTTATAGATGTTCGCCTAGGGCGCCAGATCTGGGGAGGCGCTGCGCTGGCAGCTCTGGGAGGGAAAAAAACAATTTTTTACCGTTGGTGTTCATCCTAATTGTCGGCCTTGATGTAACAATATTCATAATTAAGTAAATGTAACACCCTTTTCATCCCGGTTACACGTTTCATTTGCCCTGTGTGATGGGCGCTGTAAGTGATGAAAATGGGGGATGTTGGCTTATCTGGCACCCACAGCTCACAGCCAAAGTGCGAGCGTGGGAGCGAGCGAGGGAGAGAGGGAGGGTGCACCGGTACCGGCGCTGTTGTTATTAGAATCTGGTGCTAGCTGCTCTAACAGATATAAGAAGAAGATGTGTCTACAATAATGTGGAGGGAGAGTCCTCTTCAGTCAGACTGAGAGGCTGATACTACAGCTCAGTGAGGTAAAGGACTGAGTGTTTAGATAGTTCACTTTAGTCTAAGTTCAAACGGTTTGATCACAATTTATGTAAACACATATTTCCAAGGCACTCCTTTATAATTATTGGGATAAACACGTTTGAAATCATTCCAATGTATACTATAGGACAGTGACAAAAAATATCCTTTAAAACTGGAGAGATAAAAAAAAGCATAAATAAATAAATGTTAAGGTAAAATAAGATATGAATGAACAACATAAATAAAATAAGTTAATTTGTTATTGGCTATGGTAGGTTATTGGTTATGTTCACATACTTATTTGATTACATCCACTTGTCTAAGATGACAACAGAGACTTTCGACCCAAAACTAGCTGTTGACTAGTGGATGCAAGCAGCTAATCACAGACTCAACCAGAGAGGAAGTAGTAGGCCTACATCATCAGCCACCATGTCTGACAGAGAGGAAGACAGTGAGGAGAACAGTCAGGAGGGAGTGATGACAGCTTGTAGGATTACTGGTCGTGCTAATGTTGTCTTGTGTTCGCCTCTGCATGTGTGTTCTGTGTTCACCTCTGCACGTGTGTTCAGTATCGTGTGTCTGGCAAATAAAGTCAAGACCCCTCAAAAGTTACGGTTTATTTCATTTTAAGGATGAGCACCAAGCAACATCTCCAGGTGCTCCTTTGAGAACCAGGGCAAAAAAGTTATGTGCACCCCTGGTTATAGTACTCAATAACACACCGCTAATAAGCACTATAATGACTGTTGCTAAGGGGGATCAAGGGCCACAAGGAAAGAGGTTAAAAGACAGATCGCCAGATAAATCAGCAGAAGAAGACAGACAGGAAGTAAACACTTGGAATGGAAGAGAATAGAATCGGAGGATGAAACTCTCTGTATTGGTCACACATACATGCACACAGCACACACAGCTTTTTACCCATCCTAGTACTGGGAGCAGTAACAGCAGAAGACAGACAGGAAGTAAACACTAACTGGAATACGGTATGGGCTCTGGCAGTGTTTAGGACTGGTTTGAAAATAAACTATGAACAGATTTGTACAGTTACATGAAACCTTGATCAGTGCTGCCGTTAGTCATTTTTACACAGTGGATCAGAGCAATTTCTTAGGGGAAGCAATACGATCATTTTTAAGTCAATAAAATAAAACATTTCGAGTCGTTCGTGTGTTTAGTATGTGGCCGTGTAAAAAGCGGGATAATATGCAGCGAGCCGTCATTATTGAAAAAATAACACCCTTCAGGCTGATCCAGTAGCGTAGGCAGAAATGTACTTTAGGGTGGGCCTGTAAAAAATAGGGTGGGCCAGATTTGGCATCAGAAGCTAACAACAATCCCCGGCCGCCCCCGCCGGTACCGGTGGCAGATTACTTTTGGAATACTTTCTTTTTCCATAACAGATGGGTATGTTTTGGTGAACAGGAGACACGTATTTTACTGTTTTAATGGCTTATCAAGAACTCAAACACAACATATTGGTGTCATTCTGGACAGCTCCCTCTCATCTGCACCACACATAAAAAACATCACCCGGACTGCATTCTTTGTACTGACTTAAAACCTTTCCTTGGAATATGTTATGAATTGTAAGGTGTCCTTGGGTGCTTTGAAAGGCGCCCCTAAATAGAATGAATTATCATTATTATTTATTATTATCTGAAACGATGTAATAACTTTTAAAACTGTTTCCAGTCACTTGACCCATGCATTCAGCAGCAGCAGGCCATTCACTTTGATTTTATCCCGTTATAAATGTCATCATTTCGACAATAAATAAATGCTACATAAACGTTATCTTCCACATTTTATCTAACCATCTCCGTTTCTAACTTTCAATATATTTTAAAAGAGATCTCTCTCTCATCTGCGTGCGGGGGCGGGGCCTCACAGACACGCTGCATCTCTCTCTCGCTCACAGACATGCTGCAGCGCTGTGCAGTGTGCACACAGCTCTGCCGGTAATGAATATTACATTTTCCACCAATAATTCCAATAAGTATTCCAAAATGTATTCACTTCAGGTTTACGAAAGTAACTGTAATCAGATTACTCGTTTTTCAAATGTAACGCCAGCTGAATACACTTGCTTTTTGTATTCTTTCACACACACATACGGGTTTTGGGACGAGGGCGACACCGTACTTCCGGTATCCACCATTTGACGCAAGGTGCAAGCAGAATATCATAGTCTATTGCCTTAATCAATATCTAGTCAACTCTAAAATACCACATATATGCAATGGCATGATAATATTATTGTGACAAGTGGGGTATTCACCTGGTGTTTCTAGAAGATAGACGTAGATGCTGCCAAAATCGACCGAAGGCCACTTTCGAGAGTCGTTTTTCCATACATCTGCAGGCAGTCTGTAAGGGCAATCCGACAAACCACACAGCTCTAGTTTACGCTGGTAACGACCTAGAGCACACCCTCAAGTCCAGAGATGTAATCCGAAGACATGCAGCGATTTCTTCGGTCGTTAATTCAGAAAAAAAACCTAGTGCGCTCTGCCTTGCTACGTTAGCTAGCTGTTTATATTAGCACCTCCAGGATATTTGCACCTCCAGGAAAATGGCGTATTTATATATATATATATGGCGCGCGTTGCATTGTGGGTAGCTTGTGACGTCACTGTGTGTGAAAGAATTCTGAATACGTAACGCCGTTACATGTATTCCGTTACAACCCAACCCTGTGTATATCTCTCCGGACTGTCCACCAGCAGCAAGGGACGAGGGAACCATGCGGCAGAGTTTCCGTTTAAAAACAAAACCAAAGTTCATTAGTGAACTTTAAGCCATCATTTATTTTGCAGGCAGCTCTCTGCCTCTCTCACGTTATTATGGCGCGCGCCGGAACCAACAATCAGTTTTTACCCTAAATGAGTTCGGTTCAGAGGATAAAGCACATACAACATTAATTAAACTTGATATTTGTTCACTTGAATTTCACTTTGAATTATTGGATATTCTCAATGGGTGAATACTTTTTTTTATAATAATAATTAAAAAAAAAAAAAAAATAATAATAATAATTAAGGGTGGGCCAATGAGTAAACTGGGTGGGCCTGGGCCCACCCTGGTCCTATGGTGGCTACACCACTGGGCTGATCAGCATCCCTCCTCTTCGCTCCATGATCACCCTGTCTGCTGTTCTTTTTTCAATAATGACGCCTCGCTGCACATTATCCCTTACGTACTCAGCTGCTAATCACTCCATGTCATGTTGTAGTTGCTTTGTACTTTGTACCTTTGCTTTCTCCTCGGTATTCTGTTTCCTGATCAGTTTGGCAGCGTTTTAACACTTTGTCCATCTGTTTGAGTTAAACTCCAGGTCAGAGAAGGGACATCACTGCCAGTCTCATGTACTCAAATCCAACTCTACATTCCTTCTTTTCTGCCCTGCTACATAAAAAACGAATTACTTCTTGCATCAAAGTCTGCATAAGAATTATTATGAAGGTAATTCCTACGCATACTGGGCTTGATGGAAAGGAGGATGCTGGAGATATTCTATATGTTTCATACTTGTGACACCCAAACAAAGAATTTGGTCTGGGGATTTTCTGAAAAACAATACAGCATCACACCAGCCTTATCATTTAAAGTGGTGTTGGTGTCCTGCTCAGCCTAACCCTGTTTCATTGGGTTTATCTAGTCAAATAAAGTTAGACTGGCAAACACATTCATTGTTCTTCACACGAGGCTGTGGTCACTGATGTGTATATTGTATTATCATATGTTTATTATAGCTTACAACATAATTGTTCTGATCTTAACTTCATGTCACATAAGTATTATTGTCATAATTACTCCTGCCAGTTATGTTTCTGGTGTAACATGGGGAAAATAACTCTCTCAGGACCTGTTAGAGCCATTTTACCTTTTGTTATTATTGTCTGAATGTTGGGCTTAATAATAATATAAATTAGATTATACTGTAAATTATCGGCTATTTTTGTGAGTCACATTATGGTTTAAAATGCATTAATTTAAGGCTCACTTATTATTTGTGATATGTGCGTCAGTATCACGTGCATGGCTATGCCTATATATGGTAGATTGATAGGACACAGCTGAGGGTGATAGACGGGGAAACGGAAAAGTATTTTGACCGTGTTCTTTTTGTTACTTTGGAAAATGATACACTTTTGAGTTACTATGAAGCGAATAAATGTGTCCTCCTGTATGCACCATGTGGATCAATGAATAAAGCTCATCTGATTCAACTACGATCTCCGCTGAATTGTTTGGAAACAAAGAGAGGCGCGTCAAAACCCACAACCCCGATAGAGGTGGCTATTAAATGGTAGACAAGGATCAAGACGCCACCACCCTCAGAGCCCACTGAGACTGTCATGGTTAAAAGTGTCACCCCGTATGTTTACAAGACCTTAAAAGCTGCTTTATGTTGGCTGGCTCATACCTCTTGATTATTACAATCAATGTAAACTTTCACTCTAAGAAGAACAAGTAAAGTGGGTATATGTGGATTTAAGCATGATCATGATTATGATGCAGCCCTGACAAAACTCAGGGACTTTGGGGGTGAAAACAATGAATCTCAGTTTACAGTCTAATTCCTGGGAAACGATAAGCTATAGATTCAACAAATCAAGCGTCCGGTGTGTCCACACAGCAGCTTTGACCAAATCTTGAAAATCCTGGAGCTGGGCGTGTCTGACAGCTTGGGGATTTCGCGACCAACAACCAATCACATGAATATCCCGCCCCCGACATACAAAGCAAAACAACCCGGTTCTTCTACACTATTGTCAAATAGGAAGGGCTATGATGAACATTTATTTTTTTAACATTTTGAACATTTATGAGATTAATTTTTATGGTGCTATTTTATGCTACATTCCATGCTGGCTAATGATACTGTCTATGCTGGCTAGCAACGAAGTAAACTAGCAACGAAGTAAACTGGATATAAAATCCCCAAACAAGCGAAAACCTACCAGTTTCACCCACTGCCTCTGCCACCTCCCTCCATGCCTGGCTCCTCCGGTTTGTATCCCGGTAAGTAAATAGGGACTGGTCATAAAGAACCGGGTGATTTGCTACCGCAATAACTAAGTTCTCCTCCATTTTTGTGGAATATATAAATGAACTGCGGGTCTGGTTCTCCCAGCTTGCACGCGGTTTGATTGGCTAGCGCTTGAACTGTCAGATTTGCATAAACGGATCTGATTGGCTGTCGCTTCCAGCTCAGCCTCAAAAGTTGAACATTGTTCAACTTTGGAATCCTGAACATCCTGGAAATCCTGGAAATCTTCGCCTCACCCCCCCACAATGCAGTTCGGCGACAAGCGAGGGAAAGTGACGTCATCCCCATTCAAAGTCAATGGGCGGAGACGCGCTGGAAGCGGTGGACAAATCGCCAAAAGCTGCTGTGTGGACGGGCCGTTACGGGCCACTCGGAGAGGCAGACCTTATATCACAACCGAATTGTGATGAGTTGTTCTTTAGCCAACTCTACAACCTTCCACCAAGTTTCATTAAATCTGAACAATCCTGCTGACGATCAACAGCCCAAACCCAGGCTGCTTGGTGGGGGTTATACTTATTTGAATAAAACATATCGGAGGTCCCTCAGTACCAGCATCGCTGTCAAAACAGTCACTTTGGTCACGTGGTACACAATACAGTCGTGCACGTGCGTCGGAGGTGTAGAGAGGTGCTGCCTGGCAGGAGGTAGAGGAGGCTGGTGCCCGCATCAGGCTGTGCGGCGCTCTGTCTGCGCCCAGACCCGGCGCTCCCCGCCTCTCATGGTCCTGCTCCCGGGGACATCAGCGCACCATGCGGCTGCTCGGCGTCTTCACTCTGCTGCTGCTCTCCCTCAGCTCAGGTAAGGACGCTTCTCTTTATCAACACGTCACGGGATTACATATCTAGTATACGGGGAAGCTTGTCATTTGAAGTATTGATTTCCACAAATGTACTTTTGACAACAATAAGAGATACAGTATCATCTCGCTGTGGTGCGCGCCGCGGTGCGTCGAAAACCATCCAGGGTTAAGTTTTCATAAAATAACTGCTGATCAACAATTTGGAAACCGGAGGAACTCCACTTTAAACCGTGAAATGTGTTCCTGAATTTGACCCTGTTCTTCATCACAAGAATGGTCCGCAGATATCATTGTGTCAGTGAGATGGTTTCTCTGTCTCTGATGGCAGTTATCTTATCAGCAGGGAAGACAATCCTTTGGCTGAGTAACAGTAATCCAACCATTTTAAACAACTCAATTACAGTAGTATTATATTCTGTAATGTGGAGAGGATGTGTAAATACATAAATAATGAACATATTCATTAAAGAAAGGGTACCTTACAACTATCCTTATTTAAATGTAATTTCATCCACCTCTGAAAAATATGTATTATTACTGAATCTATACGCATAGGTTTTATGTTTACTGCCGGATGTTAAATGTATTGAAAGGCAAAGTTTAACTGTTGTTGACTAACGGTAAAATATTATGTTTTTAGACTTTTTAGATAGTTAATTCACTGGCCCTTTTCAATGCCAGCAGCGTGTTTTAAATTAAAAAAAGTATTCACATTTCTGACAAATGATGTGGTTGAAGAAGTCCCTCTTAGTAAAGGTGGACTATTGGATCTGGTGATGCTGAACACAAATCACTGTCTGTTCCACTGTGTCTGCTGTATTTTACAATGCTACATTAAAGGACAAAAGTGTTAATGCAGAGGAAAATACTGAAAGGTGAAAGAGTGCATCAAAGACTTCAAGACATTCCTGATGGTTAATTAAAAACTGTTTATCATTCAGAATAAATTAGTGTTTGAAGGACACACAATAATGCCAGTTTGCTGACACATGCATAACTAACGTACAGGGGTGGACATCGAACCTCTCTACATCCGATTGGATGGTGCCCACTTACAGCCGCCTCCTTATCATGTCATGTTGTATTAAGTTGCAGGACAGTATTATGAGCAAGCTTAGCAATGATTTTACAACCTCTCCTTAACGTCAAAATGTTCTAAGATAAGAAACATTGTTCCACTTCCCTCCTGCTTGTTTTTAGGCATGCCAGTGTATAGACCACAAACAATGTATCTTTATTTATATATATATTTTCCTTTCTTTAACAATGATTATTTTATATTATTAGACTTTTTATATTCCTTCTTATTTTCCTTTTGTAGTTTATGTTGCATATTCTCTGAATCTTGGTGGGGGGGATAGAAATAGTGAAATATGTAGCATGAAAGTAAGACTTGATAAAATAAAAAATAAATGTTCCGTCAGCAACTCAAATGCAGCTGAATAATTGAGCTGCATGTCTGTCACATCCATTTGGTACGGTCAGAGTGCAAGCAACCAAAAGTCTGAATATTCACCAAAATGAAACTGCATTTCACTAAGAGATGAAACTCTCATTATTCAAGATGCGAGAGAAAATAGATGGAGTATGCAAATGAACGTGTGGTTTCAAGGTTTCAAGGCTTTTATTGTCACGTGTGCATATAGCTACGGTGTAGATATGACAATGAAAATCTGAGGTCCCAGGCTCCTCCAACAGTGCAACACAATAAAACAGATAAAATAGTGCAAGTAAATAAAAGAAAATAGAATAAAATAGAAACAAAATATGATAGAAACTGTGCAGAATAGTCTATATACAGTAATTGGACAGCCTGTCCTCCTACAAAAAACGACCAAATAGGTCGATTGTTTAAGCACATTACGACCCATAGCCACGTTTTAAAGTGTAGTACCTGTACACTGTACCTGTAGCACTGTACACCTGTCGTGTAAGAAACAACATGCTCCCGTTTATTCACAAATAACCCTCTCTGGAAAATCCTAAATTGTGGAATAGTTTGGCGATTAAAATGCTTCTTGATTAGATTTCTGGCGGGAAGTGTATATTGTACTTTTAGAATCCACGTCCAGTGGATGTGTAGGATCTATAGTTTGATAGATATATTACGAAGATATGATTTGAGGTCTCGCCAGGATAACGTGTATATGCGGCAGCTTCCATGTAAAGTTAGCGTGGGTGAAAACAGTTTTTCCGGTCCCGAAGTTTTCATAATAAAACCGGAAGTATTCCCCACACTATCAAATGATTACACAGTGATATCTGCATTACTCATCCACTAAAAAACATCAGTTTATCCTTGTTAATTACACAATATTGATTGGTTTAAATTGTGTACAATGCTTTTGTGTTTTTAACCTTCGATTCAGAGAAACAAATAGTTTTTTAGGAGTTAGACACTACAGTTTCCGAAGACACTACACTACCCAGAATCCCCAGATATCGTTTGGGACTACAACATCCGCCTTGCTTTACAAACCCCGTGATTAATCATCAAGCCCTGTGATTGGATGTTGGAGTGGCAGTGCGACAAGGTTACGCTGAGCGTCAACAGCTCTTTGAAATGGAATGGAACCACGGCAGACTTTCCAAAACTGGAATTGGACGGCTCCAGCGCCCCCCCCCCCCCCCCAGAACTACACATCCTGGCTATTGTGTGTTTCGCAACATTATATGGCACGGCTCTTTATAAGACGTTTTCGTATTTCCCACGATTAGAAGTTGCCAGTATTAAACTGTATACACCCTGGAGATTTAGGGGATACGAAGCACAGTGGTGTTATCAAATGTAAAACATATAATTAATAAATTGGTGAAATAATATACCCACATGACACCTAAGGTCAGAAGAGCTTTAACAGCTGGTCTTATGTCTGTGACCCCTCCTGTTGTTCATTGATAAGCCTGAAACATGCACTTGTCAAGGTTCAGAGGCACATTTTGAAAATATGGCAGTAGCCATCGATCATTTTAAGATAAGATAAGATTAGATATACTTTATTGATCCCGAGTTGGGAAATGTTTTTGTTACAGCAGCATACTACTTTGTTCTACTCCACTACAATTCAGAGGTTAACCTGGTATTTTTACTCCACTACATGCATTTTAGTTACTTTGCAGATTCTGATTAATGATGTGAAATATAAACAACCCTTAAATCAGACTTTAGTTACACCTGAGTCAAATTCAGGGAAGGTGATTGTCAAGTGCCAAAATAAACTATGCAATATATTGGACGTTAAATACTTTGTCAGACTTCATATTTATCTGTGGATAACCCCAACGTTTTTTTCTTATTCAAAAGACCTTAACTTAAAGTATTCTTTAATGTTTAAATAAAGCCTTATTCGTTTGTCTGTTTTGCACATCCTCCTGTTAATATCTTTGGACGTCCTGCACTAAACTGTTTTATTGTAGAGATCACTACAGTATCTTCTTGATACTTTCAATTTTGTATGTAGGCTACTCTTAATATTTAAATGTTTTCATCAAATAAAACATATTCAACAACAACATTCAATAACGTGCTTTAACCACTAGGCGGTGCGGGTTAAAAAACCAGTGATGTAGTTAATAAAACATAATAATATCAAACATAATATGACTATTAACTTTATTGTGAAATTAAAACAGGAGTTGGAAAGGCAATGAATTAATTAAAATGTCGAACTCGGACTTCATTTTAAGGACATTGCGGCAAGGGATTTAGAGCTATATTTGTTTAACCACCGGATTGGCAAAACAGGAGAGTGTGTGCACCAGTCTGCCTTGATCTATGTATTCATGTCTGTGACTCTCACAGTATCTGCTGCCCACAGCTGTTTTATAGAAGGAAAACCTCCTTCACTTCATGAAATCTCTGCTGCACCAGGAGGCAGCGGGTGGGTTAACTCAGCCTCAGCCAGAGAAGAGGAGCGCGCAGTGCCTTTCACGCACCGCCTTCGCTGTGTTTACCTTCAGAATCATTAGAAAGGCTAAGAGCGACCGCAGGCTGATGTGTTTTAATCACACACACCTCTACACACACACACACACACACACACACACACACATACACACACACACACACACACACACACACACACACACACACACACACACACACACACAATTTAAACGCAGACTTCTGTTCCTCCATGTTTCGTTGTTATCGTTTCACTGAGCGGACCCGCCCCCTTTTTTTTTTCAAACGCTCCCTTTTTTGGTTCATCTGCGGCGGTAATAGGTTTTGTGCGCTGTGATGATTCGGCTGTACCTTTAGTAATGAATATTAAAAGTTCATTTGATCATTGGTTTTATTTTGAAAACGTTGAGACCGGAAATACTGTTTTCAACCCATAACTTTACATGGAGGCTGCCGCATACCTCAAATCATCTTCGTAAGATCTATCAAACTATAGATCCTACATATCGACTGGACGTGGATTCTAAAAGTACAATATACAGGTCTCGCTAGAAATCTAATCAAAAAGCATTTGAATCGCCAAACTATCCTACAATTTAGGATTTTACAGAGAGGGTTATTTGTGAATAAACGGGAGCATGTTGTTTCTTACACGACCACTAGAGGTGCTACACTTTAAAACGTGGCTATGGGTCGTAATCTAAGGTGCTTAAACAATCGACCTATTTGGTCGTATGAGTTGGAGGACTTGTTGTTTCATTTCATTTCATTTCAAACCTTTATTTATACAGATAAATCCCATTGAGATTATTGATCTCTTTTTCAAGGGAGACCTGCTCAAGTAGTTCCACATGAAACATAAAAACAAAAATAGAACAACAAAAGGACATCATACATATATCATTTACATAATTATCCACATAAACAGGTACCAATAGCTTCCGATTGAGTAGCATCCAACCGAGCTTTAAAAACATTTAGTGGCACCAGATTGTTCAGTTTCCATTTAATTTGCAGACTATTCCAAGACAGAGGAGCTGCGCATCTACTGTAAAAGCTGTCTTCCCTAAGACAGTCCTAGCAGTTGGCACATTTAATAAAACCACAGCATTCGATCTCAGGCAGTAGCCACTTACAATTTTCCGTGAGATCAGGGAGCAGATATAAGATGGAAGTTTCCCTAACATGGCTTTGTATATAAAAATGTACCTGTGACTGAGCCTCCATACAGTTAGTGAAAGCAAACCAGCCCTTGCATACAGGGTACAGTGATGGGTTAATGCTTTACAGTTTGTCACAAATCTCAGTGCGCTGTGATACGCAGCATCTAACTTGATCAGCCAATTGGCAGGTGCATTCATATACATCAAATCACCATAGTCCAGCACAGGTCAAAAGGTCACAGAGCCTTTTCCTGGCTTCAAGCGAGAAACAGGACTTGTTCCTGTAGAAGAAACCTAGCCTAACCCTCAGCTTTTTAAGCAGGTTATTGACATGAAGTTTAAAAGTGAGACAATCATCAAGCCAGATACCTAGGTGTTTGTAACAGGTAACCACTTCAAGTTTTATTCCTTGCGTAATTACAATATCTACAACAGGCTCTGGTGTCTTTTTAGCTTTAGAAAAGAGCATTACCTTGGTTTTCTCAACATTTAAAAGAAGCTTTAGTTCAGAGAGCTGAGTCTGAATAATGTTAAAAACATCCTGTAATTTAACAACAGCCTCCTTAATGGAGGGACCTGCACAGTACATCACGGTATCATCCGCATACAAATGTAAAGTAGCTTCATCCACATTTTCACCTAAACTGTTGATGTAGATGGAGAATAAAAGTGGACCTAAAACAGAACCTTGGGGTACACCATTAGCAATGTTTAACCACTCAGAAGACAGCCAATCAAAGTGAACACATTGGGACCTTTCAGAGAGGTAGTTTACAAACCAACACTGCATGGCTGGACATGCCTATACTGGCTAGCCTCTGCTTTAAAATGCGATGATCGACGGTGTCAAACGCTTTGGACAGGTCAATAAATAGAGCTGCACAACTCTGCTTATTATCTAAAATACTCGCCACATCATTCACCACTTTCATTGTGGCAGTGATGGTGCTGTGTTGCTTTCTGAAGCCTGACTGATGTTTAGACAGGATATCATTTGTACATAAAAACACCTTTACCTGTTCACTCACTAAGCGTTCAAGAACCTTAGCCAGAACTGACAACTTAGAGATGGGTCTATAGTTATTTAATAAGGTGGCCTCCCCTCCTTTTAGCAAAGGCAGGACATACGCTGACTTCCACAATTTTGGAATTGTGTTAGTGCTGAGGGAGAGGTTAAAAAGAGTAGTGAGAGGTGGAGCAATACAATCTGCAGCTATCTTTAAAAAGAAAGGTTCTACGTTGTCCGGGTCGGCCGGTTTCTTAGGATCTAACTTGGTTAAAGCTTCACGAACAACATCAACAGTAAAAGGGGTAAAACTAAAAGGGTTTTCCAACACAGGTTTTTCAGAGTCACATACTGTAGTGTTCACAGAAGCAGAGTTAGAGATCAAATAGAGAACCACAGGACACAAAATGCTCATTAAAGCAATTTAACATAGTAGCCCTGTCCGATATAGTGCCAGATACTGTGGTAATGCACGGAGGCAGCTCATTACGGATATCGCCGGTGGATAACGATTTAATGGCTTTCCAAAATGTTCCAGGATTATTCAGATTCTTTGTGGTTACTGACAGATAGTACTTTGATTTAGCACTTTTGATTTGCGATGTGAAGCTATTCCTTAGCTGCCTAAAATGCAGCCATTCTACCTCTGAGCCTGATTTCCTAGCCTTATGCCCAGGCCTTGTTTCTCTCATGAAGGAGACTGGACAGATTAGCAGAAAACCAAGGATTGTCTCGTCCCTTTACTCTAAATGTACGCAGGGGTGCATGTCTATCAATGATCTCCATAAAACCAAGATAAAAATAAGACCATGCAGTTTCCACATCAGCACACAGATCGATTTTACCCCAATCAAACCCAAACAGATCATGCACACAACCCTGCTCCACGAAATGTTTTTTGTCTCTCTTAATGATAATGTGAGGTTTAACCTTTTGGACCTTAGTGTCCCTAATTGTGGCTACAACACAGTGATCACTCAGATCATTTGCAAATACTCCCACAGATGAATATTTATGGGGAACATTAGTTAGAATGAGATCAATTAGGGAGGATTTATTAGGGGACTTAATGTTAGGGACAGTAGGACTGTCCACAATCTGAGTAACATTTAAAGAGATGCAAAGGTTTTTAAAATCCTCTGACACTGCAGTTAACCAGTCCCAGTTAAAATCTCCAAGTAGCACTATTTCCTTGTAGTCTAGTTGTGATAAAATATTTGCTAGTGAAGACAAGGAGTCTTTGACAGCTGAGGGGGGTCTGTAACAACTCACTACCATGACCTGTTGACCCTTTGCCACTTCTATATTTATGGCTAAAAATTCAAATTGCTTACTGATCGATTTGGAAACTAATGTGTTGTAATTGGAATATCAGTATATATGATATATTATGTGAGTTGCAAACAGGTGAATGTTATGGATGTTCTTACTTCAGGTGTTTAACAGTCTTATGGCCTGTGGGATGAAGCTGTCTCTGAGTCTGGTGGTTTTAGTCCTGATGCTGCGGTACCGCCTGCCAGACGGCTGCAGACAGAACAGTTTGTGGCTGGGGTGATGGGGGTCTTTGATCATCCTGAGGGCTTTCTTCCTGAGCCGCTGGGAGTAAAGGTCCTCCATGGATGGCAGCTCCGTCCTGGTGATGTTCTGTGCAGTTTTCACCACCCTCTGTAAAGCCTTACGATTGAGGGCGGTGCAGCTGCCGTACCTGGCCGTGATGCGGCAAGTCAGGATCCTCTCTATGGTGCACCTGTAGAAGGTCAGGATCCTCTCTATGGTGCACCTGTAGAAGGTCAGGATGCTCTCTATGGTGCACCTGTAGAAGGTCAGGATCCTCTCTATGGTGCACCTGTAGAAGGTCAGGATCCTCTCTATGGTGCACCTGTAGAAGGTCAGGATCCTCTCTATGGAGCACCTGTAGAAGGTCAGGATCTTCTCTATGGTGCACCTGTAGAAGGTCAGGATCCTCTCTATGGTGCACCTGTAGAAGGTCAGGATCCTCTCTATGGTGCACCTGTAGAAGGTCAGGATCCTCTCTATGGAGCACCTGTAGAAGGTCAGGATCCTCTCTATGGAGCACCTGTAGAAGGTCAGGATGCTCTCTATGGTGCACCTGTAGAAGGTCAGGATCCTCTCTATGGTGCACCTGTAGAAGGTCAGGATCCTCTCTATGGAGCACCTGTAGAAGGTCAGGATGCTCTCTATGGTGCACCTGTAGAAGGTCAGGATCCTCTCTATGGTGCACCTGTAGAAGGTCAGGATACTCTCTATGGAGCACCTGTAGAAGGTCAGGATGCTCTCTATGGTGCACCTGTAGAAGGTCAGGATGCTCTCTATGGTGCACCTGTAGAAGGTCAGGATCCTCTCTATGGAGCACCTGTAGAAGGTCAGGATCCTCTCTATGGAGCACCTGTAGAAGGTCAGGATGCTCTCTATGGTGCACCTGTAGAAGGTCAGGATGCTCTCTATGGTGCACCTGTAGAAGGTCAGGATCCTCTCTAGGGTGCACCTGTAGAAGGTCAGGATGCTCTCTATGGTGCACCTGTAGAAGGTCAGGATCCTCTCTATGGTGCACCTGTAGAAGGTCAGGATCCTCTCTATGGTGCACCTGTAGAAGGTCAGGATCCTCTCCATGGAGCACCTGTAGAAGGTCAGGATCCTCTCTATGGTGTACCTGTAGAAGGTCAGGATGCTCTCTATGGTGCACCTGTAGAAGGTCAGGATGCTCTCTATGGTGCACCTGTAGAAGGTCAGGATCCTCTCTATGGTGCACCTGTAGAAGGTCAGGATCCTCTCTATGGTGCACCTGTAGAAGGTCAGGATCCTCTCTATGCAGCACCTGTAGAAGGTCAGGATCCTCTCTATGATGCACCTGTAGAAGGTCAGGACCCTCTCTATGGTGCACCTGTAGAAGGTCAGGATCCTCTCTATGGTGCACCTGTAGAAGGTCAGGATCCTCTCTATGGTGCACCTGTAGAAGGTCAGGATCCTCTCTATGGTGCACCTGTAGAAGGTCAGGATGCTCTCTATGGAGCACCTGTAGAAGGTCAGGATGCTCTCTATGGAGCACCTGTAGAAGGTCAGGATGCTCTCTATGGTGCACCTGTAGAAGGTCAGGATCCTCTCTATGGTGCACCTGTAGAGCGTCAGGATCCTCTCTATGGTGCACCTGTAGAAGGTCAGGATGCTCTCTATGGTGCACCTGTAGAAGGTCAGGATGCTCTCTATGGAGCACCTGTAGAAGGTCAGGATCCTCTCTATGGTGCACCTGTAGAAGGTCAGGATCCTCTCTATGGTGCACCTGTAGAAGGTCAGGATGCTCTCTATGGCGCACCTGTAGAAGGTCAGGATGCTCTCTATGGAGCACCTGTAGAAGGTCAGGATCCTCTCTATGGTGCACCTGTAGAAGGTCAGGATGCTCTCTATGGTGCACCTGTAGAAGGTCAGGATCCTCTCTATGGAGCACCTGTAGAAGGTCAGGATGCTCTCTATGGTGCACCTGTAGAAGGTCAGGATCCTCTCTATGGTGCACCTGTAGAAGGTCAGGATGCTCTCTATGGTGCACCTGTAGAAGGTCAGGATCCTCTCTATGGTGCACCTGTAGAAGGTCAGGATCCTCTCTATGGTGCACCTGTAGAAGGTCAGGATGCTGTAGAAGTTGCAGAGTATCCTGTTGAACCTCCTCAGCCTGCGGAGGAAGAAGAGCCGCTGTCGAGCTGTTTTGGTGATGGTGGTGGTGTGATGAGTCCATGTCAGGTCCTCAGTGATGAGTCCATGGCAGGTCCTCAGTGATGGTGGACGCTAAAATACCTGCTGAAAATGACATTATGAAAATACTTATTATTGTGTGTGTGTGTGTGTGTGTGTGTGTGTGTGTGTGTGTGTGTGTGTGTGTGTGTGTGTGTGTGTGTGTGTGTGTGTGTGTGTGTGTGTGTGTGTGTGTGTGTGTGTGTGTGTGTGTGTGTGTGTGTGTGTGTGTGTGTGTGTGTGTGTGTGTGTGTGTGTGTGTGTGTGTGTGTGTGTGTGTGTGTGTGTGTGTGTGTGTGTGTGTGTGTGTGTGTGTGTGTGTGTGTGTGTGTGTGTGTGTGTGTGTGTGTGTGTGTGTGTGTGTGTGTGTGTGTGTGTGTGTGTGTGTGTGTGTTGCAGGGCTGGCTCTGCAGATCCAGTGCTACCAGTGTGAGGAGACCACCCTGGACTGCTCAACCCCCCCGTTCATCGCCAACTGCACCGTCAACGTGCAGGACATGTGCCAGAAGGAGGTTCTGGTGAAGGCTGATGGTAAAGCTTGTTCCTCCTGTCTGCCTTCATACGTGTGTTTTCATCTCTATTTTCCTGTCAGGATTTCTCAGAACAGAATCCAGTAAATCTGGACGGATTGGCCTCAATTTAAAGTGGACCTATCATGCTATATTTGAATAATATATTGTAGGGCCATACCTATATAAAGCATGTCTGCGAAGTTTTTTTTTCAAAATACCAAACAGATCATGCATTTTAGCCATGCCTCATTTCGCTCTATTTGCTATTTTTTAGCCCTGTTTTTGCAAGGGCTGATTCTGTGAGAATTCTTCTTCGCTGCTTGTGTGGCAGACTACAGCTCCACCTACAGGCCTGGCATATGTACTACAGCGTCTCCAGCGGTTTCGAACGACAATGGCCGTGGCTGTCTCCTCCTGATAGGTGGAGAGTTGCCCATATAGGCGGAGCTCCTTTTTTCTGACGTCAGAGATATTTCAAATCTGGATCAGTCTGTATCAGATCCGTTGCAGCAACCTTTTTTAGAGATTTGGGTATGGAGGAAAAGAGAGAGGGTTGTGTTTTCTGACACTTGGTGAGTTCCCTGACACACCGGGGACTAGGGTTGGGAACCGAAACTCGGTTCCAGATGAGAACCGATAAGAAAATGCTACAAATTCACAATTTCGGTTCTGCTTAACGGTTCTGCTTAACGGTTCCTAAACGCGGTAGACCCTGTATTCCACCGGGTCCGTCTGCGCCGCGGTGACCTGGAGAATCACAGAACGGCCAGCCGTCAGCGGGCCGTTGACGGCCGGCTCGGTACGCTGACGGCCGGCACCGCCCTTAATTTTTTTAAACGGTATCATGTAAGTTGCGCTGACAGGCGACAGAGGTCCACAGTTGCCCCGCAGCGAGGCTCCCCCGCCCTCCCGTAGACAGTTCACGAGCTCAGTCACTTCATAACACCAAAGATGGATCGCGGTAAACGCTCTAAAGTGAGGCTCCACTACGCTAAAAAATTAAAAGACAAGGCACAGTGCCTGTTAATAGCTTGCCACAGGCATAGCTCAGTTAAAATAAAGCACAGCTATTGTGCAACACATTTGTATTGCATGTATATTTTTTATTTGTAAAAATGTCAGTTAAAGCTGAAAAAAATAAAGATATTTTTAATGACGTTGAGGAAACAGTTTGTATTGCCAGTGTGTTTGAAGTACCTTTACACAGAGATGAGAGCTCTCAGCATATGGAGCCAGAAGCTAGGCTCTCTCACACTGATCTGAGGTCAGCACGGACAGACCATCAGTATCATTATAGGATGAAAGTCTCAGCTGCAGGTCAGTTTATGATATAGCAGTCATGGATAAAACTGTTCCATTTCCATCTGTGGAGAAAAGCTGTGCATGCAAGGGCAGGTGTGTGTTCTCTGAGTGTGTGCAGGGTGTACACATACAGATCTCATAAAGCCCCTCTGATACCAGCAGATAGACCAGCATCAATGTACTCTCCAATAATCAATATATTACAATGCAATAATCATTGGGAACAGTGTCCCTACTACCAGGCAGCCACCACAGCGTTAGGTTAGGGCTTTCTGTTTTTTAATTGAATTATGGAATTTTAGTAACACGGGTGAATAATATTACAGTTCTATTTTATCTATCTTAATCCATGGGTTTTCTTTAACAGGCTGGCGCCTGCATGTTTGGCCAGAATATACATAAATCTGCACTTGTTTATATGCATCTCATCACAATGTTTAATGTGAAAGGGGTCACTTGTGACACCTCCACAAATAATTCCATGCATTTAGCTTTTTTCAGCTAATTTTCATCTTCACTGTTTTTGTCCACTGTCATCACTTTAACCTCATTTCAAGCCGCAGGCAATATTATCAATAATTAACCTCTTAAACGATGTGGGCCAGTAACCCTGACTTTATCATTTTTAAGTATGCAGGTGATAGTTTGTTTATTAGACATCAAAGTGGCAGAAAGTCTGCGCCGCGTTGCGGCTGCATTGCGGCTGCATTGCGGCTGTGCCGTGGCGTTCACAGCGATCGCGGCCACTCTCAATGGGTGCTATTCCACCAGACACGCCGCGTTACGGCTAGAAGTGTCCCAGAAGCGTCCCAGAAGCGTCCCAGAAGCGTCTCGGTACTGGGCTCCGCTAAAAATATAATGCAAGTCTATTTTCGACGCGAGGCGTTGCATAGCGCCGGGCAGGAAGTCGACCGGTGACAGCATCCGGCCCATCCCCAAAATAAACTAATTTGCAGACCCTATCCCTCCGTAGTCTTTCAAGTAGGAGGAGAAATGCCAGCGTTCTCCTCCGGTTTACAGGCACTGTGTCAATTATATATATATAGAATAATTATGATGATGAATGCATTTTTTTACCACTAAAATACAGCAACACATCTTTGATTCATGTCGTTTATAACTGGAATATTACAAGTATTATTAACTTTGTCTGTAGAAAGTAGTCTGTCCAGGAAATACGCCCAAATCAACAAAAACTGCGAGCCGGCAGGCAAGACGCTCCGCTTCTGAAACGCGCCCGGTGGGTTATGACGCTGGAGGAGGCCGGACCAAAACCGCGGTGCAGCCGTGACGCGGCGCAGACGGACCCGGTGGAATCCTGGGGTAATGCGGCCTTTTTAGTATTGATGAATGTGTCTCACTCTTAAGCCCAAGGTCTACTTAATTTTTCCACCCAGCGTGAATCGGAGGTCATTCTTCCCTTTTCTCTATTGCTGATGAACAAAAGCAATAAGCGCCTGTCTTTGGTAATGTGCTTCCCAATCCAAAGGGCAGAGACATGGCTAAAGAGTGGACAGTTCTTTAATAAGAAAAATGTCTGCATGAATGCTCATGTACTTCCCAGCCTTTATCTCAAAGTGTTATCATTACTGCTGCTCTGCATGAAAAGAATGGCTTAGAAATTCAATGAACCCACCTTATCGCTATTTGAATGCAATAGAAATTGCACAGTCACCTCTTTGCAGTGTGTTCAAGTGATAAGAATACAAACCTGTAAGGCTGTTTCTTCCTAAGTATACTTGCCCTGTGATTGCCTCTATGAGTCTGGCTGGCAGAAATTGTGGAAATCCTCTGACTTACCGGCAAGAGTACAGACACACACACACACTCAGATAATGGCTATTTTTCATCTGGGTAGCAAGAGACAAGCAGATCTTCTGGTACTATCATCTCCTCTGATTACATCTTAAAATCAGCGATAAGATAAGATGCACTGTGATTTCTCAAAGAAAATGTTCAAGGGTTGGTGGCTAAACTATTGTAATCACACATACACCAACATTTGAGTTAGCTGTACTGTTCTTTTCAGCTGGAAGGAGGGTTTAGCATTGTTCAGCTCATTGTTTAGTTGTTTTAATTGTACTGTTTGCTTCAGTCCTGAACCTCTTCAGGAAGATGTTTTCATTAAAAAAAAAAAAATTCAAACAAATCTTTGTGGCTGATGCAGCCACAAAGTTTGCAACTGACAGAGATCACATTGAGCAGAAAGATATTCTTTTAGGTGGTGGAGACCAAAAGAGCAAAACGAAGAGTAAATATAGGGTTTGCAGTTGTCTGTTGAGCAGACCAATGATTCGAGATGAATGTTAACGTTGTTGAGTGTCTGCTGTTTAGTGCTGGGCAGGTAGAGCAAAACACAGCTGCAGGAAAACATCAAGGGCATTACTTTGGACGGCAGGAGTAACTCTTCATATTTGGCTATAGAGCCAGGGGAACGATTGTTCATATCAACAATAATGTTCGGTGCGACTTTTAGGGGACCTATCATGCAAAATGCACCTTTGTACGTCTTTTATACATGAATATGTGTCCCCGGTGTTCCAGGGAACTCACCAAGTGTCAGAAAACACAACCCTCTCTATTTTTTTATCTCTAAAAAAGGGGCTGCAACGGATCTGAAAAAAATTGATCCAGATTTCAACACTTTTCTACGTCACAAAGACGTGCTCCGCTTATTGGTCAACTCTCCACCTATCAGGGGAATGAGCCACGGCCACGTGCATTGCCAAACCTCTAATTCGCATATAGGCTATCGGCAGGCTAAATCAACCCCAGTCACATCTGTGTTTTTGCCTGCTCTTGCCAGGATGTCTTAGCCAGTTAAACGTTGTGCTGTTGTTGGCTGCAAGACTCGGGACAGGGGACTGCATGCAATGCCATCAGTGGAAAAAGAAAATAATCTGTGGCTAGACTTCATTTTCAAGGGACATGTGCCAGAAGACCACGGCAGATTTATGTTGGTGTGACTGTGTTCCAAACATTTTACGACGGACATGTTTATGAACTTCTCTCAAGTCCAACACGGATATGCCTCCAAACTAATGCTAAACCCGGGATCAATACCAACCATCCGGGAGCAGGCCAGTGAGGACACATCCAATTTTGAAGCTGTAAGTTTTTATTTAGCGGTGTTTTTCCTGATAAAGCTATCTGTGGCATGTAGCTTCGCCGTATCAATGTCGCCTCAAACCCAAATAGTAATCGGTTAGGTGTTTATATGTTTTTGTAACATTTTATTTTGTACGCTCCGCAGTCTTTGCTTTGTCTTTTTATTTTAATTATCAGGCATTTGCTAACATGTTCAGACATACTGCCGTAATGGCAATCTGTGTGAAGGCTGTAAAGCCACGCCCTAGCCGATAACACAAGTATTTATTCTCCTATTTATTAGTATTTTGTATCCTCTAAAATCATATTGAGTAAGTTATAATAACAAACGTAATCTTCTGTAGGTAAGTGCCGTTTTTTGCAGCGTTATATGTAAAGACTTTTGTGATTGTAGTCTGTAAGAACGATCAGATATCATCGATCTGTAAGCTACGCTACGCTAATGAGACATGCCGTTTTCTGCAGCGTTATATGTAAAAGCTTTTGTGTGTTTACTTGTTTGCGCACATGAATATAAATGGGGGTGTATGAGGATACAACACTGTGTGTATGTATGCGAGGGGGGACACACACCACGAGTAAAACGGAGCTAAAGCCCCGTTGGTCTGTTGTTGTTGACGAGGCCTTACCTAGCAACAGGCTAATTAGTGGCTAGCACATATTACAGTCAGTCTACTGAGCTCAGCCCCTCTCCAACATATCATCTGTATTGAGTCAGAAACACAGCATGCACGTTATGGTTCAAAACTAACTCAGATTGGAAAAGGCTAAGCAAAGAGCTTTGCTAAATAGAGAGTTTTAGCCCCCATCTTTTGGGATTTCAGACTATATTTATCCAAATAGTATTTTCTCATCCTGAATACTAAATTGAGATGATTTTGTTCTAACTATGTTTTCTTCTTTACAGGCCAGCACCTCACATACTTACTAATTAGTGACAATTTGTACATCCTTTGCTATTATTGACTTTTTTTTTTATCATGGCGGAAATGAAAGACTGTACCTGGCAGCCCTGCACTACAATGAAAACGCTGAGCGTGCACAAGCCAACATCCACTGGAAACCCTCTGTATAAACTGCAGTTCCCAAAGGCCAGGAAGGGAGAATGCAGAGCAAAGCCAGTAAAGACTGACCCCACATTCCGTAAGTGTTTAAAATATTTATTATACAACTATTTACAAATATAAAATAAAAAAATTAGAAAGAACTTTCAGTTTTTTACATGCATATACTAATCTAAACCACATTTTTTGTTGTGCTTTTTTTTAACATTGCACAGGCTACGTGGCCAACTTGATGGACCTCATCTTCGACCAAGTCTTTGTGGACCCTGCACCATTATGAGCGACCTGACAGGGAGGAGGTCATCGCCGGGTATGCTACACGGTTCAATTTGGCTGCTGTCTGAACCCAACATCGACATTTTGCGGATCAGGAAACTCCTGCCTCCCTGAGGACAACGCAGGCCGGAATCACCACTCTGATCCTGCGTCCAAGGAAGCCCCAGCACCAGCTCACAAAGCTTCTGTAGGCTAGATACCTGTGACGCCTGAAATCATTAAAAAATATATTTAGTACAAGTACATTTAGTTTTTTTTTATGGGTTCAAAGAACCGTTGATTTTGACAATAAAGTTCCGAGTTGATATCAAATGTGTCGTGATTATTCATGTTTGGATGGGTAAAGAATATTCTGATTTCAAAAGCATAAGGTTGTGTGTGGACTTTTGTTGTCGTACACATGGGTGTGTTATGCCATTGCTGTGTAGTATATAATAGTACATGTACAATGACAGAATGAAAGATTGCATAAAGCCATATACACCAGTATTTATTTCCATGAACAATATTGGCATTCGTTTTACAATTTCAGTCAAAACAAACAAACCACTCACTGCTCTATTTGCCTCAACTGTAGTCCACCATGTTCAGCTCTGTAAATATTCAATGCATTCTGCAGGGAGAACACATTCAGGCACACAGGCTCCAATCCAGGATGGTCCACCACAGGTTACAGAGTCCTCAAGTTCCTGCATCCGTCTAGACACCTAGTGTGATAAACATATTGAATGACATGTGAAAAATGTATTCTCTAAACAGACAACTTAGTGAAGCTATCAAAAATGTTACCTGTGGTATCTCCATGCAGCACATTCTCCGTTCAGAAGGCATCGCGGCGCAATTTGCACATGTACACCTGTAGAAAGAAGTCAATAACTGAGCTTTTAAAAACACATGAAACTACACACATTGCTGACAACTGAGGTGTTGTTGGAGTTATACTTTTTATCACCCTAAGTTATTGAACTTTCCAACGGTTGTTGCACGATGTTGGAAGAAAAGGACTGTAAACTATTAATAAACGCAATGAGGCCATTGTATATATGCTGAAAATATGAATGTCTCCCTTTATAAATATATATATGTATCGCTGTTTTTGCGTTACTAGCTCTAAGTTACAAACTGCACACATTGCATTCTTGCTAATTAGGCAAAATATGAACGGAATAAGTAGCACGCATCGTAACAGAGTAAAATAAATAGGGACAACAGCTTGTCAACTAACCATTCAGAAACGTCCTGCTGCAACCGAGATGTTTGCACCTCCACCAAAACCTCCGCTGCTTCAGGGTCAGTCTCTGGATCAAATTGATAATATGCTTGAACACATGCATTGCACTGAGATGGCATGTTTATTCCACACTCGTAATCACAGCAAGCATGGTAACGTGACTCTCGCCGGGTCATGCCCCGCTCTTCTGCAGGGGGGCGTGGTCAGCTGCTGCTCAGAATTTTCAAAGACAGGCTTGGAATAGAGCGAAAATTAGCTAAACGAGGCATGGCTAAAAAATGATCTGTTTGGTATTTTGAAAAATAAAATGTATAAATATACCTTATATAGGTATGGTCATACACTATATCATTTAAATATAGCATGATAGGTCTCCTTTAAGCTGGAAGATCTTTCAAATGTTGTTCACAGCAGCAGATTGACGAGGTACAGTTGCTAGCTCTGTTGCTGTGACAACATCAAATGAAGCATTATCCCAGAATAAATCAGCATATACTTCTGCCAGGGGATGCCACCCCTCAAATTCTCCAGCCACCCTCTTGCCACCCCATGAATATTTTTTCTAGATCCGCCCCTGATGACAGCTGATATTTGTATGATCTTAATAAGAAATAACCCCCGGCTCCTAAATAATGTAATACAGATACATTCACATCACTGCAATGTGCCTTTTTTCCACAGTAAAACTGAAAAATCCTCACAATATCCACAGAGACAGCACACTATGTGAAGCAGCGATGACAAGAGAATAGACGTAATAATTCCACATGGATTACTATGACAGGGCATCTGAAAATAGACCAATAGTGGTTGTTGTGTCTCACTGTGATTTGGAAATTGTTCAGGTAATGCTGATAAAGTTAATAAAACAATGTCATTATATCTGGTTTTGTTTTGAAGATTTCTTCAGAAATAAGTGAACGGCTGTGTCTTTAGATAAGTTGTTTGGGCACTGTGCTGTGTTACTGTGTTTACACTGGTTCTGAGATAAAAAACTGAATATGATTTGATTGCTTACACGATGGAGGCTGCCAACAAAAGTATCCAGTATTTAAAATATGGCCACAGACATTTAAAATGTTAAAAAAACCGCAGTAGAAGCCTTGAATGTAAAAGTTATGTCAAATTCGAACTGGTACAGAATTCTGAAAATGACTCATTGCATTTTACGCCACGTTAGGGATGGAAATGGCAAAACCAGTTTGGTCCAGACTGAAATATCTTAACAGCTATTCAACGGACTGCCAAAAAAGAAACATTTCTCGTAATGCGTCTCGTCTCAAAGTTGTTGTGGCACCATGCTGTTTCAAGGGTACTGGTTCTATGTCTGACATCAAGAAGGACATTTATGAGGACGTCTAAGATAAATGGGAGCAGAAAAGGGGGCGTTTCAACCGTCTAACACGTGCGGTTTGAGGTCCATGATGTGACTCTGAAGACCCAGAGTCTACATGAAGGTCAAAGCTGTCACCGTTGCCCCCTGAAGCAGGGATGCCTGTCTGCTCTCTGACAGGGTGGCCCGACCCGTAGTCTGCCTGCATCGAGCAAAATCCCCAGATACTCCACCTGCTGGTGAGGTATGGGACTGCTCTTCTTCCAATTGACCGCAAATCCCAACTTGGTTAGGTGTAGGATCAATTGGGCTGTGTGGAACATTCCCTGGACCTGGCCATGACTATGAGGTTGTTGAGATAAAATAAAACCCTCATGGTTGCGAAGCGGCTGAAGCGCTGTGGCCACACATTTGCTGAACATGCGTGGGGATAGGGAATATCATTGATGAGAGTAGTACCCATAGAGTCCAGTAGAAGGTGGAGCCTGTGTGAGATAGAACACTACACAGGCTGTTTGAACTTTGCACTGAGGTGTCTGCTTTCATGACGGAGCACTTGGTGTTTTTCAGGATGCAGGCTGGGTTGCACGGCTGGCATATCTTGCCGATGTCTTCTCCAAGCTTAATGACCTTAACCTCTCATTTCAAGGCAAGGACTCAAATATCCTTAACATGTAAGACAGAGTGAATGGATTCAAAAATCAAATAAAAGTCAACTTATGGGAGACGAATTGCGACAAGCTGTTTCCCACTGCTTGATGGCTATCTTGCCACTACTGAGAAAAAAAGCTTATGGTGAGAATTGTGCACACCAAGCGGAAAACTCTGGGGAAGAGCCGGGACGCCAATACGGAAGTGCCACACACTGCAGTTCATCTAGTGGCCAGTAGGAGCAGTCTGCAGAAGGGAGTAATTTCCATAGACCCCCATGTTAAAATGCCCAATTTTACAGCAGAAATAAACATGTTTACATCGTGGTTAAAAAAACCATATTCTCTGTATAGTTAGATCCCCCCTTCATGAATATGGATAGGGGGGGTGAATTGTTTCTCAACTCAAACTTAAACTTTGTTTAATTAATATTAAGCCTTAAAGTTATGCATATATTAGGGCGTGGTCACATTGAGTGACAGCTCTGTCAAGTGACTGCTGCTGTTAGCTTCTTGTCTCTCTGCTACCTGTTCCGTGAAGCTAGCTACTGGGACTCTGCCTGGTCAGTTCATCCAGGAAACACAACTTGAAGCCGGCCGTGGTTGTTTGTTCTTCATGCTTATATATCGGACTGTTGTGACTCGCTCTGCGGTTAAAACAGACGGTGCATGAATGCGGTTTTGCGGTAAGTGAAATTCGAGTACTTTATTTATGTGTTAATGATTTTAGTCAGCTACGTAATGAATGTTAAGGCTTGGGTTAGCGTGTAAGTGAGTGGTAGCTACATCTGTGCTAACGATGCTAATAGTAGCCTCCAAGTTAAAATCATAGACTGTATATATAAAGGTTACAACGAAATAGACAAGTGTTAAGTGGGATAATACTGTAGAACAAATGGCTTATGTTTGAGGTTGATAGAATAAGGTTACATCCTTGTAACTTAGAGAGATATTTCATAATGTTGGTAGGAACTGTATGCATAGCTAAGATTAATTCGAGCTATGCTCAAGTATGTAGACAAGCTAATGTCGAAGTAGTGTATGTGAAATCAACCTCACAATAAGATGTGTGTATATTACAATTATTAATGTCATATTTCAAGATGATTAGTTAGATATTACAATATGGTTGGTTGAGCTGGAGTTCATTATTGAGCTTACACGTTAACGTCACAGTCATCTGAAGAACGAACCCAAACCTTGTTGTTTTTATTAATTGCATTACCAAATGGGTATCAAATAAACAGTAAGCATTGGTAACACAACTTCCAAAGTTACAGTAAAATAAAAAGGACCCTGACTCGGACAATACACAATCCAACATGTTCAACAGAAGAGAATCAGTTGTATTGTTTGTACACTTGGTACTTTACATATATATCTGTTTGTTTAAAGTGTCCAGGTGATGCAGACAGGCTGGACCAGAGAGTGAGAGACAGAACTGGACTCCTCACAGCAGTGAACTTCAGCACAGGTACAAAGACTCATTTCTTACTGTACAAAGAATCAAGAAAGATATTGGTTTAAATAAATGACGTATTGACTTTAATACACTGATATACATTCACTCTTAAAACTACTGGGTTAAAAACAACCCAATCTGGGTTGTTTCCCAACCCAGCGCTGGTTAAATATTGGACAGAACACACGCTGGGTTAATTTAACCCAGCAAATTGGGTTGGTTATATTACCCAACAAATTGGGTTGGTTATATATATAACCCAACAAATTGGGTTGTTTATTTAACCCAATGAAGGGTTCACATTGACTACACTGCTGGGTTTAGTTGTTAATGTATAATTATGAATTATTACTAATTATAATGGGTTGTTTTCCCTTTTATAATTGATATTTTATTGGCATAACTGATAGTCATGAATTTAACAAAATTATCACAATCACAATTGTGTGATTGTTGGCATTTACTCACCTCTGATCCTTCGGTTGTTTTCTTGATCAAATATATTCTCACACCAATGTAACAATAATTATTTATTCAAATTAAAATCACAGAATCAAAACACATCAAAAAATTAAATTCCCAGTTCCTCACACAAGGGTTATTGATACTAGGAGATGTGGAACAAGAGGGAGAGGAGAGAGAAAGGAAGAGATGGGTGGGGGGGATGCAGGCCAGTCTAGTTACAAGCATGTATTTGCATTTTCAGGAACTTCACTGCTGGGGAAACAGTTCCCTCGAGTTCATAAACAACATCCTGGAATAATTGCCAAGTAGGCAAACACTGATTTGTATAGTTTATGTCAAAGACATAAAAACTCTTGAAACAGGTATCCACAGCTGCGAGAGCCGTCTCAGTCTCAATAGCCTTGCCTGAGAGCACAGCATCCCATCCTGAAGCAGTAGCACGAACGGGCACGACCTGGACAATTTGGCTTGCTCCAAATACTCCACCATGTTAGTTCCGACCTATGATGAGAAAGAAAAGAAAAAAGATAAGTATTTCTACCGGTGCAGAGAAATTGTCATCAGCTGAAGCTCTTTCAACCCTCTCCCACCCCATCAGCTGATTTAAGAAAGAAGCCCTAAATTCAATGGCGTGGTCTTAAACAATTTATTCTGGGTACGTGGCCAGTCTACTTATGTGTGGTCTGTGGTTTATACATCCCACGTCGATATGGAGTAACAATTTACACCGAGTTACAACTTGTAATAATAGTGCTTCATGAAATGAGTATTCTGACAAACGACCCCGGTGATCTCTCAATGTGCTATACACTATTTTCTTATGTCACTGATATGACAGGGTTCCATAGGTTTGAAGTGATGCATACGTGTGCCAACTTCCTGGTATATAAAAGTAGCGAAATCCTCTGAGACAACATTGATGCAGCAATTGAGGCAGTTTCACAGAAAAACTAAATTAATGGAATAACAGCTCTAAAGCCAGAGCAGAATTCTGCACTGAGATTTAAGATGCAGCATTACAGGCTGCGTAACAAATATGACGCCATAGAGAATACTTTGTTTGTCTGTCAGATTACAAATACCACTCTAAACCAGAGGCAAATCTGGGACAGACATTGCATTACCTGGTATGACTATCCTGCTGGGCACAGTGTCTTGTTCCCTCTGTGGCCTGGGCCCTCACGAGCTCCTCCTCAACTGCTTCCTGATATTACAGAGTCTTTCTTCTAGGAACCCGGTTGCTGGGTGGTGGGATCGCCCCTTGGCATACCATGTTCCCTGACAAGATATTAGAATAATCCCCATATAAGCCCATGAGCCTAAAATGTCTACTTGACCCTGTGCATATACATTCAATTTAAAAAAAGAATCAATCTTTTTTTAGATAGTATTTAGTTTTACTTCACAAAAAGTACTCACAAAACCACTGCCACTGTCATCGTTTAAGCAGGGGAATGCATGAATCAAGGCGGAAGCCAGGGCAGTTTTCATCACCGCGGTAGGTCTGAAAATGGCCAACATGTACAGATACAATCATTAGACAATAAAACAGTTGTCATACTGTAAAAACACTCTAAATGTCAACAAGACAAGTAACAGTATTTGAGAACATTGTGGTCTTAGGCCAGGAGCCCATCTCCTGTGTATGTTGCGTCAGACAGCTTGATGTACACGTATAATCTTAGGACATAGGTCTAACGCCAATATGCCACAGGGACTTACCCCTAATCCTACCCTTGATACTGAAAGCCAAGCAGGGAGGCATCGGTTACCATTTTGAACAGTATTTGGTATGACTTGGCCAGGGATCGAAGTCATGACCTTTCAAAGTCAGGGCGGACACTAATCTAAAAAAGAAATCCTCCTTCTGTAAAATTGTACTCACGTTTCTCCACATTTTTCAATGAGGTGAGACAACAAAATCCGCACCATGGCCTTTCTTTCCTTTCCTGTGATCAGTTGGTCTGTGTCCAGGCTCTCCACTATAGACCTGCCCTCAGACACGGCAGAAAGAACGCATGTAGTTAAATGTTCTACCGCAGCCAATTTCACAACACTGGAAATAGTTTGCAGCATAATTAACATGATGTACCGCACGTAAATGGATAAAAAGACTTCTCACATCCCCAGGAATTCGAGTTTTACATCTAAAGCAAACATATCCCATGACTCATCTGAATTCTGAACTAAAAGGGCAAGCAGTGAAGGGTAACGTCTGTCAGTCCGTCCGTCTGAATTTAGAACATGGTGAATGTGTATGCATAACTTACAAATTCATTATGTTTGTTAATGAATTTTAGCCTCTCGCCTATTCTGGGGATCAAGGTGGTGATGGTGTGAAGATCCAGGTACCCAAAGCTTTCTTCATCAATAGCCTCATCTGAAAGACAGAACACAAAATATTACTACAGTGACCATCCATATAAACCACAAGCTCTATAAAGGTCTAGGACTAAAACTGTAACTCATGAATAAATATTAGGGTCTGGGTGCCATATAATGGATAATAAATTAATCCTACAGTATTAGCAGTGTTTCCCCTTGGATGGAGTCATAGCAGCGGTGCTAAGGCACGCGGGCCCAGCATAATGTGAGCGCGGAGCTCACTGGAATGTTTTAGTGTGTGCACGTGTGAAGTGCGCCCCGCCAATTTGTTTCTATGTGTCTGCCAGCACAAGAAAGGCTCTTGAGGCCTTTTCCAGGACCGGTTCTAGCCAATTTGCTGCCCTAGGCGAGATTTTATAAAGAATAGATGAAAAATCTCTACAAAAGACAAATACACTACAAAAACAGAAACGTATTGACATAGTTAATATACGTCAAAATGGCTTCAATCGGCCCTGCCTAGTACATACAGTAGCAATGTCTCAAGATTTAGCAAAAATATACCTTTATTGAACATACAGTAACACAAATACTACAAATCCACATAGCAAACAATCAAAAATGAAAAAGGGTCGCCACTTATTATTATTTTAATAAAAAAATATTTTATTAAAAAAAATATTATTTATTTTTTTGGGTACCTGGCTGGCGCCCCCTAGCAGCGGCGCGCATATTTCAGCAGCGGCGCTGCCCCGCCACTATTTGTATATAGGGGAAACACTGAATTTAGACAAGGAATATTAAAGCCCACATCCTTTCAGTAAGTAGTGCAGCTGAACACCAGCCATGCACCTGATTTGTGTGGGAACACTCAGAGCTCACAGCTCTTCATATCTGTTCAGAAACTAGACAAAAGTTAAACAAATACAAACCACAGACTGCCTGTGTCATGGCGAATAAAGTCACTGGTTTATTTATGTCTGTATAGGCCGTTGTTGTGAGTGTGGACGGTTGGAGCATATATAACGTTAGCTTAGCCAAGCTCCGTTTAGAAAACACGCATTTTAAAAGGGTTTTTCGCCTGCCGTCTGTCTGCAGACTTGTCAAAGCATTAATTCATGGTTTTTACTAACCGGTATCAGTATGTTGTTACTTCGGCATCATTTTGAAACGTGTATTACAATTAAATCACGGTCAAAGATGTTCATTTTGTTGTAGTTGTAGCCCCCTTACCAGCGATTACCGCGCCAAAAGTGAGCCGGGCCTAATAAGGCCTAACCAAACCGAGCGAGGCCTGCAGTGGAAACGCGCCAATAATAATGACAGGGACTGAACCATAACACAGTACCCATAAAATGAAGGCATGGAGATGACTTATAAATTAGCTTACCTCTGAACCTTTCTATCAGCCCTGGAAGCTGCCACTCAATCAACTTTGAAGTCACAAAATCGTCCATAGATTGTTCGTATCAACCTGAAACATCAACACAGACAGAGTCTATTAAGAAAAAAACATACAATAACATGAAATAAGATTCAGTAGTCCAAACGTCTTTTCACTGTTTTAACATAACGGTTAGGCCTAACGTTAACGTTACCAAAGTTTTAGTCGGCGGTTAAACGGGTGCCGTGGAAAGCCTGGTGAGCTAGCTAGGTGAGGCCTGCTAGCATGCAGAGGCTAGCTGATTCACTACCGCGCTTTCCCCTCAATAACACTCACTTGTGTGATATTGCATTAAAAGCGAAATTGACGAGATAACTAACGTTGTCCTCCTAGCTACAATACATGACACATTTCTCGGGTCATTTTGAGTAACAACAACATAGTGTGTTTGCTACATAGCTAGCCAGCTAACGTGTTAGCTTGCTACTTTGATGCAATGTACACAATAGTGCTCCACGAACTTACATCTTAACAACAATATGACGCTTTATATAATAATATCAAGTCAACTACATGGTAAAACAATGTATATGTAATGTATGTAACAAACCTTGCTTTGAGTCTCCTCTCTTCACTTACTGGGACCGTCTGACCAAAACTTAACTGTCGTGTTGGAGCGGGAGAGTAGTGGGAGGTGCTTGGTTTCGCGGGTTGTGCACGTCAACCCAATGTGTTGGGTATTCCAAAACAACCCAACACAACCTCATAGAAATTGCAACCCAACAGCTAATAACTCTATACCCAACAGAAATAACCTAGCGAATTGGGTTCTCAGAATACCCATTTCCATCAAAATAACCCAATTAAATTAACCAACAGGCTCAACCCAGTGGTTGGGTTGACAAAACAACCCAACATTTTTAAGAGTGTTCCATTAAACAATACTAAATAGTAGATCACCTACACATCAGTGAAGTTGAGGGGTTTTTCCATGCAAAAAGTGACATTTACATATTTAGCAATATGACTGTCAGCTTTCTAATTTAATGTATTGAAGGCAAAGATATTTAACACATAGTGAGAACTGCTACTATTTATCTCTCAATATTGTCTGTAAAAAACGTGGTAACAGTGATTCTTTCAGTGAGACAACAGAGCAAGCTTCTACAGTTGCACTACGTTTTGATAACAGTTAAATATTATTTTGATAATAAAATATATTTCAATGTTGATGAACTTCATACTGTTCATTCATAATCGGATTGTCTTTGTAGCTCTGTTGAAATAAAAATAAAACATTACAATTACAAAATAATTATATCAACAGCCCCTAAACACACAAACACACCGCTTTCATAAATAACACACTTGTTCTGCAATAATATGTTTTATGTTTCCTGTCATTTTTGTTAGGAAAGGACATGCCTGAAAGACACGACATTTTTTCCTTCTCTGAGGGTCAAGAAGAACATCCAAGAGGAACATTAAAAGCTGATGTTATGAGATGTTAAGACCAGTACAGGACATTCACTAAGAAACTACTTTTATTGTGAAAACACAGTCAGCTGATCGAATGAACCTATTTCCACATCTACACTCCATCAGCTGATTATTTCTATTTGCCTGGCTTTATGAGCTTCACATCACTTGTGCCTTGTACCGCAGAGTTTGCAACGTCACAAATAAATGGGGCCAATCTTCAGTCAGATGTGAATGTGTAATCTAACATTTTCAGTAAGAATAATGGACAAAAGGAGTGCAAATACAAATACAATTTATTGAAATGTGAACCAAAAGCACATATGGGCAGAAGGTGTAAACCTATTAAATGTATAAGTAAACACATTTAGTCAAATAAAGTGACCGACTAGGCCTGTGCAGTTGGTATCAGCTGTGCCCAGCATGGGCTCCTCCATCAGGCCTGGTCCTCCTCGCAGAGGAAAGACCCTCAGTCCTCTCCAAACCAACAGACAGGACGTCCATCACACGGAGGTTTCTCCCTGAAGTCTCTGCAGCTCTCTGGACACCATGCTGTCTCAATCCGTCCACACTGAATTAGGGCTGTGCATCTTCACTGGTCTCACGATTCGATTCGATTACGATTATCCTGTCAACGATTCGATTCAATTCGATATCCCGATGCATCCCGATGCATCACGATTCATACCAATGCGTTGCATCCTCAATTTTCTATATTACTGCACATGGCTTATTTTTCATCAATGCATACATGCAGTAAATACATATGAACTCTCTTTTTATTATTTAGAAAGTGCTTCAGAAATCAATAACATAAATGTCTTGACATTCATTTATAAACCAAAATAAATGAATTGTAGGTCTAGCCTCCCTATATCTGTGTGTGAAGTTGTTCCATCCTCAAAAACAAAAAAATAATGCTTTTGCAGTCTAGCTTCAGCTTCTAGCAACGGTCTTCTGTTAAAAAAGGACTCTGAATGTCCTGAATGTGGCATCACACACAGGACTTGAGTCTGAACCATAGGTCTGAACACAGCAGACAACAGGAGTATTTACAACAGCATATACAAACAAAAATAGTGCATGTGGGTGCACACTTACATTCTCTGTCTTACTGTTGCATACATCCCATGAATGTATGAGATTAAATTAGCTTCATTATATCTCAGTGATTAAGTGAATAATAAAGTTTCTATCGGGTCACAATCAGCCTGTCACTCATTATTTTCAGGGAGGGGGCGGGGCTTGTATTAGCAGAGAGGAGACGGTGATCGCGGGAGCTTTTTTCCTCCTGCCTTCACAAACTTTACACACGTATATATCGTCTGAAAATTGCTAGAGGACATTCATACTTTGCAATCCAAGACTTAATTAAATCCACCAAAAACCTGACATGATTGTAACGCGATTATTTTTGAAAAACATAAATCCCTGTGCCGCAGCGACACGGAGTGATTCAGAGCGGGTCCTTCTGCTGTTGGTTCTGGACTGGTGGTGTTGTGTTGGTGGATAAAGCATTTATCTCTCAATTTTGCTCTCAAAGTGCACCAGATTGATGCTTTTAACTTCAATATTTTTAAAAAAATCTTCCCGGGGGAGCATGCGAGGTGAGGACCCCCCTAGAGGATGTTAGGTCCACGGTGTTTACATGCTTATTTATACAATATGTGTGCTTATGCTAACATCATAATACAAAAGTTGGTTCCGTGTTGTGTGAAGTGAGAATGCGCTAGAGTGAGGGGGGCCCCCAAGCCAAAGCTCGCTTAGGGCCCCCAAAAGTCTAGGGTCGGCCCTGCTTTAGACAATAAGAAACTGTTGACTGTTGAGTTGCTCAGTTTTTTTAGATTGTCAATACTATTACTGTATAACTAATATCTCAGGTTAAGAGGCACATTCAAATAAAGATTGGTCTTTAAATACATTTTGTCTTTTGAATTGTTTGTCTAAAGTCAAGGATCTAGAACTGGTACTTAGTTGTAATGATACAGTATGGTTATTATGCTGTTTGGAGGAGGCCTCACAGGTAAGAGTACTAACTAGCTACCATCACATTACCTTAGCTTGACTTAAATGTATTAAACGTAATTTAATTTAATTTGTAAAAATACAAATTATTATTAATACAAATAAAATAAAAGAAGCCTCCCGTGAGTTACTACAAGCTGTAAAGTAGATTTGAAAAACGTTTTATAGAATAAAAGCTCACTGCTGGACGTTGTAGAAATGCGTGTGTGCACCACGACAAAGGAGCCTCATTCACTTTACATTGGCGTTGTTTGCGTGGTGCAGACACGTAAATTTAGCAAAGTTCGTGACTGCACCACCAGTGCTTGAATTGGAATGAAAAAGGTGCCAGTACTCTAAAATCAGCAACTTTTTCAAGTCAATTTTATATATACAGCCCACAAACAAGAATTTGGCTACTATAATGCTGGTGGGTTTGTCTCTTTACTACTGTATATTTTAGAAAGGTTCACTGTACTTAACATTTTTTATGATAGGCAGCGGATATGGCTAAAGCTCAGTAAGGTCAATATTAACTGAAAATATAGCAATCAAAGTCTAGATCTTCTGCTGAAGACACATGAAGCAGAGACCTTTCAGGTGAGAGCCCCTCTGGTGGTGTTCAACATTAATGACAAGGAAACAAAGCTCTGGTCAGAAGCATTTTTTATAAAAAGCTTTAACAAAATTAAGTATTTCTGTACATTTTGAATGCAATCTAACTTTCCAACTCAGAAAACGAAAAACGAAAAAGTGCCAAAAGTCTTCTCACATGGCTGAGCTGCTTTGCAATATACTTCACCACTGAAGAATACAAATATGTATAAAGTAAACTATGATGCAATCTAACTTTCCAACTCAGAAAAATGATAAAGAGCATGAACAAAGAACATGTAAAAACAAATGCAAAATTTGCACAATCTAAAATGAGAAACTGTAACTGCAAGTAACAAAGTCTGAGCCATGGTAAAGAGTTACATTGAACACCAAGCTGATCAGATAACTCCCTGGTTGGTCTGAAGTCCTTCTATCTCCAGGATCTGTACAAATCGGCACATTATGCCAAAAGTCTTCTCACTGGGTGAGCTGCTTTGCAATATACTTCACATTGTTAGAAAAGGCTCCAGAAGGCCTTGGGGACATCAGTATCAGGGGCTGGAGCTGGACAGGCTCTTTCATCAGCACTTCTCCTTCCCTTTGCCAGCCAGGACCTCACATACTGTTCCGGATTGAACTGTCCTAGTGATGGTCCATTACATTTAATGAAAACCAGGCTGGACAGTCGGCTGACAGAGAGAGCATTCCTTTTTGCAGTAAGGATATCGTTCATGCAGCTGAATGCCCGCTCACACTCACTAGTGGAGACAGCGATGGTTCGGACTGCTTTCAGTAGAGGCTCCATGGCAGCAGGTGTACGGGATGCCCTGGTTTCCTTGTATTCGCGAAAGCCCTGAACAGTCTCTCTTCTGTCCACTTTCAGCACTTCGCACAAACGTAGCACCTCTACGTCCCCATACTGTACGTCTAACTCCTCTTCAGGCCAACTTCCAGGATGGATAACTTTCATGTCCTGGATTAACTGATTGTCCCGGGCCTCCCGGCCATGTAATGGGATTTCTCTTGTGCTGACATGAGAGGAGGTTGTGGAAGTCATTCTGTGTCTCAGATTCTCTACCATACTGCGGAAAAACTGACCTGCATGAATCTGTACAAGCCTGCCATTCTCACGCAGGGCAACACCCTTGAAGGACTTCTCAGCTAGAGCTGTATGAACTGTAGTCATGTGTGGGCCAGGCATGGTGACCATGGATTCAAAAACTCGTATTTCTCGAGTTAAGAGCCTATCTGCTGTAGGCAGTGTCATCTCTCTTTTTTGGAGTTGCCGAGAGAGGTCGCTGAGCTCTGTGAGCGCATCGTACATCAGTCCCAGATTGCTGACAAACGTTGCAGATGTGAGCACATCATCCAGGCCCTTGTACTTTGCTCTGTCTCTGGAATCCCTGCTCGTGTCGTTTGCAGCATTTGTGAAGTGATCATGAAGCACTCGGTAGTTTTCCCAGACTGCTCTGACGCTCCTTTCACTTGAAGCCACCCAGCGGATGGACAAAACACGCCCTATCACCAGGAGACGCTGTCCGACTTCTTGCGCACACTGCGCTAACTGCCTCTGATTTTTGGGGGAGGCATGGAACAAGGAATAGAGTTTGTCAAAAAAGATCTGGAAATGATTGAGCCCTGAGACCTCCTTGACCACATCCCCAACTGCCAGCTCTAGACGATGATTGGAGCAGTGCCACACAAACAGGCTTGGGAATTTACTACACAACTGGGTAGCAACGCCTGTTCTCTTCCCTAGCATGACTGAAGCCCCATCACATGCAAAAGAAACGAAACACTGACCTAAAAAGTCCTCGTTAAAATCTCTTCCAAGACACTCCATTAACGCCTTTGTGATGTCATCAGCCGTTGTTCCATCCAACTCGATCAGCTGCCAAAAAAACGTTTCGGGCTCAGCATCAGCTAATGCTGAGCGTAGACACACAACAAGCACCGTTTTACCACTAATAGTGGTAGATTCATCGACCAAAACACAGAGTTTTCTTTGGTTTTCTGTAATGTCTTTTGCCATTTTTTTCTTCAGCTCATGAGCTATGTGGTCGATGATTTCGCCACGGGTTTTATTGGAGTGCAAAACCATGCCCACGTTCAGCCCATTCAGTTTCTGTACATTCAAATCAATTGGCATGTCTGTGAATGGCCGGCTATGTTTGCCAATTTTATATGCCGTTCGAAAAACTCTGATAGTGGTGTCTAATTCAGATGTATGCATAGACTGCACTTGATGTTGAATAGTTTCACGTGAAGCAGATGTAAGGATGTCAGCAGCTTTTACATGGGCTTGTGATTCTTTATGTTCTTTGATTTTTTTTCTCAGGCTAGCTTGTTGTTTGCCCTTGTCAACACCGAAATGAGACACTGCACACTCACCCCATTCAGGTGACAGTTTCAGTCCTTGTCCAGTGTGTATTCCCAAAGATTTGACATCTCTGCATATCCGACATCCTAGCTTCTTATCTTTAAGAAGGAGCCATGCATTGGTCTTGCAAAAATATTGCACCTGGTCCGTTGTCCAGCAGTCAGGTGCATCGCTTTGCCCGGTGTTGGTGGTGGCAGTTGCGCCAGCAGCAGCTAACGTTAGAGGCTCTGGAGGAGGCGGCGGAGCTAGTGCTAATGCTAATGCACTAGAACTTGGAGCAGGAGGATCAACCAAAGAAAGCTCCCCATCAGACACAATTTCCAACACAGGCACAGCATTTTCTGTATTTGAAGTTTCTTCCGGCGACAACAACTGTCTTTTTGCACTTTTATTAATCCATGCTAACATTTTAGAAATGCTAATTTGTGACGTGACTTGCTTTCCTTCTCTCGGGGGCGTGCCTGGTCTGTTCTATCACTCTACATAGCCACCCACTGGGTGGGAGTTGCACTGCATAAACACAACACACGTGCATCTAGGTATGTAAATTGTAAAGCATTAAAACATGGTTTTACTAACAGTTTTCAGTATGTTGTTACTTCGGCATTATTATTATTATTATTATTTTGAAACGTGTATTACTATTAAATCACGGTCAAATAGGTTAATTTTGACATAGTCGTTTCCACCACAGTATTTACATGGAGAAGATAAGCCCCGCCCCCTCTCCAGCACGTTCTGTTTGAATGACAGGAGTAAACAGCTGACAGCCGCTGTGAAACTCCAGCGGTTAGAGCGATGAGAATGTCCGTTCGGCACCTCATGACGCATCTACTGAGTACCGGGCGGCTGTATATATATATATATGGATGTATAATAAGAACGGTGGGAGAGTGTTGAGTACTGGCACGGTGCATGAGTACCGGAGTACCGCCAGCATGCCGGTACTGAGCAAGAAGTGCCGGTACTCCATGGGTCAGAACCAGAAGTGCCGGTACTGCGTACCGGTGAGTACCGGCCCAATTCCAGCACTGTAGCACCACGCAATGCGGGGTTAAGGAGTCGTGGTGGAGTCACGCATTCTGGTGAGATCAGGTTGGTCACTTTCAGTGTTGGGCAAGTTACTTCCAAAATGTAATATATTACATATGACTTATTACTGTCTTTTGAAAGTAATAAGTTACATTACAATATTACCGTCTCTGATAGTTAATGAGTTACACTACTTTTTAGTTACTTTTTAGTTACTTTCACCAAAATAACCGCAAAAGAATGGCTAGGTATTTTAAATGCTAAAATGTAGTTTAGTGCAGCTCATTCTACATCCAGTGAAGGGCGATGTGGTATAGCATAACAACTGTGTAGGCCCTTAAGGCTACTAACCAGTGGCGTAGCCAGGAATTATTGTGTGGGTGGGCCTGGAGAAATGTAGGTGGGCCAGGGGGAGACATATTAAGCGTGGGGTCTGAGCTGAAACTTCATTAATGATTTTAATGATTTTTTAATGCACTAATAGAACATAAGCATAAATTAGCAGTGAAAACAAAAAACATAGGCACGGCGGCCTCAGAATGTGAGTAAAACTGACATCCACATAGGGATGGGTATCGTTAAGGCTTTAACGGTACTACTACTTTTATCGATAGCGCTTATGCTTATGCTCCAGGTTCAGTACCAACCACATCATAAAGTACGCGGACGATACAACAGTGGTGGGACTCATCAGGGACAACAACAAACAGGCCTACAGGGAGGAGGTGAAACATCTGACAGACTGGTGTAACACCAACAACCTGATCCTGAATGTCGATAAAACAAAAGAGATCATTGTCGACTTCAGGAACAAAAAGCACTGTCAACGGCACAGCAGTGAAGACTACAGACAGCACCAAGTTCCTGGGGGTGCATATCACAAGCAGTCTGACCTGGTCCACTCACACGACATCACTATTTAAGAAGGCACAGCAGCGCCTACACTTCCTGCGCAGGTTGAGAAGAGCACAGCTCCCCCCTCCCATCCTCACCACGTTCTACAGAGGAACCATAGAGAGCGTGCTGACATCTCCATCTGGTCGAGAGACTGCAACGCCAAAGACTGGAAGTCTCTGCAGAGAGTGGTCAGGACAGCAGAGAAGATCATCTGAGTTTCTCTCCCTCCCATCAGAGACACCGCTCAGAAACGCTGCCTGACAAAAGCCCAGAACATGTTTAAAGACCCCACTCATCCTCACCATGCTCTGTTCTCCCTGCTGCACTCCGGCAAGAGGTTCCGCAGCATTAAGAGCAGAACAGCCAGATTCTGCAATAGCTTTTTCCTCCAAGCCATCAGACTGCTGAACAGCAAGTAGACCAGTAACACAAAGATTACATTACGCTGTGTAAAGAGCACATATTTGTTATATAGTATGTCTATTTTATTTATATGTATAGTAAGTCTTTATATTTTAAACGCACACTTTATCTTTAATTTTATCAGCACCACGTCACTATTATTTATTTATATGTACAATTTTAGCAAGTTTTTATATTGTCCTGTTCCTGTAAGCCAGTACAACGAAATTTCGTTTTAATAGTACACTCTGTGTCTTGTTGAAATGACAATAAAGTAGGCTATGTCTTATCGATCCGGTCCTTTAACATTACCTTTATCGGTTCTTTTGGAGAAGAAAAATAAGGTAAACTAACTAAACAAATTGTGAACAAAACTAACATTGCTTTTTATTTAAATTAAATAAATAATATTTCACATCAAAAGAAACAACAATGTTTTAACAAATCCTATATCCAATAATGTGATGACAGAATTGTAAACAGAATAGCTGAAACTTTAACTAAATAAATAACTCAGTTTCCTCTAATCATTAACCCATGTTTGTATAATGTAGTTAACTCCGTGTGTTGCTGCTAGCATACATAACACCTGACGTGGAAACGTTACTCGTGGATGGGGCTACAGTGCTACTAGAAAGACAGTCGAACCCGGTGCATTCCTCCGTCTGAATGTGGAGCACTTTTGCTAAATGTTTAGACACATTGCTCGTGTTACCGCCCTTACATGCTAAACTCTTATTGCACTTTTGGTAACGAGTATTGTCCACATCGACACGGCTATAGTTTAACACACCTCGGAGCGCGTTCTCTCCGCCATCTCCTCCGTGTGTGTGTGTTGCTGCATGGAGCAGCTGCGTGTGTGTAAACTGCCCCGCCCCCTCGCACACAGACGGGGGAGATATCTCTTAAACGGAGTTGGCGACACTTAAACTGCAATGTAATGTTTGTTTAGCAATAATACATACAACATATATCGGGGGCACATGTTGTTTATCCTTGACAGTCGCACAGTGGGCACACACTGAGTGTTTTCATATTCAGCAAATGTGTACACGCTAAACTGCAGACCTCAAGAAGAAATAATACTTTCATTCACTCACGGCAAAAGTTACTTTACTTAGCCTACTATAAAAACTCACGGTAAAAAAATGCACTCCCTATTCCATTGTCATGAAGGTGGAATCTAACTATATCCAGAATAAGTTTTATTGGATCCAGGCTAGAAACATATTTATTTCTGCTGTAAAGTTGGGCATTTTAACATGGGGGTCTATGGGAATTGCTCCTTTTTGCATCCATCCCCTGTCGGCCACTAGATGAACTGCAGTTTGTGGCACTTCCTTCTGGGCTTCCCGGCTCTGCACTATGAAGCGCTGATTGGCTGTGGGTGGGCCAGACGTGCATGTGGGTGGGCCCACCCACAGCTATGCCGCTGCTACTAACAACTTGCATTACACGGCTTAGTTGAATACTCGATTCTGATTGTAACTTCTTAACATGTGACACGTTGTTAATACAGCAGTACAGACCACTGTCAAGGACTATAATGAAGGTTGCTAAGGAGGATCAAGAAAGAGAAAGGAAAAGAGGTTAAAAGACGGAGCGCTGGACGTCAGATAGATCACCAGAAGAAGGCAGAGAGGAAGTAAACACTAACAGGACATGGAATGGGCTCTGTAGTGTGTTTAGTATATGGCCGTGTACAGGCCCGGCTCCAGAACAAAATGACTTGGGGTGCCTCTGAGGTTACAGGGGGCGCAGCAGTAGTAGGTTTACATGAACAATAGTGGCCGGCAACAGCAATGAAAAATAGCATTGATGGTCCCAATGAACAGATTATGGCCTTTGTTATGTTTTGAAACCAAGCAAGTGAGAACATTTCAAGCGAGTTAAAAGTGCAATCCTGAAATATCTCATATAGTCCAAAGTGGACTATGGCAAAGAAAAGCACAACAGCTTCAAAGCTGTACTGATAAAACAAATGAGAACATATTGTAAATCAAGGCAAATATGATTTGAACCAGCTCATGGTTTGAAATGGCAAACATTGAAAAGCAAAAGTATTATTAAAACCATGTACTAAACATCACCTTGGTCCCATCATATACTCTGGGAAGAGAATATTTACTGTGCTTGAAAACTGGTATCACATCATCATGTGAGGTTGACTTTGTGACCTGGAGAACATTTCAGCTGCAACATTAGCTTGTTGATAAGCTTGGGATATGAGATCTTTGTGTAGCCATTCGTGGTGAAGGCATCTGTGCTATTGTATGCATTATTTTTGACCCAACATTTCTACAGGCATGGCAGAATATGGCACTATTTTCACATGAATATTCCATTGTCTATTTTTATACCACGAGCTGCAAGATGACGGCCTAACCCCACTGTACAGGCGGGGTACTTGTTTAGATATACCTGGGCAGGCTCTGTTTTGCCGTGGTATCCTGGCACCTGCGGGCCGCAGAGGGGCGCCGTAGTTTCGGGCGACGAAGACTGCTGCTCCGGGGGCGAGTCAGGCACAGGAGGGTCACGTGATGTCCCCATCTGACCCGTTGCTACGGTCTGCAGTAGATGCAGTGTTGCTGGCGTTTAGTGATGGTTGCTTTAACCATGTTCGTATAAATGATTATCCACAGGTGTGTGTCACTGCTGTGGAAGCACTTTGGAAATGATGCACGCGCAGCGGAGCCGGTCACGCGCACCTGACACAATTTGTTGTTTGTATTTTTCGCTCCGTTCTCTTTTTTGAATAGAGGGTGCATAACATTCAACTGCCCCGAAGATCCCGACGCGAAGCCTGAAGGGTAAACACCAGGTTTACTAATCTACCCGCACAATGTGTCTGGTCACTGGCGGCACATATCAGACCCGGGCCGGGGGGCGGGGCCACATGACCGGGCCCTTTAAACCCAATAAAGCTTGACAAAAATATCGGGAGTCCGGGGTGGTAATCTGACGCTCGTGCGTAAAAAGTCGCTCAGTCAGTAAGATTACAATTTAAAACAATGTTTGAAAGAAAAGTAACTAAAGAAAAAGGTGTAATATTTAAAGGGATAGTGGAAATCCGCGAATTTTGGGTTTAACTTGTGTATTTTTATTAAAAAGAAGCATATTAAACAATTTTTTTTTATTTCATCCGCCTAGTTTCATTTTATTTTCAATTTTACTGCGCCCTCTCAATGAAACGAAATACTTCGGGAATCGTCGGGAATCTTCGGGTGATGACGAGAGCTCAGGAAGACGGGCACAAACAATAGCGGACATTCAATAGCATTTGCATGTGAATAGCCGACCTTTATTATGGTGAATAGATGTGTTTTGTATGGCTGTAGTGCGACAGAAAAATTCTACGTGACACAACGACATTGGATTAACCTTGAGATGCGTTTTTATTCCGTTGAACACAACTTTTGATCACAAATCAAAAAAGGTAAGACGTAATTATTGTAATATTTTTGGAACCGGATGTTGTTTACTTTCTCTTTTCTGGCTGATAGCTCCAGGAATTCGAGGTCTTACAGTGATGACATTACATGTGTGGAATCTGTGGAGTCTCAGCTTTAAATCGCATATCTTGTTTGTGCAGTTAAGATAGTAATAAGGGCATTTCTACCGTGTGTTGTGTGTAAAAAAGCGTTAGCATTAGTTAGCATTGTTTCGCTCAATGCTAATTCAAAGGCTTGGTATTACTCTTGTGTTTTTTCTAGCTAACAATTGTTCTTATTGTCAGTTAGCGGAGTTTCTTACCTTTAAAAGGGTATGAAACATTAATAGTTTCATAAATGTTAAGAAGCCCTGAGACATGTGAGAGAAAAAAAACGGTGGGAGGGGTCCACTGGGGGGACCTTCGGCCTTAACTGGTTAACAATGATTAATATTTGTAAAGGCTACAGGTGATCTTAAGATGCGTGAGCTATGCTTAGGGACCTACCAGTCAAGATTATTTGTGCGTAGGGGTGCATCATCTGGCGCCTGGTCCTGGTCATCCTCGCCATTGCCCATGCCGTGAACCATCACCTCGGGCTCGGGCTCGAACAAATAAGGACGTAATGGTCCATCTTCTGGCTCAATATTGTCACCATCGTCGCTTACTGAACCGGATTCAGATTCAGTTCCTAAAACGACATTTTCGTAGGAAAGCCGAGAGGATGTTTCTGACTCGCTATCATCACTGGATACCTCGTACAATCCTTCTTCTTTGTCTGGTATATTTGCCCTTCCACGTTCATTCTGCATAGACGCCATGGTTTGTTATCGTATCGTCTTCCTGAGTTTTCGTCACTTCCGGTTAGGCTGAGAAACATTTCGTTTCTAAAAAACTTCGGGGAAGCTGCAATAAAGTGCTTCTAACATGCGTAAGGCAATTATTATATTTTTGTAATCAGGTGTGATTGTTTTGGTACGTAATTATGCTTGTATATAAGTTAAAACGAAACTATTTGAGGTTCCATTTCCACTATCCCTTTAAGATTTCGTTTTTACAAAGGGTATAGAAACGAAATATATAACAGAGATAATAATGATATAACATGACATAAAGTCCAACAAACCACAAGGACAATGAAAACATAGCCTAATAAAATGACTACATTTCTGACACACCATTCACCATGGACAGCCACCATGAGAGCAGAGCAGTGTAAAATTGGCACGGCGGCCCATACATTCACGTACAAGTAGGCTACTGTACAAATTAAATTTGAAGTGTACTCACCACTACTTGAAGGGTACTCGGCGAGCCTTGCGCTCCGCGAACTTGTCCACAATACGCTGTATGTCCAATTTCTTGGCTCGGTCACTTTCGATGGACAGCAAGAACAGTCCACTCAGTCTCTCCTGTCCCATCGTGCTCCTCAAATAGTTTTTGATGAGTTTTAATTTGGAGAAAGAGCGCTCGGCGGTTGCCACGGTGACAGGAAGAGTCAGAAATAAGATGAAGGCTGTGCAAACCTCACTGAATGTAGATGTTACTGCTGGGTTGTAAACAATGAGCATTTTTACCAGATCCGCGACAGATTTTAGTTTTTGTATTTGGTCCCTGAAACAGGTTCTGAAAGAAAGCAGCTGGCCAGGGAAGCTGGCGGCGATGTCCCGACTGTAGTGCTCTCTAAGCCGCTGAGCAGCTTGGTGTAAATCCTCATCCTTTGCTTGCAGTAGTGTGTTGGGGTGAATTGCCTCAAACATGTTCACAGTTTCATTTAAACTGGTGAATCTTTGGGACAGTTGCTGGATGATTATATCGAGACATGCATTGAAAACGGTCACCCGAAAGTTGCTCTCTGCGTCAGTGAGGCGGCTGTCTTCAGAAAGTTCATCAAAGTGTCTCTTAACTTTCCTGGCCCTGGTTGTTTCAAACTGTGTTTGACTTCCCCATTTAGTAGCCAGGGCAAGAGTGTCCGGTACTTCTTCACCTTGCGGCGCAGCCAGTAAGGAGCCGGAGGGGGAGGGGTGCGGCTGGTCAAGCGTCAGGCCTGGCTCTCCTCTAGACGAGCAGCTAGCAGCTGCTGAGTCGTCCCTATTATCATCATCACTACAGCCGAGAGACAGAAAAGGAAATAAGCTAGGCGGCCGAGCTACACGAAGTAACAACAACCATATGATATCAACATTTACCACAAACTCACATTTTCTTGTTGACAGTGTGTGGCCGTGATTGTAGCCTACCTGTAAATCTGGCTAACCCCCACTAACGTTGTTGGCGGGCTGGGGCTCGGGGATGAAACACGGCTGGCGAAAAAAATATCCATCGAGCTTGGACAATTTGGCTTTTCCTTGGTCCTCCTTTTTTATCTTTTTCTTTGCATTTTGTAGCTCCACTTTTGTGTTTATAACTGCTCATGCTTAGGCAGTGCTCTGTTGAATGACAAGTGATTGATGATGACGTTGACGTTCATTTACGTATGGTGTTGATGGACGGCTGTTGATGACGATTTTACCCAAAATATATTTGGAGACAATAGAAGGGATTCACTTGCCATTTTTCATGTTTTAATGTTAAATGTGAGTGTGAAAATAGCAGAACAAGTTCAACTCATATTATAGGCTACAATGCTTTATACCTAATATGACCACGAACGTCAGTGCACTCAGTGGCGCGAGGTAGCAGGGCCCGCCCGAATATCTCGGGGGCGGAGCCTGCTGCCTCGGCGACGGGCCCCCATTGGGTCCCGACCGTCCAGGGCCCGGGGAGCCCTGCCCCTACAGCCCCCCCTGAAGCCCCGCCCCTGTGTCTGGTGTCGGAATGTCTCGCTATGTTAGTACATTCTTAAAAAACAAAACACCATTTCATTTCGGGTTAAAATGTGTTGTAACTGCGTTACTGAGCATTGTGACAGGTAATATATTACCCACATTTCATTAGTAATGTGCTACATTACTTCGTTACAGCAAAAAGTAATATATTATTGTAACTCCGTTACTTTTGTAACGCGTTACACCCAACACTGGTCACTTTATAAGTAGTAGCAGGTGTGACCTGTCATAGCACCTGTCACTTTGTATGCATACTAATGAGATTGAAACAAGATTGGTACTACTACTGACACAATAAGTGCATTGTGTTCAGTTCATAATGATGAACGATGCCAGTCCTACCATTTCTGTATCATTATACAGTATATGTACTGTTATTCAGCTCCAACCAACCTCCACCTTATCAGATATCTCAGAATAACTGCCAACACCCATAGACTGTAGTGGAAGTAGAATCAGACATAACAACTTTTGTTAGCACTAGATTGGTTTCGAAGGCTGCGACTGAAGTTTGTGTCAAATTAATTGAGAAGCTAAACATGCTTGCTTTTAATGATCAGAAATATTGAGCAGCCAACCAAACGCTAAACATTGCTATAATAAAGGTAAATGGACTGTATTTACAGTATGTAGCGCTTTATCCAGTGTTTACGACCCATCAAAGCGTTTTACATTCTACAGAGCAATGTAACACTTGCTCAAGTAAGCACATCCTTGGCCAAGCCATCGGGAGCAACTCTGGGTTAAGTATCTTGCCCGAGGATACATCGACATGTTTAACCTTCCGATTAGAAGACGATCGCACCACCTTGCAGCCTCCGTTGCCCCTAATAAAATGGCTCTGTTGTAGCAACGCTGCAGTAGCAACTTAACAATCACAAGGTAGCCACGTCATAAAACATATGGTGCTTTATCATTTATATCACTATAATGGGATCACAGTTTATAAATATATGTCACGCTGTGTTAGAGAAGACTTGAAACTATATATAGAGAGCATAAACCATAAATCAGGAATATGCTTACTGATGTAAAAATTCAATTGAGGAGAGCCATTTTATAATGGTAAATGGTAAATGGACTGCATATAGATTATTTAGTCCATCAGGAGCAACATACAATCTTTAAAACATATTTTTGCAACCAGTGGAATCGCCCACTTTGGGCATTAGAAATAATTCCAATTCAAGGCAAAATGTCAGCTGTGATAACTGCTTTTTCTCTTAAAAAAATGTTGAGCGACCCTTTTTTTTTAGGTGCCTGGTGCCGTGGGGAGCTTTAGTCCATGAACAGTCACTATTTAATAAGACCCTTTTCTGGCTAGTGCACTGAAAAAAAAGGCCGTTAAATTCACATGATTTGAATATGGAAACCGGTTGCACACATTAAAAACATGTGTACTCAAAACTATTCCATTATGTTAGAGACACACAACTATGTTATGTCAAAGAAACATGAAATTGTTATGTTCATTTGAATATTTCCTTTAATATAGGTATATTCATTTACCCTATGTTTAACCAACATGACTTTTTATGTTCATTTTAGGCTTTTAATATACTCAGTATATTTCTGTACAGAGCCACATGAATGTTTTGTTCAAACTACATGCTATAGTTTTCTGTTTAATCTACCTAGTGCTCAAGGGGTACATAAGATTATTTATTTCATGTGAATAGAGGCATGTCGTACATTCTTCAACAGGATCCATCCTAATCTCTTATATCTACAGCATGTATCATAACATTTTAAAACAAAGTCAATAAAGACAAACACATTTCTTTGAACAACATTCATGTATTTTTCTCAAAAAATAAAACAATATTAACAACCACCACACATCCAGATGAACTTTTAGTTTCTCCATAATGCAGCCCCAGGAGAATTAACAAATACATTGAAAATAAAGAAACAGAATAAATAGAAAATGTTTGTGATGCATGTACATATACATTATTGTGTTAGAACACAGCAAGGAAGCTCAAAGGAAACTATTCTCCCGACCAAAATAAAGGTTTATTGGGCTTATTTTTGTAACTCATTCATAGTAAACAATTAACAGGAAATGTCAACGCCTAGCCGAAAAAAGGAAATGTTCTTGCAAATCCATTATTTAAATAGTAACCTGCTAATATGAAAGGGCACTTTAATGCAAAAAAAGTAATGGCATTGCTTTGGAAAAATACATGGAAGTATAAAAATGGCCTGGTTTCTCACCACATATGCACTAAAGAAAGTATTACAAATAAAAACAAGAACTGACATTTTGAAGTTAGTACATTAGTACAATTAGTGCAATTAGTACATTCTGAAAACACATGACCCCAGGAAAAACCCACATTTCTGAAACATGCAAATCAAGCAAAAAGCATGAGCAAAGGAAGTGCAAGACAGTTGTATCGATGAAAGGTCCAGTATGAATGCTGTGTAAAAGTGCCACAATGGTCCATGGCAACAGCTCACTCAAACAGTTTGTTTTTAAACGCTTGGGCTTTCTTGGAGAGCATGTTGCCGTCTAGCTCCATTAACATTTGCTGGAGCACTTTGAACGTGCACTTCAGTTTAGGGGGGTAGTTCAGGTTCATTGCATACATTAGTCCAAACAGCATGGTAGTAGCTAATGCAATGTTGTCCACATCAGTTAGTACCTGTTGGCCTTCCAGGACAATCTGTTCTCTGGTCTCATCTGTCCTCTGGTCTCATCTGTCCTCTGGTCTCATCTGTCCTCTGGTCTCATCTGTCCTCTGGTCTCATCTGTCCTCTGGTCTCCTCTGTCCTCTGGTCTCATCTGTCCTCTGGTCTCATCTGTCCTCTGGTCTCATCTGTCCTCTGGTCTCATCTGTCCTCTGGTCTCATCTGTCCTCTGGTCTCCTCTGTCCTCTGTTCCTCATCTGTCCTCTGGTGCTCATTCTGTCCTCTGGTCTCATCTGGTCTCATCTGTCCTCTGGTCTCATCTGTCCTCTGGTCTCATCTGGTCTCATCTGTCCTCTGGTCTCATCTGTCCTCTGGTCTCATCTGTCCTCTGGTCTCATCTGTCCTCTGGTCTCAGGTCTCATCTGTCCTCTGGTCTCATCTGTCCTCTGGTCTCCTCTGTCCTCTGGTCTCATCTGTCCTCTGGTCTCATCTGTCCTCTGGTCTCATCAGTCCTCTGGTCTCATCAGTCCTCTGGTCTCATCTGTCCTCTGGTCTCATGGTGGAATTGTGTTTGACAACATAAAGTCCCACTGTAATCCCCTGCATGGACCGCAGAATGACGTCTTCATCTTCTGCCTGCAGAGTGCACAGTCACAAAGGGAACAGAGTGAGATCTAACATATCAATACATATATATACCCATTACTAAATCCCTGTGTTTAACAAGTACATTTTGTTAGATGTCAGTACTTTTAAGCCTCCTTGTTATCTGATATACTCCTGTCTGACCTGATAAAAAATGTTTAATTTCCTGTATCCGTTTTAAATAAAAAGCCCTCTAGCTTTTCAGTGTAGTCTGGCTATTAAACAAAAAACAGGGATGTTCACATACTTTAGGCTATATACTATGTGGTGTTTCAATAAATACATATTTTAACGCCCAACAAAAAAAATCAAAAGGTCAAATATTACTTCTACTGACCACAAACTCTCTCATTGAGGTACACACAGCCCCTTGAGAAGACAATCCCGGCCTAAATCGACATCATCAACCTAAGTGAAGGGGAATAAGAAAAGAAAGAATCTGTTTTGCTCAATGAAATGTGTACACTATTGACTCGATGTATAATTTCCTTAAAATGAATTCTTACTTGAGTCATGTTTGACATAATACAGTTCAGACGCTGGCCTATCTGTCCTCCTCTCTTCTCAAAAATCTTCAGAAGTGTGTCAGATAGCACATCCAGCTGAGAGAGAACTCTTGATTGGAGGGGCAGGGTTGTTATACGCTTAAACTCCGCATTTATCAAAGAAAACTAAATATCACAGTCATAAAAATCATCAAATCATTTCATTTTCTAATGATGTTATGATTGTAGTTGTGTGCTTGCCTTAAAACGCTGCAGAGAAACTAGTCCATGCATTTGTTACTTCAAGGCTAGCTTATTGTAACTCTTCATTATCAGGGTGTACCAACAAGTCAGTGAAGTTGCTTCAGCTGATTCAACATGTATTGACCAGAGCACGGAAAAGGGACCACATTACTCCTGTTTTGGCTCCATAGTGAGAATAACTTTTTATATCAAGTACGAACAACCAGATTAGACTACATTACATTTCATTTAGTTTACGTTTTTTGTCCAAAGCGACTTAAAATAAGTATTACTGTAATGTACAGTAAGACTACATATAAGAAACACCCTTATAGCCATTTCAACAAACAAAACATTATCACTTTTGTGAAGGAGGCTTTATCGCAGAATGTTTGGCTTTTGCCAACTGAATCACTTTTGCCTAATAAATCAGAAAATGTGTATATCCCTGTAATGTTTGCAGTATGTAAATGTTATGAATAAATATTCACTAATACCAGTTTTCAATTAGTTAAAGATCAAGTTTAAGTTAGTCAAGTAAATCACACAAAACATTTGAATACTCACCATTTACTACAGAGCCTCTGGAACAATGTTCAAAGCAAGGCTGAGGTCAATCTTCTCCACACCAATTACCTATCACAGAAAAACACATTTGAAATTATTTCATTATTCACACAAATAAAACAAAAATGTTCTGCTCCTTAAAGGCGACATTTACCATTTAATGATGTACCTTTAGGTTAATATGAACCGACTTCGGCCGAGATTGTCGCCTCCAGTGTAAAAAGCTACAGTAGCCTACACTAATGCAATGAGTACAACTTTGTACGGAGCCATACACATCAGCATTGCGAGCTCATTTCCATTGGTTTCATGGAGACGTGGGCTGAAGTCGAATAGTCCATTTAGCTTAGGAACCTTCCTAACGGAGTGAAATGACCCGGAAGTCCCTCAGTGGCAGCCATGATAAGTGCCGTTCCAATTCTCTAGAATGATAGGAAAGGAGGTTTCAAACTTCCTTTATAACCTCCTTTAGCTTAGGAACCACTGGACCTCCCTTTACGAAAGGAAAGGAGAAAATGCTGCCCCACAATGCCTTGCAGCCGCAGCATTTGCCGTCACTCAACAGTGACGGACACAAACGATTATGACGGAGAAATTATATCATGAAAGTTACGGTGCTTATTAAGCATTTTAAAACGTATGTGGTAAGTTGCCAAAGTGCTTTGTTTTGAACGTTCATCAGTATTATAATCAAAAAGAGAAATATGAACGTTAGTTTTTACTGAAATGATCAAATAAAGTCAACATTTCACAGTCTTTACTGAGCTGTGTGGAGTTTGTTCAACTTTTAAAAGATGTTTGAATGGTGATATACACAGTGATAGATGTTAAGGACTAACGTTTATAATAAATACATCTGTATTGATTTTAAGATCTTTTCATACAATCATACGTATTGGGATCATTTGTATTAATGTGGACCGGAGGGAGAGGGTGACGAGCATAAGTTTCACTTTCCTTTTTTATTTCAATTCCAACTTTGGTCATGAAGAATATGTTTCTCTGTTGTCCCCGTTCATAAAGCATAAAGCAACAGCATCAGAGCACGGTGCAGAGTCTCTAGATGAGTTTACAGTAGTCCCTCGTTCTTATTGAACATCCATGTTGTAGTCCGCTGTATAGAAAACTGTAGTTTCCATAGTTTCCCCACAGCAGCAGACGCACATTCATGACGTCCGCTGGCGCATCATAAACACGTCGGAGAGTGAAAGTGCAGTCGATTCTCTAAAGTACCGCAGTCTCTTCTCCTAAGTCCTTTTGAATTCTCCTATCCACTATCCCTTAACCCCGTGACGTTTCACTCAGAGGTCAAGGAATAGGAGATAGGGTTAGAACTTAGGAGCTGATTTTTAGGGTGTATTCACACCTAATAGTCCGCTTCTCTGGTGCGTACCAGACCACAGTTTGTTACATGGTTTCATTTTTCAAGAAGGTTCGGTTGCGTTCACACGGCAAAACTCAAACGGACTACACCCTTTAAACACAAGTCATGTGCACGGAATGCTGTTCAACCATTGGTCAGACATTAAGGGGGGTAAAACCGCAAATCCCGGCAATTTCTACGGAGCCTCCGCCATGGAGCATCGGCACTTTCGGCAGGTTATTCTCATGCTGCTGTTAATCTGGAGATCAACAGACTCTAGCGGCCCGCGCATATGATTATATAATCAGACAACGTCCGTTAAAAAACATTATAACCAGGGCTGCACATAACTGGTGCGCAGGTGCGCATGCGCACCTCAGCCAAAAAATGAGCACCGGGGTCATTTGAAAAAAGGCGCATTTGCGTACCAACATTGAGAGAGTGAGAGGGAGAGAAAGAGACAGAAGGGAGAAGAAGAAAAGAGAGAAGAGAGAAGGACGGAGAGAGAAGAGAGAAGAGAGAGGAAAGATATTTGCGAGTTGCATATGAACTCAGGTCGGCTCCGTTAGCGCTGGCGTATATGATGTTCGCCCTAGGGCGCCAGATCGGGGGAGGCGCTGCGCTGGCAGCTCTGGGAGGGGAAAAACAATTTTTGACCGTTGGGGCTCATCCTAAATTTTCTGGCCTTGATGTAACGATATTCATAATTAAGTAAATGTAACACCCTTTTCACCCCGGTTACACGTTTTCATTTGCCCTGTGTGATGGGCGCTGTAAGTGATGAAAATGGGGGATGTTGGCTTATCTTGCACACCCGCAGCTCACAGCCAAAGTGCGAAGTGAGCGTGGGATCGAGGGAGGGTGCACCGGTTCCGGCGCTGTTATTAGAATCTGGTGCTAGCTGCTCTAACGGAGATAGAAAGAAAGATGTTTCTACAATGATGTGGAGGGAGAGGTCCTCTCCAGTCAGACTGAGGCTGATAACTACAGCTCAGTGAGGTAAAGGACTCTGAGTGTTTAGATAGTTCACTTTAGTCTAAGTTCAAACGGTTTGCTCACAATTTATGTAAACACATATTTCCAAGGCACTCCTTTATAATTATTGGGATAAAACAGGTTTGAAATCATTCAATGCATCTATAGGAGAGTAAACCAAAAATATCCTTTAAAACTGGAAAGATAAAAAAAAAATGCCATAAATAAATAAATGTTAAGGTAAAATAAGATATGAATGAACAACAACAATAAAATAAGTTACATTAATTTGTTATTGGCTATGGTAGGTTATTGGTTATGTTCACATACTTATTTGATTACATCCACTTGTCTAAGATGACAACAGAGACTTTCGACCCAAAACCAGCAGCTAGTAGTAGTCCTACATCATTAGCTACCATGTCTGACAGTCAGGAGGGTAGTGATGACAGCTTGTAGGATTACTGGTCGTGCTAATGTTGTCTTGTTCACCTCTGCATGTGTGTTCTGTGTTCACCTCTGCATGTGTGTTCTGTGTTCACCTCTGCATGTGTGTTCAGTGCTGTGTGTCTGGCAAATAAAGTCAAGACCCCTTCAAAAGTTACGGTTTATTTCATTTTAAGGTATGAGCACCAAGCAACAGCTCCAGGTGCTTCCCTTTGAGAACCAGGGCAAAAAAGTTATTGCACCCCTGATTATAACACATAATGAGACGTTCTGCAGTAAGGAGGGGGTTTCACCGACGGCAGGTGTTATACTTTTATGTAGCTGACGGAGCATTTTTTCTTACTACACGACACTGTTCAACATTTAATTCTGCTTTCACTCTTTAACTAAACAACCGCGGATGTCTTGAAAGACTCTTTCGCTAAATATTTTTTGAAGACATCCGCGTTGTTGTGACTCGTAAATACTACGCTTTCCTATGTTTTGGTGCGGACTGCGTTCACACCAGCAATGAACTGCTCCAGAGTTCGCAAGCAAGCGCTCCGAGACCACATATTTTAGCGGACCAGAGTCCGGTTGTTAGTCACGTAAGAGGTCTCGGACTGTGTTCACACCGACCCAAAATGAACCGCACCAAGCGGCTAAACGCACCAGGGTGTCGATGAAAACCGGCACCAAGAGTAGACATGCAGAAGCCGGACCGCGACGCAAGTAAAGCTCTACACCGCCTGACAGCAGACATGAAACAATCATTTAAAACAAGACGTTTTTTACGACCAGAAACTATAACGGGATACAAACCGGAGGAACCAGGCATGGAAGGGAGGTGGCAGAGACAGTGGGTGAAAACTGGTAGGTTTTTCGCCTGTTTGGGAGATTTATATATATGCTCGCATAAAATCCCCGGCGGATTTTTTTGCATTGTATGTCGGGGGGCGGGAGATTCACTGTGATTGGTTGTTGGTCGCGTTGCTCGTCAAAATATCCCCAAGGCTTTCAGACACGCCCAGCTCCAAGATTTCAAGATTTTTGAAAAAGCTGCTGTGTGTACGTACCGTTACGCTCTACAAATACTCACAGTATAAAAACACGCTAAACACAAAATCAATCAATATAAACTCACTTCCTTATGATTTCCATTGCTTTATCCTAGCTAACACCAGTGAATGACAATGTTTACAAATTGACAAGCTGTATTACGTTGCTCGTGTAAACGGCAAATGTGAACTCTGCTTTTTTGCAAACAATGCGTCTTGTGATAACCTGTAACTATGACGAACATTTGATGACATTTAATAACTTTAAATAACTTTTTACTTGTAGAGTGTTCTCGGGACAGAACCAGCTTACTCCTCCGATGCGGGAAGAAAACATTGTAAGAACCCCCCCCCCCTCCCCCACTCCTTTGTTAAAAAAGAAAAAGCTTCACATTTTTAAAAATAAATATATTTTTGCAATTTTTTTTCTGCTTTACATCTGTCCATTTAAAGTGCCATATTGTTCAGGTTCAATAACTATTAAAGTACGGGTTTGAGTCCGACCATATTAATTTGTGAATAAAATATTTGTAAATAATAATTAGAAGCTGAGTAATCAGCTGCAGAGCAAGCTGCTGACGTATGTGCTCAGTGGTGGAGTTACAGAGATAAACATGCTGTAATTTTTTCTTATTTCTTAACATGATTGAGACTTATAGGTACAGCCCTCAAGATTAAATCGTTTCTACATGATTGATTCATGTTTCGACGAGAAACATGAATCAATTATGTTTCATATATTAATGCATATTTGCAAATGAACAACCCCACTTTCCCCTTTTTTCAGTGTACTTTGCCAATACAAAATATATGCTCCTACGTCTACGGTCTCCGTTAAACAGTTTGTGGTAAATCTGACCCGGTGACCGGCTTTTAGCGATATCTTAGGGGGAAGTTGCAAATATTCCCCTTATTGTCCTGTTACCGTAGGTTTGTCATAGAGGAATAAGTATTATATTTGGATTGTTTCATAACCATTTTAAAACTTCTTGTAGTATAGCCTGTTTACACACATTAGCTTGATGGCTCCAGGAACCCATTGACCTGCTGCCTGCACAGCTGACCACTGTTGATTTGACCAGTCAGAAATGTCTTTGTTTATTCTTATTATTTGTTATGGGTAACCTTTCACAATTCAGAACTTTGAGGATCAATGGTCTGATACTAAAAGTCACTGTACAAAAATGATTTTGCAAGCTAGTTAGGACTTTGGTGGCTCGCGTGTGTTATATCAGAAGTCGCACCCACTGAGAAGACCAGTTAAAAAGCATATAAGGAGCTAGTTTTGTCACCAATTCATTGAACTCATTTAGAACCTAGATACTGGGACATTTTACCGCAAATCTTTAAGAGACACAGGAGAAAGCAAAAGTATTATTACCCCCAAAAGGAGCACAAGTCCAATTATGCAGAGATGTTCCTTAAAGTTGGGGTTCCCTTGATGAAAGGCCACATTCTGTTTTATCCTTAATTACATGCCTCCCTCCTCACTGTTTCTCTCTTTGTATCCCTCTCATTACCAGTCTAATGCCCTAGTTTCTGTCCTTATTTTCAGGGATACACTACCGCAAGTCATGCGCCTCATCAGGAGCCTGTCTCATCGCTTTTCTGGCTACCAGCAGTTCCTGCACCCGGCAAGCTGAACTCAGTGTGCATCACCTGCTGCACAACGCCACTGTTGTAATGGACCCGCCGCGGCAAAAGAACGACCCCAACTGTCGGCTGCCGTTACCTTAAACACACCGCAACTCCATGTGTTTTCTCTTTAGGCATCCTCCTCCTACTGCCCTCCACCCTGTGCTGACAGTTCTCCTCACACTGTGTGAGATGTGCATTGGCAGTGGAGACAACATGAACTGTATTAACTGAAACAGTTGAGAGCGCTTACTGTGAAATATATTTTCTTTGAGGTTGGGGAAGCTTTGCAAAGTATTTCTTCTCTTGACTTGCTTTCCTTCCGTCGCAGCTGGCGTCCCAAAGGGTCAATTTGGGAAAATATTATCATCACGTGTTCATGCACACAAACAAGGGTAATCTGCAAGGAACAGTTGGGTAGGGTGGGGGGTGGAGGATGGTGCAGTCGAACAGCTTACTGGCTATTTTGTTGGGCAGGCAGGTGGCTCATTCACATCTGTCTTTGTTTACTTAAAACTACGACTATTGAAGGTAATAAAGGAAGGTCAGATTCATCATACAGAGGCTTAGGGATAACTATTAGTCTTTGATTTATTCTAAATGAGAACCGTGAGCAATCACCAATTTGCTGTAATGAGGAACTGAAAATGTATCATGTGTATGACAATGATACGATTTAATGATTTGGAAAATTAAGTCAGGAAACAGTCTTTGATGAAGGAAACATGTGCTAGTTATTAGAATAAAGCCACTTACAGCCCTCATAACTCTCACATATACATCACTCTTATCAGTTAGACCCATAAAACAGACGTACTTGTTCTTAGAAAACTTCTCCTCCAATGGTTTTTGTAACAAACAAAAAGTGTACATAGAGCTACAAGAACATGTTGTTACTCACAACTCTAATTTTTAAACTACTTACCAGATATTCATTGCATCTCTAATAGCTCAAAATGGAAGAGTGTTTTGAAGTGGCACAGCAGTACTTCAGTGAGCAGGTGGACTCTCTTTAAGAAAGAGTTTTTCAGATTAATTAACCTGTTAAGCCCCAAGCCTGTTTTTCAGGTCTCAGTCTCGAAAATGACATTCCCAGAACAAATGACTATATCTTTCACTTCTAAAAGGGTATTAAATTAATCTCTTTTTTCTCAAAGTAATTATAACCCTGTGAGTTGGATGTAGAAAAAGTCACAATCAATATAGATGTTTCCACCATAATGGAACAGAAGCACAGGGATGTTGGAAACATGGAGGGTCACAAGCTTGTCTGCATTGGAAGCTTGAATCTGTCTTCGTTTGACAACAGCTAGTTTAAAAGGTTTTCCAGGAGTTTCGCAGTTGACGCCCCTAATTTAAGTAGCCATGGGATAAATGATAATGAGGAGTGGCAAACGCGTATAAGTTCATACATTGCCCTTTCAAGGAAAGTAACATCACATGTTGTTTAAGAATAAAGTGTCAGCCCCCTCAAGCAGCTGTTATTTAAATTATATTTATTTATTTATTTCATCGTTTTGAATGATACAAAATGAGACTTTAAACAAGTGGCGATGAATGTCATCCCCAGCAACATGCAGTATACAACTTCTGTTTTATTTTCATGTCAGTGTACATATCGAACATTATGTCATTGAGTCATCTGATTAATCATAGAATACCGCACTTCATTCTAAATTAACTGAAAAAGTTATTGGTTTGCTCGGGCTGGTGCACTTTTTTTCCCATTGAACATAATGACTTCCTGCTGTCTCCCCAAAACAATTGACTTCATTTACTTCCTGAATTTTGAAATTTGACTCTCCTGAGGTTGAACACACAAATGTACAGTTCAGCCCTCTGCATGAGACACCGATTCTTAATCATTGTATATACTGTTTGTGTACCGAAGTCCCTCCCTTTCCGGTGGAACTCCATGGGACCTTATTTAGGAAAAATTATGTATTGAAGTCAATGGTGAGAGAGAAATGATCTTTCGATCCCATTTTAATTGTGCCATGAATTACACCTATGATGTTTGTCAATCTTAAACATTAATTTCCAAGTAAAAAAAGTCACAGTTTGTCGTAAAACTGTGAACTGTGAAGTAACACTTATTTGTGTGTGAAACCGCTCAATGAATTACATCTCTGGTCTCACACAATTCACGTCATCATCACCAGAATGAGGCGAAAAGTATTAAAGGAGGTGGAAATCATTACACGTCTGGGCATGTTGAGAGCTGCTATTATACAAAAGGGGAGTTAGTCGGTTCCGTAATAGCCAACATGCGGGACCGGCTGTACAAGGTTTCTGTGAGTGTTAAACGAGTGTAATGTGTAACGTTAATGTCAGCTAGCTAACATTAGCTAACAAGGTACACTCTCGTGTTTTGTTTTAGCAACTAGTTTTCTGTGTACCTTGTCCTTGCCAACACTAATGTTATCCACAGCATACACAGCGATCACGCAGTTCTTAACGAGAAAACTAGCTCACTAACTCCTTAGTAGGTACACAGAAAACTAGTTGCTAAAACAAAACACGAGAGTTTACCCTGTTAGCTAATGTTAGCTAGCTGACATTAAAGTTACACCTTACACTCGTTTAACACTCACCTTGTGTGTACATACAGCTCTCAACATGCCCAGACTTGTAGTGGATTTCTCCTCGTTTAATACTTTTCGCCTCATTCTGAAAGAAAGAGGTGAAATATGCTAACATGGCGGCCAGCTTGGTGTTGGTGACGTGTGTTGTGTGAGACCAGAGATGTAGTTCATTGAGCGGTTTCACACACAAAAAAGTTACTTCACAGTTTTACGACAATTGTTTTTTTTTACTTGCAAAATTATCTTTTAAATTGACAAACATCATATGTGTAATTCATGGCACAATTAGAACGGGATCAAAAGATAATTTTCTCTCGCCATTGAATTCAATACATAATTTTTTCCGAAATAAGGTCCCATGGAGTTCCACCGGAAAGGGAGGGACTTTGGCTCTCTATTGTAAGTAAGCCCAGGAGAAGCAAACCAAATGACTACTCTATAGCACCCCCCAGTGGTCAACAGCCCTGCTGGGTACCTTTAACTTGAACTCAATGTGTTGGGTCTTCATGCTAAACATGAATGTTTGAATCATTTGAGCTTTTTTATAATATTTTCTGACTTGATATCAAGTTCAAACTTGAGGGGACCCATGAAGCTTGCTATTGTGCCAAATTGTCAGCTGAGCATGATCTTTTAATGAAATACCTGACTTTATTTGGTACTGTTTTAACTGTGTAAAAGGAATATTTCAGATTTTTTCTGATGACAGCACAAAAATTATTGAGTTGTTTTGACTGTTCACTGTGTTGCATTAAATTGTACATTACACTTCAGTCTCTGATGGTACGTCTGTCTTTGTTTGGAGATCGGACTCTTCAGTCAGGCTGAGAGACGTTTGAGTATTTGAAGCCACTCCGGAGTCACTTTGACTGTGGAAGGTTGTGAAGGTGGGGGAGGTTCTCTAGTGCGAGAGTGGGGTGGTTTGCCCTGCTGCGACGCAACGACTTTTTCAGCAAGGGCTGGAAGGAGCGGGCCGAGGCAGCCTGTGAGCTCCGCACCGTGCGCTTGTTGATGTGTTCCAGGGTGAGGCGGCACCGCAGCACCTGGACAAACACCTCCCGGAACTGTTTCGACGACAGGTTGTAAAGAAACGGGTTGATGACGGAGCTCAGATAGAAAAAACTGTCGGCCACTGGGTGGAGAGTAACGTAGCTCCGGAAGTAGGATGTAGTCCAGCGGGATTTGGGCACGGCGGTCATAAGACGACGTATCTGGTAGGGAAGCCAGCAGACCATCAGGGACCCCACGATGAGACCTGGGGAAGAGACAGAGAGAATTCAGAAAAAAAAGAGTATATTGATCCCACTCACATTTGAACAGTAAATACAAAACTAGAGATGCTTAGCTTAGCTTAGCATAAAGACTAGAAAAAGGGGTAGCAGCCACTGTAGCATCGGTCTGTTCCAACTAAACCTACGAGCACCTTTAAGGCTCAGTTTTTAGCAAAATACAATACATTTGTTTAATCTGTTACAGAGCTACTTTAACATGACGTGCTGTCATTTACATTTTAAATACAATAATACATAACACTATTATTAAATAATTATTTGATAGAGCTCTTGTATTCTTCATACTTATCTAAGCTAATCTAATCTTCTGACTTTATATTTGAAAAAAAAATGAATCCTGAAAAAGAAAATACAAGACAATGTAAATAAAATAAAGATACAAATAAGATTTTATTTGAAGGGTTACAGTTATCCTATAATTGTCAAAAAGTATACTCAGCATGCGGCAAATGTTCATGACCTGTCTTCAGTTGCAGCCCTTTCACTGTTTTGTGAACAAAACTTGTGTCAGCTGAGCTTCAGCTGGAGGTTTGATCATAATAAATTACACCTACTGCTTTTGTCACATCCTCTGATATCTAAACTTGATACCAAGGTTTGCCCTTTTCATACTATACCTGATCATCATTAATTACTGTGACTTACACTGCACATCAATTCACAAAGTAGTTAACCTGTTAGACCGCAAGCCTGTTTTTCAGGTCTCAGGCTCGAAAATGACATTTCCAGAAAAAATGACCATAACTTCACTTCTAAAAGGTGAAAATTAATAATATTTTTTTCAAAGTAATGATAAACCTGTGAGTTGGATGTAGAAAAGTCAGAATCAAAATAGATTTTTTTATTTTAAAGAAAATTCAGATTGACATTCAGATTTTTTTTTTGCCCAGAGCGAACCTGTCTCACGCTCTGAAAGTCTGAAAACGGAAAAATCGGTTTATTGTTTATGGATTATCAGAAATAATTTCAAAGTGACACAGACACATTGTATTAACCTATGGATTAACCTTCAGCAGCGTTTTTATCGTTTTAATGCCATTGAAGACAACTTTTGATCAGACAACAACGAAGGTAAGAGATATGGCCGTTTTTGCTACCTAGCGCCATGTGTTGTGATGTCTGTTTTGTTTATAAAGTCACGAGTTCTTATCATGGAGTGATGATGTAGGTACCGAACGATTCTGTGTCTTCTCACGATGCTAGTCAATATGTTGGATGTGTAGCTACAATACGTAATAAGGGTGTTATGAGCAGTGTTGGGACTAACCCGTTACAAAGTAACGGCGTTACTGTAACGCCGATATTTTGGGCTGTAACTTGTACTCTAACGCATTACTTTTTAAATTCAGTAACTCAGTTACCGTTACTACATGGTGCGTTACTCCGTTACTGCGTTCAAAGAAAAAAAGAAAGTTTCTGTTAAATGTAAGTTGTGTCCTGGCGGGTCAAAGATCCTATCTACTGCCCAAACCAGTAATTCAAATCTCTTAAAACATCTGCAAAAACAACATGCTGGGACGAAGCTAGTAGCTAAGACCACAGAGACTCAGCCGACGCCACTCCACCTCCACCTAAGCGGCTGGATTTAACCGAGGGACTGCTAGCCAGGGAAAAGTCGATTGCACGGTATGTTGTAGAACACATGCAGGCTATTGCTACAGTGGAGTCACCCGCTTTCAGTGAGCTAGTTAGCATGATAACATGTCCGGGCGGCACACGGCATATGGGACGGAACACTTTTTCCAACTACCTGGAGAAAGAATATACAAAAATGGAAAGCCAGCTAATATCGATGCAATCCAGATTGCATATAATGCATGTCAAGTTGATCAACAGATTGTATTATTCTCCAATGCAATAACAGTACTGAAATGAAGGCTATAAGGGCATTAATGGGAGCCCTTTTTAAAGTAACAAAAAACTTACTTACTTTTTACAGTAACGTATTACTTTTTGGTGTAAGTAATCTGTAACTGAGTTACTTTTGAAATGAAGTAACTAGTAATGGTAACTAGTTACTGGTTTTCAGTAACTAGCACAACACTGGTTATGAGTGAGTTCTGTGCAAATTTCCGTTAGCATTTTTTCGCTCGTGGCTAAGCAAACACGTTCTCACTCCCAACCCGTCACATATTGACGGACGGTCAGGACCCCTCCCCGTCACTCTATTACGCACAGGGTACCCCTTGAGAGTCAGTTTTCAACGGGCAGGGTGTCCCATTGACTTGCATAGAGCTCCCTGAACGTTGGTAATATACGAGTTGGGATCGCGGCGAAATGCTCTCCGCAGATCCATTCTCACAGCGTTTATCAACCTTTTTCTTACTCAATATCAAGCCACACTTATTGTTTTTACTTCTTTATTTTAATTGTAATAATGTAGGACTTTTGTTGCCGTCAGTTATGGGGAGAGTTGGGGCTCAGAATACTGAAATCTGTATTGTTTCATCGTTTTTTCCTTCTAATTTGGTATTCTTTTCTAAACCACACATTGTTATTACTCAACAACACATAATTATCCTTGTGTTTATTTATTGTGTTGATTAATAAACACAAGTTGGAGTCCGTCAGGACCGAGGGTCGGAGCAGCTCATAGCAGGTTTGTCAATTTGGGTACCTGGCTGGAGTGAGATTTTGATATCATGGGTTTAATTACACATATGCGCACTAAATGACTGCTATTGTGTCAGCAGCGGGACCAGCATAAAGGATATACAATATATACAAATACACAATATTGGACACAGACTATAAAGGGTACACAGTTTCATTCACTAATGAAAGTCAAACACATGTTTGTTTCCATTGTTTTATTGTGTGTCTGTCGCGATAAGCAATTAATTGACTTATCGTACGATAAAAAAATGAACTCGATACATTTACATTTACATGAGGATGTGACTTGCAGTTTGAAAGGATGTACTTGAATTATTATTATATATTATCATTATGTCAGTGGTCTAAAATGGTCATACAACGGTGCCGACAATATTATCGTTTATCGCAATCATTTCCGGGAAAATGTATCCAACAAAATTAATTATCGTGAGAGGCCTATACATGAAACACACGCACACAAACAAATCTACAGACTTACTCCAAACTGCCAATATATTAATTAACACACTCTCACTCTCATATATGATTGATTGATTGATTGATTGATTGAACTTTTTTATCATTTCTACTGGATCTTAGATCTGCGCATGCGCAATACGGGTCGGGGATTGACCAACCAGCTCCCACCGCTCTGCTGTCTGTTAACGTTGTTAAGAGTGGGGGGGGGGGGGGAGCGGATCGACAGCTTGAGCAGCTGTCAACTCAACATTGTAAATAACCAACTAAAAACGATCGCCGGTTCATCTTGTTTTTGGCGTGAGAATAGTTTGGACAGCGTGAGAGCGTGAGATTGAGAGTGAAAGCGTGTGTCACACGCCAGATGCGTGAGAGTTGGCAACCCTGCTCATAGTAGTTGCTTTAGAGAATTTTACACCTGGAAGTAAGTATTCTCTCCGCTTCGCTTGACAACCCCCATGATAGTCCTCAAGCTCTGTGATTGGAGAGTGTGCTCCGTGGGTTACGCCGAGCGCCGAACAGCACTTTGAAATGGGATGGAACCACGGCAGACTGTCCAAAACTGGATTTGAACGGGTCCACCCTGTCCCCTCCTCCCCCACCCCATCCCCAGAAACTACACATGCTGGCTATTGTGTGTTTCGCAACATGTTCTATAGCACGTCTCTACTGGGAATTTGTAGTTTTAAAAGACGTTTTCATATTTCCCATAATAAGAAGTTGCCAGTATTAAACTGTGTACATCCCTGGAGGTTTAGGGGATAGGAAACACTCAAATTTAAAACATATAATTAATAAATTGGTGAAAATTGCTTGTGCCCATAATGGGCAGCATTAATATATATACCCACATGACAGCTAAGGTCAGAAGAGCTGTATTTAACAGCTGGTCTTATGTAGGGTTGGGTACCGAGAACCTGTTCCGGTTCGGAACCGGTTCCAACATTTCGATTCCAACGGCATCATTTAGAAATGTGAATTTCGGTTCCGCTTTTCGATGCCTGAGGAAATGTTTCTCGCCGCTCTCCGTAGCCTACTGTAGACTGCGGCGGGGCGGGAAATGTAGCGTTGTACCTACACTTCCTACAGCGTAACCTGAGACCAGGGCCGGCCCGTCGCACTGGCGTTATAGATGTTCGCCTAGGGCGCCAGATCTGTGGAGGCGCTGCGCTGACAGCTCTGGTAGGGAAAACAAATGTTTTGACCGTTGGTGCTCATCCTAATTTTCGCCTTGATGTAACAACATTCATAATTAAGTAAATGTAACACCCTTTCTTCCCAGTTACACTTTTCATTTGCCCTGTACAATGGGCGCTGTAAGTGATGAAAATGGGGGATGTTGGCTTATCTGGCGCCCGCAGCTCACAGCTAAAGTGCGAGTGAGTGTGGAGCGAGCGAGGGAGAAAGGGACGGTGCACCTGTACCAGCGCTGTTGTTATTAGCATCTGGTGCTAGCTGCTCTAACGGATATTAGAAGAAGATGTTACTATAATGATGTGGAGGAGAGTCCTCTCCAGTCAGACTGAGTGGCTGATAACTACAGCTCAGTGAGGTAAAGGACTCTGAGTGTTTAGATAGTTCACTTTAGTCTAAGTTATCTCAGTGGGTCTCAAACGGTTTGATCACAATTTATGTAAACACATATTTACAAGGCACACCTTTATAATTATTGGGATAAAACAGGTTTGAAATCATTCCAATGTATACTATAGGACAGTAAACCAGACATATCGTTTTAAACTGGAGAGATAAAAAAAATATACATTAATCAAATAGTAAAATAAGATATGAATGAACAACAAAAATAAAATACGTTACATTATTTGTTATGTTATTATGTTATGGTAGGTTATTGGTTATGCTCACATACTTATTTAATTATTAAAATGTAAACCGATCTTTTTCATATGGGTGTTTAGAGTTGTACCCCCTAGATCTAGTCTCTAGTAATTCTGCTTAAAGTGCACCAGATTGAAGCATTTTACTTTAAAATGTTCAAACATTTCTTCCCGGTATGCCTGAGAAGGCAGGCATGCTTGTTTTTCTCAACAATAACTGTTTTTAAATGGGGGGGGGGGGGACTCTAACCCACTGTTGTAGCTTCAGTGGTTCTCAGGTTACAGTTACATAGCAGTGAATATAAACAGACTGATTAATGTGAATATTACTGTAAACTAACCTGTGTAAAAGTTTCTCGAATAAATGTAATTTTTTGGTGGAAGAAGCATGTATTTTTTTACCCTGCCCCTCAAAGAATCGGAATTGAGAACCGTTAAGAACCGGAATTGAAAAGTAGAATCGGAATCGGAATCAGAATCGTGGAAATTCAAACGATACCCAACTGGTCCTATGTCTGTGACCCCTCCTGTTGTTCATTGATAAGCCTGAAACATGCACTTGTCAAGGTTCAGAGGCACATTGTGCAAATATGGCAGTAGCCATCGATCAGCTTAAGATAAGATATACTTTATTGATCCCAAGTTGTAAATATGCAGTGGTGTTTATTTGTAAATCATTTAGTATAATCACACAAATTCTGTGTTTTATATTTAATAATTCTGTGTTCTTTATTTATTGAATGTTCAATACCTGACAAGGTCGGAGATGAAAAACTTGGGTCGGCAGGTTCCTCAACAGTGCATTACAAGACATCGATCAATATGTGGTATACCTCCACCATTAACTGTCGTATCTGCACATTTCTGATACTATCTACATACATCTTATAAGAGTATAATGATAATATCATGTTAAATAGTAGGCTTAACATACAGTAGTTAACATGCAGGAAAGCAATATATTAGTACTTTGTCAGGCTTAATATTTTACCCCCAAAGCTTTTTTCTTATTCAAAATAAGACCTTAACCTAAAGTATATTCTGTAATGTTTTAAATAAAGCCTTATTAGTTTGTCTGTCTGTGTCTCCTATTAATATCTAATATTAAAAATATAATAACGCATATAACCAATAACGTGTTTTAACCACCAGGTGTCCCTTTCTATCAGCTCTGCACCGTTATGGTGTAAATATACCAATATACCGATTGGATCAAATATAAAAGTCAGCCGAATTAGTATTGATACTGCAAGGAGACTTATATTGTGAAGAGAAAATTGAAGATTTTGTTTAATTGCTGATATATTTTATGATCCACGTCACAACCTGGAGGGAGAAGCTCCTGGTGTCTTTCTACCGCTGCCCATAGAGAGTGTGCTGGCATATTGCCTAACCACGTGGTGTGCCAGACTGCTCAGAAAAGGACAGGAAAGCCCTTCAAGAGAGTCATCCAACACAGCCCAGAAGGTCATCGGCTGCTCACTGCCTTCTCTCGAGGAACTCTTCAGCCAACGTTGCCTCAACAGAGCAGGCCAACTATCTGCAGACCTCTTCACACCCATTCCCCTGGACACTTCCTGTTTGCTCTTCTGCCCTCCGGTTAGACCGCTACAGGTCAATTCAATCAAGGACAAACCGACTGAAAAAACAGTTTTTACCCCCAGAGCCATACGAGAACTGAACACTGTCAAACACTGAACTAGCACACATACAGTTACAACTTGCAACTGCACTACTTTGTAATAGTTTTTATTAATTTATTAAACTGATCGACATCAGAGAGATGCCAAATATCATCCCTGTATTTTTATATTGTAAACTGTATTTAAATAATGTGCGGGCATGTATGCATGTTGGTATGGATGTGTGAGCATATGTTTATGTGTTGATATGTTTTATATAGATATATTTATTCGTTTTATGTGTAAATGCACTGCGAGGATGCTTTTTTAATTTCGTTGTACCTGGTGCGATGCACAATAAAGGAATTCTATTCTATTCTATTCTATATTCAGTTTCCGGCGGAAGTTATTCCTGTTTGTCTAGAAGTCTTCTCATCAGGGCTCTATAAATAGAGAACTACGGCAGATATGTAATATTGAATGCAGCCGACCCGTGTACAAAAGTAAGCAAACTCGGAAATAAAGTATTTTATTTTTTTTTTAATGTTTCGGATTTCACATCAACAGGAAGTCTCCGCTTACCTAAAATGTCCGTGCGGAACAATACCCCAACCCATAGATCCGTTGGATGTGAATAATGTCAATCACCACATTACACACATCCCCTTCACATTTTAATTACATTAAAGTATTTCGTGAGGCCTTCTAAAATGTTTTAAAATATAATTAGGGTTGTCGTTGAAGAGTTTGTAAATTATTGCGTTGCCTGGCAACGCGATCGCACAACGGCATGTCCATTAATTCCACATCACACAACATGGATTAACATCGATTATATTAGTGTAGCCTTTGTTTTCTGCTAGAAAATGGTGTCGACCAGCTGGGGCAACAAGAAAATCGGCGAAATCGAGTGTGACTATTAAAAAAAAAAAAAAATTATTATATTAATATTGAACAATAACAACCGACCGTCGGGGAGCGTTCTCATGCGTCTATTATCAACGCATGGGAGGTATATGAAGGTCTAATGGGGACGCCCTGCCCATTGAAAACTTGACTCTCAAGGGGTACCCTGTGCGTAATAGAGTGACGGAGAGGGGCTCTGACTGACCGTCAACATGTGACGGGTTGGGAGTGAGAAAGTGTTGAATGCAGAGGCTCAGTGTTAGCTTTGTGGGTTTTTTTTGCAAAACAAAAAAACAAGATCAGTTAGCTGAGTTTCTCCCCGTTATATGGATATGAAACATTCATAGTTTATTAAATATTAAGAAGCCTCTCAGCGCTGTTTTCCTGCAGATGATGCGTTTTTCCGCCCGCCGGGGCGGGGGGGATGGGGTCTAACAGGTTAATAGTTCATCTTTAATGGGGTGCTGTTTGACAGCCCCAACACATTCTGAACCTACTGCATAATGCAGCTGCTGTTCTTCCAGCTTGACCCCAAGCTGTCAGAGCCCTGTTAACAAAGCATCACCACTTCTCCTGTAGAGGGAAGAAGGAAGAATAATTCCTATTCTGAACTGCAGGTGCTCCGAGAAAGACTAATAGTTTCCCTTACTGAATGCTCATGCAGCTTTAAGAGAGCTGTGTTTGTCACTGACTCACTAAAGTGAAACGCACAGTGTTGAACTCCAGGACAGGATGACGTCTCTGAATGCTAACTGGCTGCTGACTTATCTCATTTGTCACATCTGAGTCATCTGTTACTTTTTGGCTGGACTAATACATCCTCATTCTGATCTGGTGTTTATCCGTTTCCCTTGCAGTGTTTTAAGGAGCTACGCAGTAACAGCCTTTTAACATTCACAAAATGATCTAGAGACTTCCTGCTACAGAACACAGACATCAACACATGTATTTATAATATGGCATCCAAGACTGCGGAAGTAATTATAAATAATCCAGTGTCATCGGAAATGTGAAACAAACCTGAAAAGTAATCTTATAAAGAGATAGATTAAGATTGTGGAACTCCCTCTTAACATTTGTTTACATGTAAGCAAGGTGTAGCTGTTTGTCTTTATAATTAGTGATAGGCACCTGCTTAAACATGTTTGTTCAGGTTTTTAGTTGGAAAGCAGCAGTTCTTAATTTGTTCTATCCTTACGTGTCAGCAGGCTTTGATCACTGCAGCATATCTTTCACAGAAATGCTAATGGTTATTCAGGGCTGATAGCACCAAGGACATTGTCCTCAAGTCAGTACCCTGCAGTGCATTTTAGTGTTGGGCATCAGACTGTATTCGCTCTATTTCAATATTCAAAAAGCACAACAAATAACAGGGAGGAATGGCCACTGTGACCCATTGTAGCAACCAGGTGTAGTCCACTGCAGCAGGAAACACAACTGTGTTGCTTTAGAGCTTGAAAATAAAATGGTACCAGGTCGTATCCCCAGTGGAAATACAAACAATCAAAAAGGTTCTGTGTCGATAAGGCCCCTACCATGCAGAACACAGCAGTAGTAGATTATAGTGATTATATCTTATCTCTCTGTTTTTTATAAATACTGTATATCATTTTGTCTCCACTAACTATCAGTAAACAGCTACTTACACGCAAATACCACACTAAGGATGGTTTATGTTATTGTCTTTATTTGGTGTTTTGTAATTACTGTACATGCTGTCCATTCAATTAAAATACTTAAGAACTCAGGTACTATGAGGTGCTTGTCATAGACTCTATTGAAGGCAATAATAGTAGACGAGGACCCACTGGTTTATAGACTACTGTTTTGAATTGGCGACTTTGCTGTTTTGGTGGTTGCCATCTTGGTTTTTATGCGTCCACATCTATCTTTTGACCAGCAGATAAAACGATAGGGTGTACGTTGGTAACAACTTTAGGGAACCAAGATGTGACAATATCATGAACTGAAAACACACTGTGAAAAGGTAAACGTTTCTGGTGGTTTCAGTCAATCACAATCTACAGACTGCTTTATCGTCTAATTTAAAATGCATTTATAATGGGATCATAAATTACAAAATGAGGATCATGCTATATTGAACAAGACTTGAAAATAGCATTTGGACCTCAATTCATCTCATGTTCACAAGGTTTACTGAGGTTACACTTCAAGTGAGAAGTAGGGTGTTCATCATTGGCCTCACTTTTCAGACCCAGAGGCTACATGTTCTTTTAGGGTCATGGGGAACATACACTCAGCAGTAAAATACTTAAGGCTAGTACTATGCCAACTCAAAATGGATAATATAAATTGTCATTGATGATAAATGACATTAATCACTGTTATTGAGCGAGGCAAATCTTGGATCTATTCAAAGTTTGTGAGAACAGAACCTTTCAGACTTGATCTGACAAAAAAGTATTATGCTAATTGTAAGGGAAACTTCTGCAGCAATGGAGAGTCAGGACTCAGAGAGACACGAGGAGAGTTGGAGCTTTGATGTCAAACAATGATGTTTATTACAAGTCAACGGCCCGGAGAATTAATATCACAAGTCACAGCAGCAAAAGGTTCTGACTGCACGGGTGGGTTGTCATGTCAATTCTGATCAGCCTCGCATCTTGGTAGACCCTTTAACTAGTTTACAGAGTGTCAAATCCACATATTGGGGATGGGCGGTAAACATCTGCAGACACAGGAGATGTCCTCTCACATCTGTGGAGCTTAGAAAGCCAGCGTTCTCACAGTCGTAACCCCCCCCCTGTGCCCACCAGGTCAGGCCATATAACCTAGTATCAACATAACACTGCATTAACACATTCCTTACGGGAGATTAGAAGCAGGGATGGAATTAAATGTCAAACACACAGAATAAGGTTAAATATCTTAGGAGTAAGGAAGAATTATTCTTTGACAGAAATATTCCGTTACACTAATGTATAGTATCTAAATTGTACTGACTCGCATAAGAAGAGAACAAATATGAAATGAAGGAGCCGGCCCAGCTGGGGATACTAATGACCTATACCAGGGCTATTCAATTACACATTCAGTTGGGCCAGATTTTATAACTACAAAATTCAGCTGTGCCAGACATTCAGCGGCCTGTAAAAAGCGGGGGGAGGGTAAGGTGGACACATTTTAAACCAACACATATTACTGCGATGAAAACATGCAATTTTTATTCATTGTTCATCTAACAAAGGCACGTCAAAAAGTGCATAAAAACACAACAAATTAGCATTCATTTAACAGAATCTGAAAAAAAAGTGCAGTTGTAGCATTACATTTGTTTGCTTTAGAAGTCAAATATTCAGGTTATTTTTTTTTAACCAGGCACATCACAAAGTGCATTTAACTGAATACAATAATAGCAGTCTTAATAAATGTCCTCACATACAAAATAAAATTGGATACATAATGACACATGCACATCAAAAAGTGCATTAACAAACAGTTAAAGAGCTCCAATGTAACAAAAAGAGGTAGTAGGCTACTATAGCAATACTATTTTTTCACTTTTCAAGTAATAACAAAAAAATCATACGTTTTGGTCACATTTGACCTGACACATTACAAAGTGCATTTAAATGAATACAAAAAGAACTGTCAAACCCTTCAGTGCACAAACCCATAACAAGTGATACGGGTAACTAACATGAATTAATACTACACTACACGTCTACTATAGTAAACTAGGTGCTTACTATCACCTCATTTGTGATTTGTCATTGCTGACTTTCTCAATGGGAGAAGTGACATTTTTAGTTTTGAACAAGAGCAGTGATTTTTGGCTCATAGGATGTCAATGCAATCCTAAGACATTGGTGAAGAGTGCCGTCAGTCAGGGAGCAGCGAGTGCTACTTTTTATTGAGTTCATGTGTGAAAAGCTTGATTCACATTTGTATGTTGATCCAAACATACTGAGCACACATATCGCTACTTTCTGAACGTTAGGGAACTGCTGTTTTTTTGACATCACTCCAAAACTTCGCTGGCCCGTTAGTGCGCTGCTCTTGTGCCATGGTTACGGATGAATGCATGTCAATAAGTTCCAGTGTACATTTCCCCTCGTCGATGCAGGGGACCACTTTCTTTGCTCTGGTTGATACGTCCCCTCTATTGCAACAGTGAAGGGGTCTCTGGCAAAGCCCATCACCTCTGTGGGGAGAGCAAGTCCATCCAACCGACCGGCAAAGTTCTCTTTCAACCTCGCAATGAAATCTGTCATCACATCCGTGATTTGTGCCGGGATGCGATGTGTTTGTTGAGTGTCGGAAAATGCAGTATCCGACCCGTACTCAAGTCGGTCGCGAAAAAGGTCAGCTTGACTTGGAATGCGCGCATCTGCTCCACAAGATCAATGCCGTTTTGTCTCTGTTTACGCTTCAGAGTTGAGAGAGACATGTTTTAGAGTGCTATCATAGGACCACCGTTACTAGCACCACTAGATGCACTTTCAAAAAACGTGCTGCGTTGTGGTTTAGTGGTTTCTATGCAACGCGGAGTGTTGCGTTCATGGTCTGTACTAGTGTAGGAATTTGGCTACGGGAGGCTAGCTGGGCCACTCGGGGAGTTGGTTCTGGGCCGCATCTGGCCCGCGGGCCGCCATTTGAATAGGCCTGACCTACACTATATAGACAAAAGTATTGGGAGACTCCTCTTAATCATTGAATTCAGGGTGTTTCATTCAGTCCCATTGCCACAGGTGTATAACATCAAGCACCTAGACATGCATTCTGCCTTTACAAACATTTGTGAAAGAATGGGTGGTTCTAAAGAGCTCACTGAATTCCAACATGGTTCTGTAATAGGATGCCACCGTTACAACAAGTTCAGTTTGTGAAATGTCTTCTCTCCTAGATATTCCAATGATCAACTGGTTATTGCAAAGTGGAAATGTTTAGGAACTACATGTTCCAGCATGACTGTGCCCCAGTGCACAAAGCAAGGTCCATAAAGGCATGTTTGGATGAGTTTGGTGTGGAAGAACATGACTGGCCCGCACAGAGCCCTGACCCCCACCCCATGGAACACCTTTGGGATGAACTAGAACGGAGAGCCAGCCTCTCGTCCAACATCAGGGTCTGAACCCTCACAAATGCTCTTCTGGATGAATGGGCAAACATTCCCACAGACACACTCCAAAATCTTGTAGACAGCCTTCCCAGAATAGTGGAAGCTGTTATAGGGGGCAACTTTATATTAATGCCTAAGAATTTGGAACGGGATGTCATAAAAGCTCCTGTAGGTGTAATGTGTAGGTGGCCCAATACTTTTGTCTATATAGTGTACATGAGACCGAAAGAGAGACAAAAGTTAAATAAAAGACATAGGAGCTGTCATGATCCGTATTCGTTTTCCCTATTTTATTTTGTCCTGTCAAGATCTGTATTTGGTTTCCTGTTTTAATTTGAAAAGTGTTCACCCCCCCATCTTGTCTGTTGCTTCCTGTCTCTGTCTGCATCTCACTTCTCTTATTTTGTATTTCCTCACTCCTCTGTATCACCGGAAGATGATTTGTCTGCGCCATCTTAAGTAGCGTCCCATTGCCCTTATTTTTGCCGGAGGACCGAGGATCGAGGACCGAGGATCGAGGAGCGATAACTAGGGATGCACGATAATTATCGGTCCGATATTAGGAATTATGTTTTCATTTAAACAGCTCCTTATATCCATTAGCGCAGCTAGCTAGCACCAGATGCTAACAACAACAATGCACGTAAGGTCTCTCTCTCGCTCGCTCGGGCCACACATACACACACCCTCCCGGTCCTCCAGATGGCCAGTCGGTGCCTGCCGGTGAGCGTGGAAGTGTAGTCTGCCACAAGCGGGCGGCAGGAGCGGGGCTGTCAGCATCAGCTTGTAGATGGTATTTTAAACTCGATGCGCTCTGAAACTACGGGGCGGCCAAGGAAAAAAAATACACATGCGTTAATCGCGTTAAAATAATTAGTGGCGTAACATTTTTTTGTTATCGGTATCGGTCTGGAGAAGCAGGAAGTTATCGGTATCGGTTTCAAAAAACCAATATCGCACATCCCTAGCGATAACGGAGGAGCGATAAATGAGGAACCACCAGACCATCCTCCGGTGAAATCCTCAGCCACTCGCCCCGCCCCCTTACTGTGTATCGCTCACTGATTGGACGAGGGCAGCGCATGCATTGATCTGATGCTTCTTGACATGAGAGCAGTTTCCCAGCGGAGTGAAGAAAATACATGAAACTCACGAGAGTCACTCCTCAGTTTATACCGTGTTTTGTTTCAATTCATGTATCATTTAGTTACAAATATGTGATATATCTGAACAACAAAGTGGACAATCCAATGACTGTTAATTTAACTGGGTTTTGATAGATAACATATCTCTTTCTATTCTCTCAATAATTTTCATTCTTTTGTGCACTCAAATCAATATTAAACAAACTATTGTTCGTATATACATTTTAAGAATGGCGTTTATCTTTTTTGAGAATTAGAATGAATTTTATTTTATTTATTTTGGTCTACAACAGATGATACAAATGTATATGTCAGTAAATGTGTACTAACAGAGGTTTGTGAAAAAAACGGGGACAGAGCTGCTGTCAGACGATCAGCTGTGCGGCGTCATCACAAACAGACGTTGCTTCACATGACGCTCCGGAGGAAAGGACGTCCCATTGCTCTTAAAACTCATTTCCCTGCTTCTTCTCCCTTCTCGTGGTTTCCGTGCGTCTCTCAATGCTTCCCTGGTGGGAGGGACTAAGACGCTAGGAAAATATGCAAGTTAAGAGAAGTGAGATTAGTCTTGTGTGCATTTAAATTCTGGTTTTTTCTGTCAGTCTTTTTGAGATTCTTGTTGTTGCTGGAAGGATTTTGATTCTGATGGAGTTTTTGTTTTGCCTTGCCTTATTTTACCTTGTTGCCTGGCCTTGTTCCGCAATTAAAGAAGTTTTTGTTTTCAACCAATCTTCTGCATTTGGGCCCTGTTGTAACTTGACGCCAAGCCGTGACAGATCCTGGCTGTGTTAAAGGCTGTTTGGTGTTGAAATGCTTTTCATCAAAAACATCCTTTTCTTTCATGGTGTTGAAGTTGTTAACATTAACAACTGTGGGGCGACTGTGGCTGTGAGGTAGTGCTTTCAACCAGCAGGTTGTCGGTTCGATTCGCAGTCCATGCATTCAACATATCGATGTATCCTTGGATAAGATACTGAACCCTGAGTTGCTCCCGATGGCCAACGGTGTGTGAGTGTGTGTGAATGTTAGTATCACGATTTTAGTTTTGTCTGTCTTGTCAAGGTTTTATTTTTGAAATTATGTTCTCCCTGTGTCTTGTCTTCCTTCCTGTGTTTGCCCTCCTATGTCTAATTGTGTTCACCTGTTGCCCTTGTGTTTCTGCCTCCCCTGCCAGCTGTGTCTTGTCCTGTGATTACCCTTCTGTGTATTTAGTCTTGTCTTCCCCTGTGCTCCATGTCGGTTCATTACCTTTCCTGTCACCCTCCATGTTTGACTGTCGGTTTTGTTTGGATGCTCATGCTTAGGATTTATTGATGCTAAATTCTTTCTTGTTTGATCATCATCTACAGCTTTTTTGGTGAATAAAGGGTAACTGTCTCGCCTGTATTTCTCTCTGAGAATTACTGCCCTCTAGCAAGGCTTGATTCCTGTCTGGGAGAGGACCAAAAACCCTCAGGGGCCCTGAAGGCTCCTGTCTTCACTATGTGGCAAATATTTTCGGGTAGTTTCTAACAAATATGGTTGGAAATATGCACCACAAGGATCCAGGGCTTATTTTCTCCCTGGGTCCTGCTAGGCCCTTCAGAGGAACATTGTGGCCTTTGAGAAGTAACGTTTTCTTCACTGAGAGCAATGATGAATACTTGTTTGTCTTTCTGTCCAAATAAACATCTGATCAGTATCGCACACCACTGATCCAGTGTCAATCTAGAAGAAGCATGCATTTTGGAAGTCTAGAAATGGCTAATATTACACATTTTTAGCTTGAACTTATCATCTGGAGTAAATGTTGACTGCACAATGTAAATGCTACAGAACCACCAAAGTGTGTAAAACAAAGTGCAGTGTATTTAGTGAAAACTAAAACGATCCAGTCGTCTCTCCTACATCGTCATCAAAAATAGTTAGTTAGGCAAACAGGCCACTAACATGTCCCTTAGTAGGATGATGCAGCTTGTTCCTGATTGGCCCAGGCTGTCTTGATTATCCGTGGTTTTACTCGGACCAAGGGAAGATATCCTGTATGAAATGTCAGTATCTTTCTTCAGGATGGATTTTAGCCCTGCTTTGGTTCTACCTGTCACATCGGCTCGTTGATCACAGTCCAGTAGGGATGTGCATCTCCATCACTGAGGCCGATGCGATGCGCATCTCGATACGTTGCCACGATACGATACATTAACGATACATTTGAAACACCAGGCGATGCGATACGATACGATTCACCCCTGTTGCGATACAGTTCGATACGATTTGATTCAATATTATGCGATTCGGTGCGATACGATGCGATTCAACACGATGCAAAAATAATGATACTTCAATTTGGTACGACAGAGGATTTTTGTTTTATTCCTTATATGCAGCAAATCATACATTAACAAAAAAGTGCTTTACATATTTGGTACTGCACATCCCATCATGCCGTTTATTTTTTTACCTTTAAAAGCTCTCCGGAGTACAATTGTATAACACCTCACAGTTAAACAATGTAAGGATGCATTGCTCATGATTAACAATGTGCAAATAACAGCTACCATAGAGCAATGCCCATACAGCTGCCAGCCTGATGTGCTTAACACTCATTCATAGGCTAACTCACCAGTGAGCAGAAAGCGGTGGGTTCTATATGAACAATAAATAATACAAATAACCTTTCACAAACAGGTATTTCATAACTGCTTACAGTGAGGAATACATTTAAATTATTATTGGCCGTCACAGGCTGCTGTAAACTAAACACCACTCTCTCTGACAGAACACCTCACTGAGTGATTTAACTCATATGTCTAACTTTGAGGTTTCTCTTTTCAGCCGCAGACCCCATGTCGACTCTTTATGTGCGTCGCTAAGTTCCTCGTACTACTTGTGTACTTTAAATCGGCTCGGCATCGTTAACAATTTGCGAGCGATTTTTCAAGTTGACCGTCTGTGCCGCGCACATATACCATCAGGACGTTACTGATGGGGTGCGGCTGCGGAGTGATACTGTGTGTATGCAAGCCCGCATCTAGGACGGATCTATGTATCATGGCTGTAGACCTGTTAAGTAATAAAGATACCTCATACAAAGGTCTACGGATACCTTATTACTCTCCATGACCTGCGGTCAACTATATAGCCTAGCATAAAGGACTATTACACCGTCTTTCTTGAACAATCCGAAGTGTTGCCAAACGTTTGATTTGTAGGTATTTTTCGGTGCGCTGTGTTTCTCTTTCTCCTCGACTTCCGTGTGTGTTGATAACTGAGACTCTCGGCCTTCGTAGTGGCGAAGCAAATATCAAAGATCGTCTCTGCTGAGCGTTGACAAGATTAGGGGATTTTATATGAATGAATCGGTTTTTTACCGATGCAAAGACGCTACGCAATCGATGCATCGCGAGTTCAACCCGGTTCAACCCAAACTGTAGCCGATGTGCACTCTTTCAACCGGTGCACTCGCATCTTGAACGTTTATGCCGGTTGCACCGATGCGAATCGGTGAATCTTAACATCTCTACAGTCCAGGCATTCATTTGGAAAATTGCCACTGAGTCAGCAAAAATCAGTGCTCAAGGCTATTATGCAGCTCCTCTTTTGGGAGCACTCTTGCTGTATGTTGTTGATAAATCTTTACTATTATTATTATTATTATAATTTAACTTCCAGCAGCTCCAGTTCACTCGTCATGCTGAACCCTTTCACATAACTACAGTTATAACATACACACACTAATATACTTACTGTTTTCACACCATGGGCAATAACACTAACACCATCATCATCATCATCATCATCATCATCATCATCATCATCATCATCATCATCATCATCATCATCATCATGTTATAGTGATACAGTTAGTTTGTGTTAGTTTATTTGTTCAATACAGCATATATCGAGCACTTTCGTATGCATTGATGTTGAAGTAGGCTACAGGCTACGCCACTTTCGGGTCTCGGGGAGCTACAGCAGCGAAGCAGCCCAGAGATAACTCTTTCTTCATTGTTTTTTGTGTATACAGTCAAGCGGGTCAAAGTTACAAAGCACTTCACATCTTATTAATCGGCCTAGTTTTACCTTACCAGTGCAGTGGTAAAGTAACTATTTAGGTTAGCCTTCATAGTAAGGCTATAAATGTTATAATATTCATTGTGTCCTTTCTGCATATATTCATGTCTATTGCTTTTATTTGTATTTAATGTTATTATGTTTATACTTGTTTCCACACATTTCACAATTTAGGATGAATGAAGTGTCTATCTATATATCCATCAATATCTCTATCTATATATCTATCCTTCTATCTATCTAGATAGATAGATAGATAGATAGATAGATAGATGGATGGATAGATAGATAGATAGATAGATAGATAGATAGATAGATAGATAGATAGATAGATAGATAGATAGATAGATAGATAGATAGATAGATAGATAGATAGATAGATAGATAGATAGATAGATAGATAGATGGATGGATAGATAGATACTTCATTCATCCCAAATTGTGAAATGTGTGGAAACAAGTATAAACATAATAACATTAAATACAAATAAAAGCAATAGACAAGAATATATGCATATACAGTAGAAAGGACACAATGAATAATATAACATTTAATGTAGCCTTACTATGAAGGCTGACCTAAATACGGTGCTTTTCTACGGATTACTTTACCACTGCACTGGTAAGGTAAAACTAGGGTGTACTGTGTATGTGCGTCTGGGGAGTGTTGCAGTCGAAAATTCCACTGTAGCACTGGTACCTTAATGGGAAACCCTACATGTTTGAGCACCCTCTATGAAACGTCAAGCTACCCCACAGCACTCCCAAAAGAAATCTCTGGCGCCGCCACTGGCCGCGGCACATGGCGGTTTTGTGTGCCCTCCCATGAAAATCATATGCCCTATCTGTAGATTTGTTCTGGCGCTGTGTGTGTGTGTGTGTGTGTGGTGTTGTGTGTGTGTGTGTGTGTGTGTGTGTGTGTGTGTGTGTGTGTGTGTGTGTGTGTGTGTGTGTGTGTGTGTGTGTGTGTGTGTGTGTGTGTGTGTGTGTGTGTGTGTGTGTGTGTGTGTGTGTGTGTGTGTGTGTGTGTGTGTGTGTGTGTGTGTGTGTGTGCTTCTGACAAATGAAGCTGCTGCTGTCTTCCGAGTTAATCGCCAGAAGCGCCAACCCAGTCTCACATCTAAACGTGTAATAACTACGTTGGTCCACAACTTGGGACGTAGTATTTATACAAAAACGCCTCTGAAATTGTAAGATGCCTACGTTTTTTATTACCATTTTACCATTTCTTTACCAATGGCTGGCGTCTATGTCACGTGATCTTCAAATTTCTCCCCGCAGAAGAAAAAAAAACATGGCCGACCTTCGTTTTATTCTCGGTGGAAAATACCTATTTTAATGTTAGTTTGGCCATTAAAATGCGTTTTGATGTCATTTGATGCGAGAAATATGAGTTGTTATTTCAGATTATGTGTGCAGTGGATGTACATGATCTTTAGTTTGCTAGTTATTACGAAGATTACTTCAGGAAATTGTGTCCGTTTTCATTGTTACCAAGGTGGTTGCTAGGGACGCTGCTATCAATATTATTTCTGTTATGTTGTGTAACTGTTTAATGGTGTTATCTTTATTGCTACCCCCTTCCCCGCCAATGTATAGTGTTGGTCCACTGCGCAAACATATTAGTTTAACAAAATCCGCATCTAAAATTGTGGCATAGATACGTTATTTTCCCCTGTGCAATTCTCCAACCCAGTCTCACATCTCACATCACATCGTCATTAACAAATACCGGAAACAGACGTAGGCAAGATCCTCAGCTCGGTGATTGGATGGTTTAGCCGCAATGCACGTTGGGAAATGGTGTTTATGCGATGTGAAATCCGATTTTTTTTTTTTAAATAATACTTTATTCCGAGTGTGCTTGCTTTTCTCTTTGGAGGTCACCACATAACGGCATTGTAATACACGGTTCGGCTGCATTAAATATTACATATCTGCCGTAGTTCTCTACTTATAGAGCCCTGATGAGAAGACTTCTAGACAAGCAGGAAGAACTGCCGCAAAAACTGAATACGTGACGTGGATCATAAATATATCATCAATTAAACAACATCTTCCATTTCTTTTCACACAATACGTCTCCTTGCAGTATCAACACTAATTCGGCTGACTTTTATATTTGATCCAATTGGTAGATAGGCTGTATTTACACCATAACGGTGCACAGCTGATATAAAGGGACACCTAGTGGTTAAAGCATAGACAATCATATACACAACTACGGTGTAGTTATGCAATGAATGAAAAACTTGGGTCGCAGGTTCCTCAACAGTACATTACAAGACATCTATCAATATGTGTGTATACCTCCAGCAATGTTAACTATGTTGAAGCACTTATTTTAACTGATATTATACATATGTATTATACTCTTATAAGATGTATGTAGATAGTATAAGAAATGTGCAGAATATGTTCAACCACGTTCAAATCCAGTTTTGGACAGTCTGCCGTGGTTCCATCCCATTTCAAAGTGCTGTTCGACGCTCGGCGTAACCCTCGCAGCACACTCAAACATCCAATCACAGAGCTTGAGGACCATCACAGGGTTTGTCAAGCGAAGCGGAGAGAATACTTACTTCCGGGTGTAAAATTCTCTAAAGCAACTACTATGAGCTGCTCCGACCCTCGGTCCTGACGGACTCCAACTTGTGTTTATTAATCAAACAAATAAATAAACACAAGGATAATTATGTGTTATTGTTGAACACATAATTATGTGTCTTGTCAAGCTCAACCTTGACAAGACTGAGCTGCTCTTCCTCCCGGGAAAAGATTGTCCCACTCTTGACCTAACAATCAACATCGGCACCTCAGTTGTTTCCCCGACTCAGACTGCAAGGAATCTGGGTGTGACCCTAGATAACAACCTGTCCTTCACTGCAAACATCGCTGCTACAACCCGTTGCTGCAGATACACGCTTTACAACATCAGGAAGATACGTCCCCAGCTGACTCAGAAAGCGACTCAGGTTCTGGTCCAGGCTCTCGTCATCTCACGCCTAGACTACTGCAACTCCCTCCTGGCTGGTCTACCTGCATGTGCCATCCGACCTCTGCAGCTCATCCAGAATGCAGCGGCTCGTCTGGTCTTCAACTTTCCTAAATTCTCCCACACGACTCCGCTCCTACGCTCGCTTCACTGGCTTCCAGTAACTGCTAGAATCCACTTCAAGACTGGTACTTGCTTACCATGCTGCGAATGGATCTGGCCCTTCCTACATCCAGGACATGGTTAAACCGTACACCCCAGCGCGTGCACTACGCTCTGCATCAGCCAAACGACTCGTTGCACCCTCGCTGCGAGGAGGACCCAAGTTCCCATCGGCAAAAACACGTGGGTTTGCTATCCTGGCTCCAAGATGGTGGAATGAGCTCCCCATTGACATCAGGACGGCAGATAGCTTGCACATCTTCCGGCGCAAACTGAAAACTCATCTCTTTCGACTCCACTTCGAGCGTTAGAACTACTAACGAAGCACTTTTATACTAATAAAGGACTGGCTTACCTAAAGCCAGTGGAGTAGCACTTGAAATGTTTGGCTCTATGAAACCTGATGTACTTATATGATTCTGTTTTCTTCAAGGTTGTGTCTTCCTGGTCGAATGTACTTATTGTAAGTCGCTTTGGATAAAAGCGTCAGCTAAATGCAATGTAATGTAATGTTGAGTAAATGGAGAATTGCACAGGGGAAAATAACGTATCTATGCCACAATTTTAGATGCAGATTTTGTTAAACTAATACGTTTGCGCTGTGGACCAACACTATAGCCTACATTGACGGGGAAGGGGGTAGCAATAAAGATAACACCATTAAACAGTTACACAACATAATAGAAATAATATCGATAGCAGCGTCCCTAGCAACCACCTTGGTAACAATGATAACGTTGAATGGACACAATTTCCTGAAGTAATCTTTGTAATAACTATAGCAAACTAAATATCATGTACATCCACTGCACACATAATCTGAAATAACAACTCATATTTCTCACATCAAATGACATCAAAACGCATTGTAATGGCCAAACTAACTTTAAAATAGACATTTTCCACCGACAATAAAACGACGGTCGGCCATGTTTTTTTTTTCTGCAGAGAGAAATTTGAAGATCACGTGACATAGACGCCAGCCATTGGAATGAATGGTGAAAAAAAAGTAGGGATCTTACAATTTCAGAGGCGTTTTTGTATAAATACTATGTCCCAAGTTGTGGACCAACGTATTTATTACACGTTTAGATGAGACTGGGTTGCAACCGCCGACACCTCCTCATCACTCCACCGCTCTCATGTTTTCCTTTGTGTTGCCATAAGTTAGTCTCACTTTGAGTGGTCAAAATGCATGAACGCGTTATACTGTATGATGCAGTCCATCTGTATAACATTACAAAGTCTAAATATCTAAACATTATTTTTGAACTAAATGTGAACTATGGACTATGGACACTCGGGAAAAAACAGCCTGACTGTTTCTTTAATGTCTAAAATACTTTTTTATTCAAAAATGTGTGCTGGAGGACTAACTATGTTTTAATGTATTTTGATTTAGTTTGACTTGTAAATCGTGCAGGTCGACTTCCGGTCTGAGCGGAGCCATGTGAGGTCGCGTTTCTCGAGCTCCTCGCCAGAATCAGAATATTTATATTAGACAACTACCCTCTACACTATATTCAAGTAACTTTAATCTAAGCTGTTCTTCCTTGCCTTCGCCCAACAGTTTCATTTGAAATATGTCGTCTTCCGCTCGCTGCGCCAGATCCGAAAGCTAATAGTGCTAGCCCGGCTAACGGGGCTGGGGCGGGGCCCCTAGCTGCTAGCGCAGCGCGAGGTGATGAGACCGCCATTCTACAGGCCATTCAATCTCTCAGAGAGGACTGAGGGAAAATTGAAGTAACTTGAAAGTTTGAAGTGAAAGTTTGATACAGCGTATTTTTGGTATATTCATTTTAATGTCACCCATATATAAGAGGTGTGTTGCATCATGTTATCACTAATATATGTGTGGTTTTATACATTCCTGTGTGTTAATAGTTGAAGGAACAAAGTACATTTTTCCTCTTAAATATAGAGAGGGTTTTTATAGATTCCTGAAACAATGTTCCCTTTTTCTTAAAAGTAGATTAGCGCAATAGTCTTTTTCTTCTACTTTCATGTGTAATCAAAAGAGTGGTTTTTTGGCTATCTGTAAGTAGGTCAAATGCAGAATTACTTGTGATTTCTGTTTTGAGTGAAAAGATTACCCGTTAAGTGTTAGTTAATGAGAGAAATGTATGTGCGTTCATTTCAAGACTCCTAAAGAGCAGGAGACGATTGGGTCACACACAATTAGAGAGACAATGGTCCTTCTGATTCTGGGTGAGCTGACTTCGGAGTGGAAGGGAAGTTCAGAGATGGCCTTAGGGCAGTGGTTCCCAAAGTTTTTGTGCCCAAGGCACACCAAAGGACAAGTAAAAATCTCAAGGCACACCTATTGTGCAAAATAGCCCTTATAACACGTGTTATCACTCATATCATGTAAAATATCTGTAAATGTGCATAATTATTTACTAATGCCAAATAAAATGTGACAAAGACAACTATATTACTCATGAAATATTTATTAACAAAATATTTCAGAAATTAATTTGAAACTTTATCAAATTAGGCTTCATCAAAGCAGCAACACACTCATTTAAACCAGACAGGTCACAACATTAAAAATGAGGCAAAGGAAACTCAGCAGAAATTCAGCACAGAGAACTGTCAATGCAAGGAAGCTGCACTTTATGGTCCTGAACTACAAATTATAAATGTAACATTTCAGCAATCAGCATTGAAACATGTGCTATTGTAAATATTTTTGCCGACTTACAAATTAGTGAGATACATGTGCCTGTCGGGGCGCGCAGAATTTTGTAATCCTTGGTGGCACTGAGGAGAGGGCCACTCGCAAGTCCTGTTCAACAGAGAGCCGTGGCCTCCTGTTGTTCTTCATGTATTTCAGAGTAGAGAACGCCAACTCCAGAGATGGGGTCGTTACTAAAAAAATGTAATATATTACACTACTTCGTTACTATCTACATAAAGTAACTCGTTACTTTACTCGCCGAGCACGTACGAACTGCGCATGCGTGAGTGGCAATAACTTTCCTTACCAGCAGGCGGCGGTAGTGTGTATTTGTCATTCAAAACAGGCAACAACCGGAAGACAGAGAAGAAGAACAGACTACGTGATATAAACAAAAAAGCATGTGTTCTTTGCAGGTGCTTGTTGAGGTTTGACGTGGTGTTTGCAGCAGTGGATAACAGCTTCTGGCCTGGACACAGTTTGCACCTCACCGTCACATTCCTGTCTATTCTTCGGACAAACTCAAAATAATGGTCATACCTCCACCCCTGGAAAGTTATCGCTGACTCAGCCATGTTTATGCAGCACTGCACGTGGAGATGTGGACGGGCAAGTCGCGCAGATTACGTACATATAAACCTACAAAGTACTGATATAGTAAATAAAAAATATATTATTTTTGTGTAGTTGTATATTGCAATAATAACGTATGGTTGTCACAAAATCCCACGGCACACCCGGACTTGCCTCACGGCACACCAGTGTGCCGCGGCACACCGTTTGGGAACCACTGCCTTAGGGTATGGGAACAGTTAAGCTTTGTTGGTTAGCTGGTCCTGAGGAGGTCATGAGATGATGACTGTTAAACCCCAACAAGTATGGCTTTCATAAAGAAAAACATATGACTGTTGTGTGATAAGCTACATGATAAAATGAGTGTGCGTTCTGTTAAAGAGTCCTCTGTCTGTGAAAATTATATGACTCCAAAGCATGACTGTGAGACTGCCTAAGGGTAGACACTAGGGGTGTAACGGTTCACAAACATTTCGGTTCGGTACGTACCTCGGTTTTTTGGTCACGGTTCGGTTCGGTACGTTTTCGGTACAGCAGAATTTTTTTTCACAAAACAAAACATATATATATATATATTTCTTATTATTAAACTGTGAATAATGTATTCACTCAAATAAATACAAAATATAATAAAATAAACATTAAGGTGCAGCATTTCGATGAACTGAAATAATCTGTATTTGAACTTTACTGTACTAGTACTCACAAAACATAAACTATTAGTTTTGGGTTTTTAATTATTATTAAACTGAATATTCACTCAAATAAATACAAAATATAATAAAATGAACATTAAGGTGCAGCATTTCGATGAACTGAAATAATCTGTATTTGAACTGTACTAGCACCTAAGCAGCCAGTTTGACATTAGGACTTGCTTGTCATTGTATGTTCATGTTGTTCTAAAGAAAGATGAACTTGTCCACATTGCTTGCCGAAAGGGCAGATCTGCTGGCACTAACAATGTCTCCTGCTGTGGAGAACACCCTCTCGCTAGGGACAGAGGTAGCAGATACAGCCAGGTAGCGCTTTGCTAACATGGAAACATAAGGATATTTGGTGTTTGTAATAGCTTTGGCTCGGTCTGAACTCTCTGCGAGTGGTGGAGGCTTACATGCTAGTGGGAGTTGGGTTTGCACTTCAGTCATTTTCTTTTGGTACCGGTGATATTCACGTTCGGGTGATGCCTTTTCAAATAAGTGTGCAAGTTTGATGTATTGCCAGCCGCGTAACCAATTTTAGTTGAACAATGCCGACAAACAGCTTTGGTTCGGTCCACCTGTCTTTGTCCGTCATCCGTCATCCTTGTACGTAACTGCGAAACCAAAATGTTCCCAAACCGGAGACTTCAATGATGCTGGAGGATTTTCGAGCTCAACTTTATCTGCGTTCGTCATTAATTTTCGATAGTTCCTCAAATTACTGACTACATTTGAACGCATCCCTCTGACCAGCTCTCATGCAAATTACTCTGAATGCTGCGACGCAGCACCTGAGATTACTTCCAAAAAGTTGTTCACGTTCTCAATTTTTTACGTTTAACGTTATATTCGTTCGGTACACTTCGGTACACACCTGTACCGAACCGAAGGGCCCGTACCGAATAATTTCGGTACGGGTACGTGTACCGTTACACCCCTAGTAGACACACACACACACACACACACACACACACACACACACACACACACACACACACACACACACACACACTGTAAGGAGATGGAATCAACAAACTGCTGACTCATTGCCTAGGGTTCGCCCAGAAGTAAAACCGGCCAAACTCCTCCCCGCTTATGTGTATAAATACTGTAACATTCTTATGCTCTGTGCTCTCTTCCTGACTGGCTGTCGTGGTACGTATATCACACGGTGGTAGGAATTGAGCCCGGAGTACTGTTGCAGAGTGCTCTGTATGGTGTATTGTGTTGTGTTTTACCATTAAAGCAGATTATTGTTTAACCCTTATCCCGGTTGCTTTGAGTTTTCCTTCTTTTAAAACAAACTCATATAGGATCGGCGCGGAGCAGAGATATCTGCGCCAACAGGACCTGCTGAAGAAAATGTATGACAACACCGAGATGCAGTCTAAAGAATTACGACGTTAAATAAGCCAACTGAGGGACGAGCTGAGATCCGCCGTTGACCGCGTCAGCAGCCGCACCAAGTCTTTGGAGGACCGGGTCGAGAGCCTGGATACTGCCGCTAATGATCACTCGGACCTCATTACCACTCTCGAACGAGACGTGCAGCAGCTAAAAAGGACATGAAAATCTTCTCTGACAGGAGTGAGGACCTGGAGGCACGGTCTAGGAGGTGCAATCTCCGCATCACCGGGATACAAGAAAAACGGGAGGCAGGGAAGAATCCAACTGACTTTGTAGCTAAACTACTCCAGAAAAAGAGCCACTACTAGACATATGCCATCGCACCCTACGGGAACGGCCCCAGGAGGACCAGCCACCTCGCGCCACCGCGCCTTTGTGGTGAGATTTCACTATTACCGGGAGCAGGAAGCGATCCTCCGCAAGGCAGCCACGGCCACAGATCCGACAACGTCACACGGAGACAGGATCAGAGTATTCCCCGACTACACCCAAGCAGTCGCGAAGCAGAGTATGTGAATGTGAATGTCAGGGATGTGAAAGACATGCTAAGAGGCTGTGATGGTGTCAAGTACGGACAGTGGTATCCCTGTTTTGCGGATCACAACGGCCGATGGAAAGCGACACAGTTTCACAGACCCGGGGGAGGCGAAGGAATTTGTTTTGAGGAACATGGCTAAATAGTAGGTAAGCTGACTGATGGACTAATGCAGCTATAACAGGCGGCGCCGGATAGCGGCATTGACTTATTCACTTGTACGTACTGTATATGGGGCTGTGGGCTAGGGCTCGCTACGAACGTTTGTGGTTTTTCTTATTATTGTGTAATTTAAGACAACTAGCGTTGCTCACACTAGCCCACATTATAACACAGTCAGTTGGCTTACGGCCCGCTATAGTTCAAGCAACTGCTCTCCTATTCTCCTGGAGAGGTTCACGTTTTTCTTGCTTTACTTTTCATTCAACAACCAATACTGGATGTTTGCATATGTTGTCATAACTGGTTAATAAGTATGTTACTTTTACTGAGACCATGTTATGAATGTTCAACTTGGAGGTTTGTCTATATCTATTAGCGCAAGGTTTATCTAAAGCTATGGATGGTTCTGGCGGGGCTCGATCTCGCCAGGTAAGCTGTCCACGTTGAGGTGCGAGTGTTATCGGGGGCGGGTAGCAGTCCCTCAGTTGGGGAGGGACCAGCTCTTTATTGTGAATATTGTTTCAACCACTTCAATTACATATGGACCTTCTATTTTAGGTTCTCAATGGTGTTTATGTTCTTATTGCTGTGTGTTTTATTTCAGTTTTTTTAAGGTGACCCATCCCCCCCTTTCCCTCCCTTCCTCTCCCTCACCCTTCTGACAGGCGGCTAGATTACTGTCTAAGGTCCCACAATGACCCAGGCAAACAGGGCACTGAGTGTGGGGTTAAGGCGGCAACTACTTTGTTAGCTGGAATGTTAGAGGTCTCAATCATCCAGTAAAGTGCCAGCAAAGTGTTTTCCCACCTCTAGAAGCTAAAGGCAGACATTGTTTATCTCCAGGAAACTCATTTACGTACTTCTGATCACTCTAGACTCAAGCGGGGGGGTTTCTCTCACATTTTCCACTCCAAATTCAACACCAAATATAGGGGTGCAGCGATCCTGATACGTAGGCATGTGCAATTTGTGGAATCTAAAGTAATTGCAGACACAAACGGCCACTATATCATAGTGCAAGGTCAATTGTACAACACACCTGTTGTGCTTGCATGTCTCTATGCTCCCAACTCAGATGATGCCGATTTCTTTAGCAATTTCTTCTCTCTGCTCCCTGATTTGAACTCCCATCACCTAATTTTGGGGGGTGTTTTGTTTGTTGGTCTATTAATGAACTGACTCGTGCTCCATGCTAAAGTGTTAGCCAAGGTTTTTAATCAAGAGCTCTTGTTCGGGTCCCTTACCGTACATGTGGATTTAAACATAGGTCACAATTATGTGGCGACACCTTGTGGTAGGAGTGTGTATCTATCTAATCAACACATCCCCCTTTCTTTGAGGTAATATAAACAAATAGTGCAACATCAATTTTAACCAAACATTTTGATTTCTCTACCATGCCATAACAAATAAACATCTGGTCTAAATGTACTCAGAATGCTAACTAGCATAAACTTGGAAATTGTCTAAACATTTACACAATTTTAACATCCATTAAACCAGTCTCTCAATTACAGATTCAGTCTATCTGGTTTTCTGATTTCCCTTGTAGATCTTCTGACCACATGTTCACTTGGAGTGTTAGTATCACAGTCTGTCTGTGGTGAAGGTGTGAACTCAGACTCAATGATGGATTCACTGAGCTGTTGACCAGCCTCTTTTGTTTTCATAAGACTGCAATGATTGCGTCTGAAGATTTGTCCTTCCTCTGTCCTCACAGTGAAAGATCGCGGTGCTACTTCCTGAAGAACAGTGGCTTTAGTTCTCCATCCATCAGGACCCTCAATCCTGACTGTGTCATTACTTGATAGCAATGGAAGCTGTGGTACCTGCCATTTCACTTGTGATTTCCTCACGCTTGGGTATCTGATAATGTTCACGCTTGATGTTTTCATTAAGATCTTTTGGGTCCATACACACTCTTAAATCACCACTTTTCTTCTTTACCACAGACCATCGAGTTAACCCAGCCATTTGCCTTGGCTGGAGACCGCACCAACTGCTGCGCCATCACTCACGTTAGCCGCGCCCGCCATCTCGCTCAAAGTCCTGACGTGCACTTGGGACAGCTCGCTTGCATGGCAGATTTTTATAGCTGCTTCACATGTCAGCTCCGTTTCCCTTAGCAGCCTTTCTCTGACCTTTTTATCCTCCACGCCAAAAACGATCTGGTCCCGTATCATGGAGTCCCTCAGCGTAGCAAAGTTGCATGACTGTGCTTTTAGCTTCAGGTCAGTCAGAAAGCTATCAAAAGGCTCATGCTGCTGCACACGTGAACGGAATACATATCTCTCGTATGTTTCGTTCTTTCTGGGAGAGCAGTGGGCATCAAATTTCTCGAGCACTTTATCCAGTTTGTCTTTATCAGCCTGCTCTTCATACACAAAAGTATTGTACACTTCTATCGCCTGTGGGCCTGCTATAGTTAGCAGTAGCACTACCTTCTTAGCATCCGGCTTAGTTTCCAGTCCCATGGCCGTGATGTAAAGCTGGAACTGCTGCTTGAAGGTCCGCCAGTTGCTGTCGACATTTCCCGAAAGTTTTAGCGTCTCCGGTGGCTTTAATGAATCCATGTCGCTTGTCACAACTCCTCACTTAATGTGTTTTTATTTTTACTTCATAATTTACTCCTGGTACCATGTTTTGTTTGTTGGTCTATTAATGAACTGACTTCGTGCTCCATGCTAAAGTGTTAGCTAAGTTTTTAATCAAGAGCTCTTGTTTGGGTCCCTTACCGTACATGTGGATTTAAAATAGGTCACAACTATGTGGCGACACCTTGTGGTAGGAGTGTGTATCTATCTAATCAACACAGGGGGCAGACTTTAACTGTGTCCTTCCGGTTCCTTCGTCAAAAACCAATGCAATTTCTCCATAGGATTTTGGAAAATAGCTCGAAATAAGGTCTGTGGTTGACACACATTAAAAGATGGATCACGTTTTGTTCAGCCGGATAATATCCACATGTCTATCCTACTTTTATAATTTTCGAAGCATAAATCTAGTCGACAAGAAGCAAAATGCTAACGTTATGCTATAAAGGAACTACAGCAGGGTCGCTGCTTCAACGTCACGCCGACTTAAGACCATATTCAACCATACAGATGGTAAATGGTACAAGTTGAAGTGTTTGTTGAACAGTTTGCAGGAGGCAGGTACTTGCTTCAAGCAGAAAAGGCAAACAAACTTAGAGGAGTGTTTACGTGTTCGGTGTAATGACGTAAAACGGCTGGACAACTTCTTGTAGTCCTATTCAGCCACTTGGTAACAACCATCGTTTTTCAGACACGTAAACTCTTCAGAAATCACCAGCTGCTGATGGATTTAATGTCGTAGAACCAAAACTTGATCTGTCTCTCACTTTGTGTCAAACACAGACCTTATTGTGGAGCTATGTTCCAAAACCCTATGGGAAATTGCATTGCTTTGTATCGAAGGAACCGGACGTGGTAAAATGCTAACTTACTTCCGGGTTTTAGGACCGGTTCTCTATAGCCAGCAGGCTAATTTTCAACTGTTGTCCTTGGCAAGATGTTAAATGACCACAACAAGACTAGAGAAATAAAAACATAATTAAATGGAGTACAGCAGACAACATCAGTACAACAATAAATAAATAGCTGTACAACAATAAATAGGAACAGCAGTACAACAATAGAGAGGAACAAACAAACCATCCAAACAGATGAAATATCATCATACCTTGATACAGTTAAAGTGTTCACATTTTTGATTGCTTAAAAGCCAGTTCTTATGATTGTGGTTAAATGTATGATAGGAGGTGTTATTCCTTATCTGTATTGGTATTGTGTTCCAGAGTGTTGTGCCCTCACAGAGAAACACTGTTTGCCAAAGGAACTGGACCTAAGAGGGACTATACAGTCCCCCCTTAGGGCAGACCTTGTGGTTCTGCTGTTTGAATGGTTCCTTGCCGTTTAGAATTTTAAAAATGAGACATGCATCAGTGTGTTTTAAAATATTTTCCCAGCTGAGCAGGTTATGTTTGTCCAGGATTTTGCAATGGTGGTATATCTTAGGTTTTCTGTCCAAAACTTTGAGAGCTTGTTTGTGAAGTGACAGGATAGGCCTTAATGTGGTGCTATTCGCCTGGGTCCAGCTGTCATACAGTATGTTAGGTGGGGAAGGATCATGGCAGTCATGTAGAGTTTTGCTACAGGTGTTGTCAAACAGTTCCTTATATATCTAAAGTTTGCTAATTGTATTTAGTTATTTGCATTACCTTTCTCACTTGTTTTTTGAAGGATAGAGTAGTGTCAAGGATAATGCCTAGATATTTAAAATGTGTAACTGTTTGAATGACCTCCCCAGACACATAGACCTTGGGTTCACAGTGTGATACAGTGTTGGTCTTGCTAAAAAACATACAGACTGTCTTCTTAACATTCAGATATAGCTGTGAGTCAGTAAGCCATTGATTTACATGAACCATTGCATCATTTAATTTGGCCGCAGCTTGGGCCTTGGTTTTTGCATGGACATAAATGACAGTGTCATCAGCATACATTTGCACCTCACATCCAGTGCACACTGATGGCAAGTCATTTATATAAAGGCTGAATAGAATTGGGCCCAGGATAGATCCCTGGGGTACACCCAGTTCATTCCTCAGGGGTGGTGATGTCTCGCCACTTACCCTTACACACTGAACTCTGTCTGACAGATAGGAGCTCATCCAGTCTATTGCACTGGGTGAGAAATTAAAATAGACATTTTGTGAATGAGTACTTGATGATTGACTGTATCAAAAGCTTTCTTAAGATCTAAGAAGATTGCTCCAACAATGCCTCCTTTGTCCATTTTTGATTTAATATTTTCCACAAGGAAACAATGTGCGGTCTCAGTGGAATGATTGGCTCGGAAGCCAAATTGCATGGGGTGTAGTGTGAAAGGACTACTGTTAAGATGTCCAGTAAATTGCTCAGCTACATTTCTCAGAGATCTTAGACATGACAGGTAAAATACTGATGGGCCTATAGTTGTTTGCATCAGTTGTGTCCCCGGATTTGTGGACTCGTACAACAATGGCTAACTTCCAGGCTTTTGGGAATGTTCCCTCCCTAAAAGAGGTGTTAATTATTTTGGTAATTGTCCCTGTGATTTGGAATTATTTAAAGAAGAAATTATAGAATTAACTTTGGATTCAGAAGTCTCTGTCAGGGAGAAGACTGGCTGTGTACAATCAATAGGTGATTAATGTATTTGACCAATTTGGG